>NC_037092.1:34102500-34417500 GCF_002994745.2 Rosa chinensis
TTATTGAAGGGTCCAAAAACGAAGGGTCTACACATGCATAAGGACTCATTCATTTGTCTCCGAAAAAGGAACATATTTCATATCGGAATATATGGCATGTACGTTATTATTAACTACGTTACTCTTTGTAATCATCTATATCTATACGAGGAGAGCGTTTGTCGGGCAAAACAGAAAATTTTTACTAAAATATTCCTCAAATATTAAAAAACATTTGAATTGAAATATTTGAGAAAAACAAAATGGTCAATTCACAAATAAAAGAAAAACAAAAGAAATTTAACAAAAAAAAATCAAAAATCAAAAACAAAATATGTGCAGCAATTTTCTCCACATTATGTGTGGAATAATTTCCCACATAATTATCCACACCCATAGGGTGTGTTTGGAGTCTAGTATATATATATACACTCACACACTAGCATTTCTCTACACATAATCTGCATGTGCAGGGTATTATTTTTTTCTTTAGAAAATAAAAAAGAAAAGAGTTGGTTATTACAGAAAAAAGAAAATGGGAGAGAGAAAAGTGGGTTGTGGAATGTGGGTACTTTTAAAAAAAAAATTAATAAAAATACATTTGATAAATATCTTAATTATCCTTGTGATTTAATTAATTCTTAAAGTTTATTAATCTTTTAGAGTCAATTATGTCAAAATTTTAGATTTTGGCTAACAAACCCTCTTCTCTTAAGAATAGTGTGTGTGTGTGTGTGTGTGTGTGTACCAAGAGCATACGTGTATTCGGAATTTCAAAGCCAATCGTCCGTGGACTCAAAATTTGTGGCAATGTTTGAACGGAAAATTGACATGGCTAGTATTTTCTTTAGATAAAAATGCACCATCAGTGTCTCAACTCTTGTGCATCGAGTAATTTGATACCTAGACTGTCAATGCTATCAATGTAATACCTGAACATTTATAAGGCTATCAATGACATACTTTTGTTAAATTTCCATAACGGAGTCGTTAAAAAATGACGTGGCAACGTAGAGGAAAAAAAAAAAGGGGCAAATATGTCTTTTTGCCTAAATGGCAGACCTAATAAGTTTTTTCTTTTTATTTTTTATTTTTTTAATGACAAAAATATTAAAACCTAATAGCATAAAAAACATTACAGATCGGGTACGTTCTTTTTTAAAAATATAGATCCGGTAATCTTTAGTCGTCGAGGGTTGGAGATGGAGTAGGGAACTGGACCGGAGTTGCAGATCAAGCTTTCGCCGGCGAGGGAGGGCCTAGTGTTGATGATCGGCAACTGGTGACTGATTGGTGGAGGTGATTGGAGACGGTGTTCGGCAGCGGCTCTTGCGCCGGGCGCCTACTCTTGCTCTTCTTTTTCTGGCCTATTCGTTTTCTTCCTAAAACCTCTGCAAAACACCCATCGCCCTCTGCCTTCAACCTTCAGCTATAACCATCCTCTGTCTCATCACAGCCTCTCATCGTCTTCCTTTATGTTTTTTTCTTCCTCTATTTTTGTCTCATCACAGCCTTTCATCAGCTTCCTCTATTTTTTTCTTCTTCTATTTTACTTCTCTGCCGACTTTTCAATTTCGCCTATATATTTGATCTCCGGTGCTCTGCAACACATCGAGATCGCCGGAATGGTAGAATATGTGAACATGGGTTTTACCAGAAAGCATGGACTATTCTGGAGATCCCCTTCTTATGAAGATTGGACTATTCTGGCAATCGCACGGCCACTGATGGCCAGGGTGAAGCAGACGACGGGGAGGGTCGGCTGTGGCCAGGTCGAGGAGACGCGTGACGAGCTCACGCTCATCGGAAAAATGATCGAGTGGGATCCATGGGGTGTTCCTGAGGAGTTTTACAAAACGATGCAGGGTCTTAGATCAGACCAAACAAAGTTGGATGAGGCTAATGCCACCTCAATTGACTCTGAATCGAAGGCATAAGGGTCTACTGTTTCTGTTTTGAAGAACTATAGATTCCAAACTCCCCTGCTTATCTTTGATTACAATGGGTTTGTTTGTAGATTCAAATTATGGGAGAGAGAGGCTTGACGAAAAAAAAGATGCAATCTGCCGCTTCTTCCAATTTATGTCATTATTAATAATTCAAAATTTAATCCAACATTTTTCATAGTATGAAAATCTTTTTGGAGTAAGAAAGGAAATTCTAATTAGTTTTCTTTTAGTTGTTTGATTTCATAGATTTTGTTCAACTTTCCTTATCCAATCATGTTATTATCTGTTGTTTCAAACACTAGATAAGAATAGCAAATCCTAATCCTAATCCCAATCCAATTCAATCTGAAAAATTAGAAGATTGAATTCAAGTTATGTGAAAAAAAAAAAAAAAGTGCTAATCTGGGAGTCATTTTAGTCATTTTACCTTTTTTTTGAGCTCACATGCTTGTTACGTTACTTTTTTAACGTATCTGTTATAAAAATTTGACAGAAATATGTAATTGATAGCCTTATAAGTGTTCAGGTATTACATTGATAGCATTGTGAGTCTGGGTATCAAATTGGCCCGTGATAATTTTTCTCATTTCTTTACTAACCAATCTGGTAACTTCTTACTAATCTATGCAGTGGCGGATCTAGGATTCAAATTTGGGGTGGGCTACATATTCAAGTGTCTTCTTTTGGGCAAAGCCCAAATATTTTTCTGTACAACTATGCACAAATGTAAGAAATATCATTCTGTATTATCGTCGGGAGGCGAGAGTGTTTGGAAGAGAACAAGCAGTGGTTTACTGGCTATGATAACGAGAGTCAGAAACCTGAGTGAAGAAGAAAACGAGGACTTAAATCGCTGATTAGTGATGAAAATGACGGAGAGGAGACTGAAAACCTATTCCTAATTATTTTCGGGTGGGCTTTAACATCAAGGCGACAACATTTTGTTGACACTATATATAGAAATTTTTTTTTCTCCAAAATGTTCGATGATATATGCCCTGGTGTTGGTATAGTGTCCAATGCCATGGTGTATGGGATTAGATTCAGGTTTCTAGTGATCATGGTATTTTCTCTATTTGACATGGGTATTATGAGAGCATCAAGGGTGGAGAAGAAGCTGAAGAAGATGGAGCTAAGCTACGAACGGTACGGATCCATGGTGCATCACAAAAGTAAAAAAAGAGATAAAGGCTACGATAGCTAGGCTAGGGTTTTCATTTAATTAGTAGGTCGTTCTTTGGTTTTCCATTAAGTAACCGTATGCTCTTATCCCATACACCAGGGCATTGGACACTATACCAACAGCATCAAATTTAATTGCTGAACTTACATCTTGAGGGCAAGAATCAATCGAAATTAATTTTTGAATCCTTTGAGCGTCTTAAGTTTGCCTAAAAATTCACCACCAAATTAGTCTCTTGAAACACATGCACACTCGAAAGTTGTTCCCTCAAAAGTGAGCAAGGGATGTTTGATTTCTTTGGCAAGAGTTTCAACATTTAATTAGAGTCACCTAGCTTGTACAACCTCGCCTGGCTTGCCTGAGACCTTGAATAAAATCAAGAGCTTCAGCCTGAAAATCTAGTCTAACGAAAGAGCCTCCTGGAGGAGACAACTTCAAATTTTGAGATCATACTTCTTTTAATACTTGAGCTAGCTTCAGTCCACGGACACATTTTTACATCCAAATTTCTTGTTCCAATCAAATTCTTTTACTTTTGCATTTTCTTGCTCCAATAATGGAACTAATCATGGGGGACATCACTGAAGAACTGTTCTTCGAGAACCAGACTGTATCATTTTTTTTATGACAAAAATTAAATTGACTGATCGAATAATTCATTTTATCCACAAGTATGGAATTATATATATGGCTATCAGGCTATGATTCCAGAGTTTCGCAGTGCATTGTTTCTAGTCTGGAATTGTTTGATACAGCATATATTCATGACTTTGTCATCAAATAGTTCAATTTCAACATCATGAATTAAAATGGTTTTAAAATATTACTGTTCATGGCCAAAGCTATGAAAGCTCTAGGTATCTGAATTTAGCTTCCCACTGTCTCCAGCTAGAAAAGATCCAGATTGTAAATGTGAATATCAATAGTTAGTTGATGATTAATTCACATTCGACTACCACAATGTTGTCTTATTACTGATGTTGGCTGCCTACCTTCTTTTAGCTTCCTCTCATTTTTCATCCTACAAATGAGGTGCATTTCCAGTTTCGAATATTATGTCTATGAAGAACGACCCCCCAAACCCGTGTTGGAAATTTAGGTCGGTGGATGCTATTTTCATCACTGGATTCATCTCCTATAAAATCTCACAAACACAATAGATTAATAACAAATGATAACTGAAAATTCTTCTACCCACCCAAGCGGGGGTCACCCGATTGACGTGTTAGACATCTAGCCACTCTCATGCGACTAACTCATGTCAGCCGTCTATCAAGTCGTTAGTCTAATATGGCCGTCACCGTCAGAAATTAAACCACAATTGGGAAAAAAGAGTCTCAGGGCTAGTTTGGGATTGCTGTGACTTTTTAAAAAAAACTGCTACTGCTGTGTTGTGAGAATAATCAACTGTGAATTAAAATAGTTTCGTGTTTGGTAAATAATATTTTCAAAAGTGCTGTCAGTACGTAAAACAACTGCAAAGTGTGTTTTGATCCACAACAGCTTCTAAAAGCAACCTCTAGGCAGTTTCTAAAAGCAACCTCTAGGCAGTTTCTAAAAGCAACCTCTAGGCTGCTTTTAAAATCTGCTGTCAGTGACCTATAACTTCAATTAAAGCTGCTTTTATTTATTTACCAAACACAATGAAATTTAAAACTTTAAACAAAAGCTGATTTTTTTTTAAAAGCAAAGCAATCCCAAACGGGGCCTCAGTCATGGTCGTAACCGAGGGGAATTAAACACCATTGAAAACCAGATCCATGTTGATACCAATACTAGATTATGAAGTTGTTTTGGAGGAGGTCGGAGAATGTCAATCTGGCATCCTAGCTCAGGGGAAAACCAGTTTCACTAATAGTTCTATTTAAATATGAAGGAAACATTTGCGTATGTTTCTGGGTTGTTTATGTTTATGGGGATGATTGGAATTAAAGTAGCTGTGATACCCATTTATCAGTATGGATTGAATTTGAAACAATGCTGTCATCTATAAAAGCAATAATGATTCTGCTGCAGCTTTGATAAATGATACTGATTATTGGTTTATGTTGGTATGGTGGAAATCTGGTAGATTTTGACTATGACATTGGTAATGTTGTTTGACTTACAGGATTGATGACTTTACATCTCAAAGTTAGCAATATGTATCAAAATCAGTTTGCAGTGTGAAATTCTTATATTGAAGACCATCAAAAACCCAGATCTAGGAGAACGATCGACGGAGTAACTCGATCAGATCTCCACTTCAGATTACACGGTGCGGTAGCCGGAGGTGGAAGGGCAAAGATCTCAGGACTCATATACAGATTTGGAGGATTCTCCATATCCGACCTGGGTTCTAATTAGTTGCCGATTTTGAATCTCAAACGCATCATGCTCACTGGCAAAAATGAATCACTGCATTTGCACAGTTTTTGGTCTTCGTCTCGAAGACTAACAGCGCTTGTAATTCACGTGCTGTTACATGCGCTGTTAAAAGACTAAGGTGAGTGCCCACCTGGGTGGGCAGAAGAAGCTCTAATAAAACAATAACCATCATGTGGTTGTTATAATAGATTAAAATAAAGGATTATATGACTTATCTCTTGGATTTGTAGGTTTCCGAATGACGACACATCATTTGAAAAGAGTTTAAGGTTGAGGCGTGTAAACACTGCCCTTAAGAGTAGATTTCGCCTCAAAGAGACAATTTTTTTTATTGCAGCAAGTTTGTAACGCCCACTCTATAGGGTACAACAACCGTTAATCTTTATAAAAGTACAACTGTTAATTTTTTTAAGCGTACACTCATAAACTTAGACTACTGGGTTTAGGGTTTGAGAATTTCTTCTCGACTGGCGACGCTCAGGGCAGGTGCTGGTTCGCCTTGCTGCTTATGGGGCTGCTGCCGGATGGGTATTTGAATGCTATGTGCTCGGGGAGTTCTGGAGAGAGTTTTTGACTCGTGGTTTTGGCTGGATGGCTCGGCGGCAAGTTCTAGGTGTGATCTCTAGGTGTTTGGTGCTATGTGCAGAGACGGTGCACATCGGCGGTGGATTTTTCTAAACAAGCGGCGGCATGGGGAGGAAGATCTGGCTGGCGGTGCGTGGTGTCTACTTTTCTCCAGGTTCGGTATGCTTCGTGGGATGCTGGGTTCGGTGCCGGAGAGATTTGTTACGATGTGGAGATGGCGTGGCAGGGTGCGACGGACTGGCGGCATGGATCGGGGCGACGAGATCTAGCAGAGCTGCCCAAAATACTGTTCAAGGTGGAGACGGTGGCTGGGCTTGTCTCAGCCATTTCAGCTGGCCATGCATTGGGCCTTTCTTCTAGGGCTGCCCTTTGGGCTTAAGGCTTAGCTTGCTTTGAGTTTTGGGCCTGTATTTAGTTTATTTTTTCTATTAATTCCTTACTTTTTAGGATCCTACGCTCGTTAGTTCTTATTGAGCGCAGATAAGTATTAGTTACTTTACCTACTTGCCTATAAACTATGTATTGGCATAGTTATAGGCTCGCTTTAGATAAGTGAGCGATAAGTTCGAATATAGTTGGTTTGTCCTATGTATCACTGTGGTTTACCTCAAAGCCTTGTTCTGTCCATTGTGAGGCAGCGAGTGTGTATGTAATGGCCTTCTTGGCATGAGTTTTATCAATGGAATTACCATTCATTCAAAAAAAAAAAAAAAAAACCTTTGATCCTAAAATTACTTCGGTTATTTCCTTTGGCATGATAGCATAATTGAAAATATTTTATTTAGGACTCTAAGCAAAGCGGAGTTGGGAAAACTTATAGAGAAATACAATGAGCAAGGTATATGAACAGAGAATGTGTATTTGGGCAATGTTTATATAGGATTTTTTTTTTTGAAATTTATATAGGATTTCTTAAGACTCACTCATTTATATGTTAGACACTTAGACATTATATTTTTTTTGAGAAATATTGAATATTGAGTTGAATGGTATGGAACGGTTGAGTGTAATAGAACGTATCAAAATTTTATTCGAAATGAAACCTTACACTAATGTACAATTAATGATGAATATTTATAACAATATTGCAGTGATAGATTACATTGCTTATTCAACCGTTACAATAACGATTTGTATTTTGAAATAACTATCCAAATTCCAACAACACGAAGTCACGAACAACATTGCTCATACCTAAAAATAAAACTCCGCCTCCACGATCCATTACACCATTAACCCAACTTGTCGCGACCTCAACCGCACATACAACGTCAAAAGAACTAACATAGATAAAGAGAAGTATATGAACAAAAAAAAAAAGGAAAAAAAATACAAACAGTATCTCAACTATGGGCCACTAATAACTTTCGTACCGCAACTTCAAAAACTATCATTTTGGTACTTGGACTTTTCACCCCGACCCAAGATTCATACATGCCGTCCACATTGCCGTTAACGGTGTTAAATTTATAAGGGTAAATCTGTCATTTCACTGTTCATCTCTCTTACCATGGTATTGTTTTTTTTTTTCTTTTCCTGAGGAGAGGAAATTTTTTTTTAAAAAAAATGAACAGTACCATGGTAAGAGAGATAAACAGTGAAATGACAGATTTACCCTTGTAAAGTGGACAGCATGTATGAATGTTAGGTTGTGTTAGGGTACCATTGTGATAGTTTTTGAAGTTGAGGTACGAAAGTTATTAGTGGCCCGTAATTCAGGTACTGTTTGTAAGTTTTTCAAAAAAAAAAAAAAACAAAGAGAAGTATGCCAAAACCTACGCATGGAAGGAGGCGCCGACGTGAGAATCCGGTCATCACCGCCCTCACTTGCACCCAAGTAGAAACGAACCCCACCAGCATGGATCAAACGAGTTGAGATGCCGTCAAGAAACCGTAGGAGGGGCCACGAGAGAGAGAGGACATGTCTCCAACATAAACTAGGTAAAGAAATAGCCTTTTTTCATATCAAAGTCCCCGTCAAACAATTGTAGCAGGCAATTTGACATATAGCTAAACAGCAAACACCATGAGCATGCATGTTAGGTTAAACTTAAGCTTAATACTTTACGTGATTACATGTGTTTTGGCTCACAAACCGAGTTAGAACCTGGCCTTCCCTTTCCATGTGGGTTGCCTTCGTAGGCGAAACTGCATAGGATGCAAATTTGTCCACGTATGCCACGTGTGACCAGCTGCGAACGCCACGTGGTTAAGCCCTCGGATACCTTTCGCTTCTGTAATAAATAATGCAAATTGCAGAAGGACGAAAAACTAGCTGCAATTATTTGATTTATTTCAGATCTAACTAAAGCCACAAAATCTAACTCTGCTCTCTTTAGGTGCAGAGAGAGGAATCCTACGCTTATGAGAATACAATTTGTTATAAAAAAAAAATAAAAAAAATAAAACTATAGTTACGTTTGTTGAACTGATCAATAATAATAATTATAATTAATATTTATTTGAGTTTACATAGAGAATTTTCGGTTTACATAGAGAATTTTCGGTGTAATGAAAATTTGACAATGTTTTATCAGATTTTAGTGAGGCATACTTGCCACATGACAAGGCATCAGCTAATTATGATAGATTCTTTCGTAGTTTTTTTTTTCGCCATAGTAAAACAATCATGTAAGAAAAAATCATCATGTTGTTCATTTTATATATTCTCTGTCAATTTTTTTTCCTAGTCACATATCTAGATAATCAACTAGACAATCACTACAAACAATCTTAAATACTAAACTGTAACTTAAACCATCCTTCTAGTAATTACGAGTTGATAGTTGCTCCTCGTACCTGTATTAAAATTGCAAAAGATAAAAACAAAATTTTATCTCTTGAGTTTTGACATATGACAAAGTCACAAAGTAATAAATTGAGCTTCGAGTCATTGGCGTATTTTTCATTTGACACCTAGTAGTGTCAAATTACTTTGGTTACTTGAGCTTATGACTCTTTTCTGATATCCCCACACTACGGATTATTATGTGTAATTTTGACTCTCACTGCATTAATAGGTTGACACTCATGTTTTTAAAAAATGTAAAAAATGTTTAATTTTAGAGAAATTATCAAAATTACATAACCCATACAATTTATTGTCATTTAATAAAAAGAGATAGCGTATGATCTGAGCTGTTTCCCTCTTGACTTATGCAAAACCGAATTTTGTTCAAACAGGTAGGCAGTACAACTAGATTTTATGGATACACTGACCATTGCAAAATTGCAGTATGCTTTTCTCTTTCTTTTGGTCAATGAATTTAAGTTCGATAAAGGCTTCACCTATCAAAGACGAAACATGGTACACGAAATGGATCTAAAGACACTATCAACGTGATGAAGGGTTTCATTATCATTATCAACTCATTTGATGAAAATCTGTGGTAGTCTGGGCATGAATCTACAAACCTAAACTAAAAAAGGGGTTGCATTAAATGAAAGGGTCTAAATGAAAAGAAAGGTCACCCTATACTCGTGGACATCAACGAGTTCATTTTTTTTCCTTTCCAATTTTCGATAATCTCTAGAGTCACGTCAATTCTTCTAAAATGCGATAATGTTACAAACAACAACTCACTATTTAATTGTTTTCAAAGTAGTGATGACTTGAAATCGAGTAGAGCCCATATACTTCACGCCCCTTATGGCCCTATTTAATCATCAGCACCAGCAACCCAACCAGCGACGAAGACATCTTTAGTAACTTAAACCGAACTTGCTGCTTTGGTCACAGTCCATGCTGCTGAGTAGTAATTTAACCAACTTTTATAGAAACAAATGTAATTAATAGTTTCGCACTAAAATTTTTGCAGAAATCAATCGGAGATTAGCGTTTTTTAAAGTGTTTGTATGGCGTCATTTGTAGTAGTTGAGGTTACCAGTGGTGTTGAAAAAACCTAAAGTAAGTAAAATTTAAAGACAACAAAATCAAAAGGGAAATATATATCCAAATTTGGATGTGCAAAAAAAGCAAAACTCTTTAAACTCCATGTTCTTTTTTTTATTTTTTTTATTATTAACAGAAACTTATCCATGTTGATACTTCCCAAGAATCCAGACAGAAACGACATGGTTTGCCCGAACTAAACCGGAGTGTAAATACATAGATAGATTTTGACGTCGTTTGTATATTGTACGACACAGACACTGTATTTGTATACCTCGGCGTGTCTCACAGTCTCTCTGTGCGTCAGTTTCTCTAAAGCAAACCAAAACCTGTACCCAACCCTCACGACTCTCACTCTCTCTCTCTCTCTCTCTCTCTCTCTCTTAGCTCTGCTCTTCTTTCCCATTTCCCACACAAATCAAACACACAGACACTCACAAACCTCTTTCTCTCTCTCTCTCTTCTGAAATGGATAAATTTCAGGGGAGCCTGTGAGGAGTTCGATGAAGAAGCCCAGCAAGCCGACATTCCCACTACCGGACTCGGATCTTCAGCCGGAGCGGCCGCCCAGCAGGAGGAGAGCCCGGGGCTCGGGTTTGCCCCGGCTCAAGCGGGCCGGGCTGCCCACCGGGAAACGGAGCCGGCCCGAGACGCCTTTACTCAAGTGGAAGATCGAGCATACCGAGGAGGAGAACGGGAAGGAGAGGCGGAAAGTCCAAAATGACCTTGTCGAGGAGGAGAGAGAAGAGGGAGGAGGAGGAGCAGCGAGGAGGAAGGGCAAGAAGGGGAGAGAGGTGCCCATGTCGGCCAGGAAGCTCGCCGCCGGACTCTGGAGGCTACAGTTGCCGGAGACCGGCGCCGAGCGACGGAGTGCCCAGCAGCTAGGGTTTCAGGTCTGAGCTTGCATTTCAACTCTCAATGCCTCTCAGAGATCTGCAAATTTTTTTTTTTTTTTGGGTCAACTGGGTCTTCTTTGAAACTATTCATGAATCTGATTTCATTTGAGTTTGACCTTTTTTCAATAACTTAAAATTTTGATTTTTTTTTTTTTTTGTTTATTTTTCTTTCTGATTGATTCGTTTGTTTAGTTTGCAAGTTTAAGTTGGATAACTAGTGATATTTCTTTCCTTTCTTCAATTTGGGGTTTAAGAAACCAAGCATTGTAGCACAAGATTTGTGCATTGTTTTCGATGATGGCGCAATGAGCTAGGATTAGTACTCAGAAGAAAAATTAGATGAGAGCTCATCTGGGTTGATTGATCTTTCCAAGAATCTGTGTTATTTTAACCACTGAAATTATTCTCTTCCTCTCTTTTTGAAATGATGATCGTTGTGCCTCTAGGGTTAAGGTTGAAATCTTGATTAGATTGGTAAAGCCTTTCAGTTTTATTACTTTCCTGCTTAGTATCTCGTAGTATGGTAATTGGTTGTTGAGAATTTCTTAGCCTTTTGTCTTTTGATAAGATTAGTGATGTTTACTTCAAGCACATTCTAGATGTTTTAAGATGGAACTGTGACCTACAAGTTACCGTGGATGACAACTATGCATTCAGTTTATGTGTTCCGAAAATCCCGGGTCCTTACGTGCTATATTTTGTGTGTGTGTGTGTACATGTTGTTGTAGTATTTCGTCTTCTCAAGGGGCAGGTAGTTTTGGGGTCTGTTGTATGCTGTGGATATTGAGATTCATTATTCTTCTCGTCTTTGCAGCCTGATGCAGGCCATATTGGAGCACCATTTCTCCGCCAACGCAATAGCAAAGGATTTGCTTCTGAAGCAAAGGATAATTTACAAAGCCCTGGTTCCACCTCAAGGAATGGATTCTTGCGCAAGGTATAATTCTTTCAATGCATTATGATCAGTAAGTTCTGAACGGGTATCATGTTTTTCAAACTGAAGTACAATACCAATTCTTTATTGTTGGGTGCACGTTGCAGATGTGCTGAGCTCCATTTAAGTGCAGCTATCTGGCATGAACGTATCAATTGAGATGATTTACTTTCCAATAATCTGTGTTACGTTACACACGTTAAAGATTGTCTGTTTTCAAAAAAAGAAAGAAAAAGATGATCCTTTTTATCCAATCACCTATTTTGGTTCCCAAAGGAATGAATTGTCATGGTATGAGATTGAAGAAATTTTACATTTGTATATAAAAAGAAAATAAGTGACTCATAGAATTTCGTTTCCCATGGGGGAACTTAAATATGTAATCAAACATTTTTGGAAGAAAATTCAACAGAAAGATTTACTTGTCTTAAAGATGTGGTATGAATCAACTTGTACCACATTCTTTTCACTGAATGAAATGATACAACCTCTTTAAGAGGAAGATTGTTATTTATGGAAAACTATAGGGAAGGTATGGAGTTTTTTGATTGGGAGAAGCACAAATGAGGTCAATTCAGATTAAGCCTTGGTAGATTTACCAAAAAAAGAGAAAGGGGGAAAATATGGAGATTATGTGGAATATTTATATAACTAGATTGATTATATGAATTATTTTCTTATAAGGGTTTTTTTTTTTTTTTGGTGTGAATTGTTAGAACAAACATGAACGACTTAAATGGATGGATACGAAACATGTCCTCATTTAACCTTATTGGGGAATAACTTGTTCAAACTATCATATTAGCTTTTTCTTGTATCAGTTCTGCCATGGTCTGCATTTCCCCATAAGCAATTTAAGATATGTATTTCCTTTGTTTTTCACCTCTAAGATTTAGCTTCAACCTCCATTTCAGTTATCCAACTCTGTCATGGAAGGTGCAACAAAATGGGATCCTGTCTGCTTAAAATCATCAGAAGAGGTACGCCAGATTTACAGCCAAATGAAGCTTCTTGACCAGCAAGCGTCTGCTGTATCAGTGGTAAATGTACTTGAATCTGAATTAGAGCAGGCTCGAGCCCGGATTCAGGAGCTTGAGTTGGAGCGGCGTTCCTCAAAAAAGAAACTCGAACACTTCTTGAGGAACATGAATGAGGAAAAGGTTGCATGGCGGAGCAGAGAGCATGAGAAAATTCGTGCATTTATCGATGACATCAAGGTTGAATTGAACCGGGAAAGGAAGAGTCGTCAGAGAACTGAAATACTCAATTCCAAATTGGTTAATGAGCTGGCTGATGCTAAGTTATCTGCAAAGCGATACATGCAGGACTATGAAAAAGAAAGAAAGGCAAGAGAATTAATTGAGGAAGTATGTGATGAGCTTGCTAAGGAAATTGGAGAAGACAAGGCTGAAGTTGAAGCATTAAAGAGAGAATCTATGAAACTCAGAGATGACGTGGAAGAGGAAAGGAAGATGTTGCAGATGGCTGAGGTCTGGCGTGAGGAACGTGTTCAAATGAAGCTGGTTGACGCAAAGGTGGCAGTTGAGGAGAAGTATTCTCTGATGAACAAGCTTGTGGCAGATCTTGAGATTTTTTTGAAGTCAAGAAGTTCAACCCCAGATGTGAAGGAAATGAGAGAAGGAGAGTTTCTTCGACGGGCTGCTGCTGCTGTAAACATTCAAGACGTCAAGGACTTTTCTTATGAACCCCCCAATCCTGATGATATCTTTTCTGTGTTTGAAGAAGTTAATTTTGGTGAGCCTAATGAGAGGGAGATTGAACAGTGTGTTGCTTACAGTCCTGCTAGTCATGCTTCCAAAATTCGTACTGTGAGTCCTGAAGCTAATGGAATCGATAAAAACCGGATCCAGAGGCACGCAATTGCATATGTTGGTGAGAATGGTGACATAGAAGAAGATGAGAGTGGATGGGAAACTGTGAGCCATCTTGAGGATCAGGACTCAAGCTATTCACCAGACGGGAGTGCCCCTTCGGTCAATAAGAATCACCGAGAGAGTAATGTCACAGATAGTGGAACCGACGAATGGGAAGAAGAAAATGATGGGGAGGAAACACCAATTACCGAAATCAGTGAGGTTTGCTCGGTGCCAATAAAGCAGTCGAAGAAGGTATCAAGTATAGCAAGGCTTTGGAGATCTGGCCCAAATAATGAAGACAACTACAAGATTATCTCGGTAGAAGGAATAAACGGTAGGCTCTCAAATGGAAGGATATCCAAAGGGGATATTTTGTCTCCGGATCGAGGTTCAGGTAAAGGTGGTTTGAGCCCCTCTGATTTAGTGGGGCAGTGGAGTTCACCAGACTCTGGGAATCATCATATTCGGGGTATGAAAGGGTGCATCCCTCTTGGTGCGCAGAAGAACAGTTTGAAGGCAAGACTTTTGGAGGCAAGGTTGGACAGTCAAAAAGTTCAACTGCGTCATGTGCTTAAACAGAAGATCTAGACATAGAGTAGCAGCAGAGCTTGCTCATGAGAGACAAGTCACAGACCGAGAAGACAAAAGTAAGCAGGGTTCAACAGGGTACCAACTTTTTGCTACTTGAAACTGCTCAAAGGTGGTCATGAGGAGCCTATGAATAAAATGCACATGATGACGAACTCCTTTTGCAAGTGATCCAGAAAGCAAGTCATTATTGTTGTATCATTTCAAGTCTAGAATAGAATCTGAAGAAAATTGTAGACCAATGATAACATTTCCAGTTTGTAATATGTAATCATTGTTATGAGAAATGTTTCATTCAGTTTATAGTATAGAAATCTTCTCTCAGTCAGTGGGGAAATGGTGAATTTCTGGTTACTTTAGGGAGGGGGACTTGAGCTCTGACGTTCTGCAATACTGTATTTCGGAGAAATGTTTTGCCCATGCTTCTCAAAAGTCGCCGCCTCATCCTGTAAAGTGTAAACCATCAACATTGATTTTGGTAAAATTTACTGTTAGGAGAGGGGGAGGCTCGAGCAGATTGGCACTCAGAAGAAATGTTTTGCCCTGAGACCTCCTTTGAGGCACAAGATGTGTGGGAGATGACACCGAGAGTGCTGCATTTGATGTTGACACAAGAAACTAAGAAAGAGCCAAGGAGCCAATTTGTAGTGGAACAGGTTACACAATGTTGGAATAGAATATGTGCAAACTCTGCACAAAAAGTGCTTAATCACAGGGGAAACTCCAAATCAATTTCCATTAATGCTGAGATACCTGATGAGAGGATTGAGCAATGAAGGGTGCTATGAGCGAGTGCTGGCTATAACTCCCAAGTCCAATGGGTGAGGCTTTCAAAAGAAAACTACACTCCAAATAGATCTGACCATCTCCCAACAACCCCAAATAAGAATCACTAACAAAACATATTGGTGCCTGAGGTACCTATTGATCTAGTAAGCGAGTACTTTCAGCGTTTCAAGTAAACTGAAGCACATAGAGACAGAGAAGTCTACCAAATAAATTTGGGCTATATAAGGTAGATTCAGGAAAACATATTCAGTAGATCAGATAACATGATCCCATAAAATGATGATACAGTGATAGGTACACCAATTACAACATTTCTTTTTCTTTATTTTTATTTTTGGTATCATGGTATGGTACAACATACATGTCCCATTTCCATTTCCCACAACCAGAATAAATTATTCAAAAGTACATTACCATTTATATGTCAAATTTGACACAACATAAATCAATAATTGAATTCTATGGAAATCAGGAATCTCACTCCAATGAAATGGGACTATGTTTTGGTTTGTTTTTTTTGCGGTCTGTTATCTGTATTCTTGAAAGTTGACATGGCCAGTCGCCTTTGCATGCTCTACAGCCTCCTGTATATTTATAGAAAACTTTTCAGTATTAAAAAAGTAGGATATATGATGCACAGAACTACAAAACACTTGGAAAAGCACAATGTATTGTGGAGAAATAACCTTCTGGCCGACAAGTCCAACTTGGCACACCCCACAGCGCAAAGTGAAGTTGGCAGTGTCTGTATAGCTCCTTTTACTGAGAAGCAGCATTATGGAATTAAGGCACGATCGTGCATTACAATATTGTATATATACACCTGAACTATACGAATACTAAAAGCAGTAAACGGAGAACTGGAGAAACCTAAGAAATGAGGCATTCAAGAATATAAATGAAAGAATTATAGGAAGCACACTTTGTCTCAAGCACTTTGACAAATTAGTGGGCAAAACAAAGGGCAAAAGTTCAAAACTAATGTCTTTACCAGACTTCCCTTTCGGATGGTAATTTGTTGAAATTCTACATGTGGGCTAAACACATTTGACAATTGTCCTATAGTTTCTCTATGTCGTCAGTAGTCAGAACAGAGAGAATCGGAAATTCATTGAGGAATGTATTTGAAACAAAAGTTGAAAACTATTACTGCTGCTATTTGCATAGGTTTGTAAACTGGGGATCAGTTTGACCAGGAAACTCTGAACTAGAAAACTTTCTTATCACTGCTATACAAGTTCAGAATCAATAGCGTGGAAGTGTTCAATTCCCTGAACCAGATGGTCTATGTTCTTTTTCAAATGAACATGCTAATGCCAGGCTCAAAATTTTCTGACCCTAAGGTGCATTTAATGTTTGACATATTAGAAGTCATGCACTGGTAATCAATTAATTTGTACTTAGTTGTGCACAACTACTATTGGATTTAAATTCAAGGGTGGAGAATAATGAGCATTCCAACTGCCTTATTAGTTTTTACCCTTGAATCTAAATCAAAAGGCAATTGAGGACGACTGAGTACGGAATCAATTGATCACCTGAGCAGGACTGTGTACTGTAGAAAAAAAATTGCATATTTAGTATTTTTCAATTTACTAAAAAAGGACTCATTAAATTATCAGTTCTACCGTTGTTGCTCTTTCACAAGATTAAGAGTGATGCCCTCCACTGGCCCAATGGTCTTGTTCTTAACTGCAAATATAGTCTGATCAAACTCCTCCGGGGCTTCTTCAAATGGAGACATCTAATAAACAAAATATAGGAACCAACCATCATTAAATGGAAAAGTCATATACTTATATATAAATCTCCATAAGAAATAGCGGAAAGCAGAAAAAGTCAACCCAAGATAGAAACATGCCAGTTGATAAATTGATTATAACTACTAAAATTTACCATAAAGACGATTTATTACTACATTAACATTATTTATTTAGCACAAGTATCAAATTAGCTTAACTCGTGGTTGTTTATGTGCAAACACAAGAGATGAGTAAGACCATCTGGTTTGTGCTGTTAGCAAGAAGAGTGATGGCAGAATACTATTGAGGACCATATCAAAGCCATTGTTGATTATCGCTCCACATTGACAACCAGAAAAATTACAAAATAAAGAATAAACAAAAAAGGCATAGAACCGCATACAGCTAAAGCATCGTAGTGAAGCCCATCATAGATCAGCATAACCCTTTCAGAATAGTTTTTCTCCTGTCAACAGATTTGAAGTAGCATAAACACTCAGTAGTGGAGAGCTGACAAGATTAATATGCATGAGAATTCGCTTCTCATGCTTACCTGACCATACAAATCGCATCTTGTAGTCTGGATATCATATGCTGCAATTTCACGTCCATAATAATCTGCTAATATTGAAAGCTCAATAGCACCTGTGCAACAGCTTACAAAGTAACGGTCAGCAAGCAAAATGAAAAGAGGAAAAAAAAAAAAACCTACTGCTTATTTGAAACAGACCTCAACCGAAAAAGAAAGAATTGAAGTCCATCTTGTAAAAGTGGGACCACAAAAACTATTCCTTGAACAGTCAAGGCCCAAAGTTTTGTCGAAAATTAGATTAAAGTATGTTCAATGCCATAGAAGAAGAAATAGTCAGTCCTGTATAATTAATGTATAATTAGCTATCCCAAGTAACCAAAACTGCAACAAGAAAAGCTTTTCATTGTGATTTTTGTTGGGTGACCAGGATCAAGATGCATAGGAACAGGAAACAAACCTCCCCACTTCTCTGGGTTGAGAATCCAAGCACAATACTCTTCATTTGGTTTACCCAGAATTGCTTCAGAATATTTAGTTGGATCACTTGCCACCGTTGCGGCTATAACCTTGACACCAGGATGACCACAAAATGTTTAAGTATAAAAGATTGATTGGCCAGTATCACACATGCTTAATGAAAATCTGGAGCTATATATACACGAAGGCTATACTAGAGATCAAAACCTGTCTCAATTCAGAAGCTTTTTGCTTGTCATGGTCCATAACATACCTGCAAATGAAGGATACCAATAAGTTGAAACTATTAACATTTTGCAATAAACAATGGATAAAATCGAGGTTCTACACTGGAGCTTACCCAACTGCATTGAAGAGGCAACTATTGTCTGAGGGAATAACTCTTCTAACGACTGTACCTTCCATATTACAAAAATTTGTAAACCTGAAAAATTTTAACAACATGAAAATTTTAGGTGGTTCAATCTATCCGAGTGTGAATCTAAAGTAGATGAATATTATTACGCAAATAAGGACCCGAAAAGCATTAAAAGGAACTTTTTTATGATTCAGTGGCAAAGAGAACAAACACTAAGAAAGAAATAATGACCCCAATCTATACAAAACATCAGTACACAAACAAAAGCATTTATACCTAAAAAAAAAAAGTTAATACTGAATCATGAATTTAGAGATGTAGGAGTTGATAATGAAAGAAGTCCAAGTTTTTGACATGCTCATTCAAGACTCACCAATTTCAATTACAGAGGCAACTATACTACACAGAAGCCAAAATTCAAGAGCTTTATAACAACAACTAAAACCGAGAAGTATAAAAAGAAAAACTTTGAAGAATCCATACTCATCTCAATTGTTACTTTCAATATTAAACATGATAAAAGCTACCTAAAATCTCCAAACCCAGAATTACACAGCTATGAATTATACTTTTGAAACAAACCCCAATAGAATTCCGCAAGGGAAACCAACCTTGAGATTCAGAGACCCAATATATCAAAGTGATAAAAAAGAAGCAAAAGATGAACTTGAAATGACCCAGAAGCGTAAAACTGAAGCACAAATGGAGCAATAACGAAATATCCAGATCTAAAAGTAATGGTCCTGGAATGACTTTACGGTAAAGAAATGGGGAGAGTGGAGAGGAAACATTAGCATATTCAAATTTATAGCCTTTAGCGAAAGAGCACTCAAATGCCTACGTTTAAGAAAGGAATAAAATTTGAAGGAAAAAAGAAGAAGAAAAAAACAGAAGAGGAAAAGAAAGAACTTACCTTTTTCTGTGTTTTTGTATTCTTCCTGTTTTGGGTGATCAAAGGAATGATGAGAGTGCCTAGGGGCCTGGTTTTGGGGATTGCATATGCGTTCTTATGTCGCTAACTAAAGGCGGGCGCCCACCGGAATTTCATGTTTCTTTATCGTGGTGGAGTGTTGTGGTATGTTTGCTTATTTGCAATTGAGAAGAGATGAATTGCGAACAGAATTGTAATGGTTAAAAAAAATAGGAATAGGAATGACTTTGTATTTGGATTTGATATCTTCTATAGTAGTGGATGTACATCGAATGATTTCTCTTCTTTTATACTTCTTATCCTCTTAATAAAAGAGAGTAACTATATATGAAGCTGTAATCGTGATGAAGTCTATGTCACAATCCATGGTATGACTAATTCTCATCAAATGGAAGAGTTATTGTAGTTTCACAATTTTAAACCTTGATAATATATGAGTGAATCTGTTTTATCAAAAGAGGGCATTTTCGATAAATTAAATTTTGGTGAAGAGTTTCGTTTTTTGTTCTTTTGGGGAAGCTTATGACATAAGGAATGGTTTTACCATCTAGAAAACGAAATAGAAGAAGCCTTGAAAGATACCATGACCAAATTGAAAGATATTTGGTTTTCAACTACCAAGGCAACATGGATACAATTAATGTTTTACGTGGTACGTAACCATATACGTGAGAAAACAATGTATGGTTTTGGCTAACTAGAACTTTATTTCTTATCATCCTATGTATGTATATGTCCTTCTTTTCTTGATGATATTTGAACAAATATATTCAACGAGTTCAAAGAAGCAAATGGTAGCTTCAAAGGGCTTCAAATCTTCTGTACTCATTTCCCTATCCCCTTCCCTGTCTGCCTATAAAATTCTGACACTTAGCATTTGTTGCCTACTCAACCTAACCATCTACTAACCCCGTTAAACTCTAACTCAACATCTCTAAATTAAAAAGATAAATTTATATTTACAAAAAATACAGTGAATACCAGACGTCGACCAAAACTCTAAACCAATGACTCTTCTTCTTCTTTTTCTTCTTCGTCTGTCTGGGTGGCTTGTCTGGAACTCCTCTTCAAAAATGCCATAGCTATAATCAAAAGATGACCATGGGTACTACGTCGAACCTCATCATGATTTGAAACCAATTGATCACATATTGGTATATTGCATCATTCTGCATTTCCATTTGTTTTCTAGGGTGAATCATTTCACCATTCTTACACTCGCCAATCATGGAACATGAATCTCTTGTGCCATCAAACTCAAAAAACTTAGCAATATCAACACCTGTAAGTATTGATATTCCTTCTTTTTTAGCTTACTATAATTATATATGTGTATGTTTGTGTGTATATACATATGGACAACTTTGCGTTTAATTCATTGTGAAGTCCTTCAATTTTGATAGACAAGGCAACTGTTCAATTTAGTTCGTTTCCATTTTTTTTTCCATATATTGTCATGCAAAGCTTTGACCCGAAGCTTTCATGTAATGGGTATGATTGAATGCCCTAGAGACGTGCTGGCAAATAGGGGTGTGCAAAACACGGTACAAACTGGCCAAACCGGTCAAAACCGACCGATAAATATGGTTTGGTTAAGGTTTTTTAAATTTAAAAATTGAAAGCCGGTTCAATACCGAACCAAACCATTTATGAATTGGGTTGGTTTGGTTTCTCTTTTGCTTAAACCGCGGAACCCGAACCGATCGGTATGTTTGAAATATAATAAGAAAAAGTGTTAAATATAAATATATATATATATATATATATATATTCATTTGTCCAGTCGTTGTAAGTAAGTTCTAAATATCTAATTATAACTTTATTCTCAAATGATATACTACCATATCAAATCTAATGCCCAAAGGCCTAGAAGTCTAATAAATAATCGCCACAATTAATTTGTTCCTCTCATATCACATATCTCATTCTCTCATTCTTATAGATTTTGGTTTTTGAATATTAGTTTTGGATTCGATTATTGTATTTTAAATTTAGATTATGCTTATTTAATATAGTTTTATTATTTAGATTGAATTTTACTAGAATTTTTTTTTCTTCCATAAATAGTATGTTAATATAATATAGGTTAAAACCGCCTAACCGACCGAACCAAACTATCTTTAATTGGATTGGATTGGATCGGGTTAAGCTTATTTTTTTTAATGATCGGTTGTCCAAAATGCTTAAACCGCTCACTTTAGTATAGAGACGGTTTAGAGTCAAAACCGAACCAACCCAATCCGTGTGCAGTCCTACTGGCAAATAACTATTATCATAGATCATTCAATAAATGTACGTACCATTTTGGCAGATAGTTGTGATTGTGGAAGCTATTATCTAATATATTGATCTTATATTTCTTTTAAGGATGTGGAAGCTACAGATAGTTGTGATTGTCAAATATCTAGCAAATTGGATTTTAGGAGTGGTATAGACTTGAATGGTTCTGTAGAAGTTGAAAATAATGAAGTTGGAGGTAGTGAAGAAGAGTCAGAAGAAGCCACAAAACCTAATGAAACGGTTAATTCTATTCATTCCAAAATGCGTCAAGAATTGATTCTTGTAGTTGGTATGGAGTTTGAAACAGAAGATGATGCACATGCTTGTTACAATCGATATGCATATAGATTTGGTTTCATTACTAGATTAAGTAAAGCACATAAATCCTCCAGTGGCCTATTGAGGGACAAGTTCTTTGTTTGCTCAGCCGAAGGTAAACGTGGAAGAGACAAGCAAAATCTATATGTCAAATCTCATTGTGCTGAGACAAGATTTGGTTGTAGAGCTAAGATGAAAATTAGGTATGATCTGTTATCCATAAAGTACAGTGTTGTGGAATTTGTTGCTGATCATATTCATGTGACTTCAACTCCTAGTAAGACCCATCTTTTTAGGTCTCATAGGAAAATCTCTCTTGCACAAATTGTTCAAGCTGATATGGCTTACGATTCAGGAATCAATCCAAAAGAAACTCTTGAACTATTGAGTAGACAAGCTGGTGGTTGTGAGCATTTGGGATTTATTCCAGAAGATTATAGGAATTATTTATGTTCAAAGCGAACAAGAGAAATGAAGTCAAGGGATACCGGTGGTGTTTTGGAATATCTAGAAAGAATGCAATTGAATGATCCAAATTTTGTTTATGCAATACAAGTGGATGAGGATGATTTGTTAACCAATATTTTCTGGGCTGATGTAAAGATGATGGTAGACTATGATTACTTTGGTGATGTAGTATGTTTTGATACCACTTACAAGAAAAATAAAGAAGGCAGACCTTTTGTGATGTTTGTTGGTGTCAATAATCATAAGCAAACACTTATATTTGGTGCTGTATTGTTATATGATGAGACCGCTGAAATTGTCATGTGGTTTTTTGATACCTTTGCAAATACAATGTCTAGAAAGAAACCAAAGAGCATTTTGACTGACCAAGATCTTGCAATGGCTAAAGCATTAGCTTCACAATGGCCAGAAACACATCATCGATTATGCATTTGGCACATATATCAAAATGCAGCTAAGCATCTTAGTAGTGTGTTTGAGAAGTTTAAGGATTTTGCCGAAGACTTTAGCAGTATCATATATGATTATGAAGATGTTGAAGACTTTTTAATTGCTTGGAAGAAGATGCTTGAAAAATACAATCTCCAAGAAAATAAATGGTTAGGCCGGTTATTTGATTTGAAGGAGAAATGGGTTTTAGTTTATGGGCAAGAAACATTCTGTGCGAATATTATCACTACCCAATGCAGCGAAAGCATGAATAATTTTATCAAGAAGTAGGTGAGTTACAAGTATGATTTGCTGTGATTTTTTTGTTACTTTCAGAGATTACTTGATGAACGTCGTTATAATGAGTTAGTAGCAGATTTTAAAGCAAGTTAGACCACTCCTGCATTGTCATTTCCAGTGAAAATATTAAGGAATGCAGCAAAAGTGTACACACCAACAATGTTTCAATGGTTCCAAGTTGAGTTATGTAAAGCTCATGACTGTACCTTGAAGTTATTTGGTGAGATTGGAACGATGCGCATATATGAAGTTACCACTCATGGAAAGCATTTCCACCATACAGTAACATTTGACTCAGTTGATAATACTATCTCATGCACTTGTAAGAAGTTTGAGTTTGATAGAATTTTGTGTTCACATGCTTTAAAGATTATCTCGACAAATAATATCAAGACCATTCCTAATCAATACATCTCAAAGAGATGGACAAAGGATATTAGAGATCAAAGAGCAAAGGTGTCTTGTTCAAATGCAAATGATGATGACCAGAAAGCAAAAATAGCAAGGCGTTACAGAGAATTGGCTCGATTACATACTGAACTTGCAACAAGTGCTGCTGAATCTGATGAAGCTTATGAAATTGCTACAGTGGCCCTTCACAAGACATTAGCAGATGTTAAGGCATCTTTAAAGAAAAAGATCAATCAAGAAGCACCTCAAGTTGCCTCACCGATCATCAATAGTGCACCTAAGGTTATTTCTGATGATTTTGATGATCATAAGGTCAGAGGAATCAAGGTTAAATAAAGAATTGTTAGTAAGGAGGAATCTGTTAGACCAAACAATGCTCTGGAAAAGCTCTTAGGAAAGAAAAGGCATAAGAAAGAGGTAGACACTTCATCGAGACACCAAAGAGAACCAGAATTAGATCATTCCAATGTGAACTCCACGTGTATTCCTTCTACACAAGTTCAACTCTATTCAACACAATAAATGGAACTGCAAACACATCCTTCACTTGTTAATTCCACAAGTGCTCCTGCTTCACAAAATCAGTTGAATGAAAAGGTATGGAATTCTTTCTTAATTTTTTTTTTTAGCTTCACTGTTGAAGACTTGTTTTTATTTTTTATTTTTTATGATTTACTTATTCATTCACCTTACTGAATTGCAAGGAGGCCAATGTTACAAAGTCTGGTATGGACATATGCAGTAAAAATAGATGTTTATTAGCTGCCATCACACTTTCTTCAGGTAGTAGAAATTTTTTATTATTCTAAAAGTTCTATCCATTTGTAATTGCTTAGAGTTATTCGTGTGTTGATCTAAAAATATGTGCACTAGAATCCTATTTCTACCATGCATGCTACAATGGAGCAGAAGCAAAATATGTTACATGGAGCTCAATTTTCTGAGGTAACATTCTTTAGTTATATTGTTGTCTGGTTGCTGGAGCTATGCATCATAGTAACATTTTTGCTTCACCATCCTTAAATACACCAGGTTCTTCATATCAATAATTCAACTCACAAGCCAAATGATTTGCCTTCACAAATGCAATTCACACCACCATTTCAATATGTCCAGGTTTCTTCAAGTGTCTCTAAATGTTTCTATTTTTACTAATACGTTTCTGGCATGCTTGATTAATGCTTATTACTTTTATTATATGTTTGTTTGTGGGACTCTAAATATACCCACATAATTTAGGAGGTTTCAATGTTGTAATAAATCATCCCCAAGGTTATGTAACGAAATATCAGCAAGGTTCTATGACGAATTATCAACAAGGTTCCACCTATAAGTTTGACTCGTTCAGGTACTCATATATTGAAATAGTTAGTGTGTTTACTGTATTGATTCCATGAAATTTCATATAACTACATTGTGTGAGTGCAAGCACAATTTCTATTGAAGAAGGATTAGATTTGCTTTACACAAACTCTCAAGTGCCAAGATGAATCATGAAATCAAAGAGCATGATGATCAATGATGAAAGTTAAAGTTTTCTATATTGTTTTGACAGTTCAAAAATGCTATGTAGAGACATAATATGAACCTTTCTATTATTATTTGGTTTCTTTTTTTTTGTGATACATCTTCAATGATGTTAAATTATTTAATCAAATTAAATGGTTGTCGTTCTGTTAGACTCTTCTTCTCTTTTTTGGTCAAATTAATTTGTTTTGGCATTTGAGGGCTTGCATGTTCTTTTTGCCCATACCAGCAAAGTATCTCCAACTCATCTCCGACTATATATTGTCTCTGAAGTAAATTGAGTTTTCTCAACAATCTGAAGAGTTAGGGGAGGACAACGACATTGAATGATTTCCACCACAAAACAAAACCCGATCATGCAAGCATTTCACTTTCTCTCATACTTTACTATTGGCATTTAGTAAATATACGTCTGGTATTCACTGTATTTTTTGTAAATATAAATTTATCTTTTTAATTTAGAGATGTTGGGTTAGGGTTGAGTTAGAGTTTAACCGGGTTAGTAGGTTGGTAAGAGATGGTTAGGCTGAGTAGGCAACAAATGCCAAGTGTCAAAATTTTATAGGAAGACAGGGAAGGGGATAGGGAAATGGAGACAGAAGATTTGAAGCCGCTTCAAAGAAGGCTTCATTAATGATGTATCAGGTTTGCTAAACTTTTATGAAACATCACATGTTGGGCTTTATGGAGAAGATTTATTAGACGAGACTCTTGTACGTATTCACTACAACTCACCTTGAATTGGTAACCACGCACATAAATTCTCTGCTGCCTACACAAATAATTCTTTCTTTTTAAACTTGTTATCCCTATTAATTAGTGCAAAAGCAAGTATATATAAATTGTAATGGTGATAAATTTATGTCATCATCCATGGTATAACTAATTCTCATGACATGAAAAAATTATTTTAGTTTCACAATATTAACTTTCGATTATAATATAATATGAGGACTCGTTTGGTTAGAGATTTTCATTTTGATTTAAATTTAAAATTTGAAGATTTTATATACATGAATTTCAGATCTAAGAATAAGTTTCTTTGTTTGGATATTGTACTTGATGAATAGATTTGAATCAAGGATTTTCTTCTTTATTTAGCTTTTGTTTTTCTTGAATCACACCAACAAGTCATTGATTTCCCAAATTGATCCACCACACTTTTGTTGCCAATGGTACGAAGCAGGTAATGTATGAATGGCAAAGCCATATTTGGTCTTGTTGCTGACCATTAAGTCAATTTCATGTCTATGATTTCATATGCAAATTTTCAAAGCTGCATATGATCACACATGTCATAGCTTCAAATCAATTAACACAGATTGCACCACCCATCAATTATAATCCAAGTAATACATCAACACGTACCAATTAAACTAGCCACACACTAACAATGTAAGCAGCATACATTAATATCAAACAACCAAATAAAATTATAATTTCACTATAATGCCTCAAGGGAACTCACCAAATCAAGGATTGATATTTTGGATACACAACTCATCTGCTCATGAAGCACGGCCTGAGTCGACGCCAACTTGGCAGAAGGTAGTATCTGGAGATCAACAGGAGTGATAGAGGTTGGTGATTGCCCTAATTCTCCTCCTCTCAACGAATGAGGGTAATGGATAATAAATTTGGGAGAACTCAATTTCACTTACATCAATTCAAAGCAAATTGGATTTGCAAATGTGAGAGCATGCATGTGTGGATAAATGCATCATATATGCAATATACATGTAGATAACTGCATGAGGATTATATGAACAAAAAATTCCCAGAAATTGTTTCAAAAGAAATTTGTTTGAACATCAATAACATGTACTCATCTAAGTATAGATCGCTATGATACCAATTATTAGAATTACACTGTTCTAGTGCTATAAATCTATCTCAGCATGAGCACATGTAAACAATGATTTCTATGTAAATATATGTAGGAGTGCAGCAGTGATCGTAATTAGCATTTAGGATTGAAACATCATGCATATCCTATGTATGCATATTGTATAAACTGTATGATATGTAAAGCAATATAAATGAAATCACTGCATCATCTGATTGTGTATTTAGGCTTGGAATTAAAGACACTATATCAATCCTGTATCTGCAGAATATATAAATACCAGAATATAAACATAACAAACTTACATGACACACTTGAGTTTTCCATCTTAGTCTTCTCCTAATTTCACCTCCAGCATACTCTTAGTGATGAGACTAATTAATGAGAATAATTTGTGCATCATAAGGGACCAAAATATCTGATATATATATATATATATAAATATATTCTCTATATATATATATATATATATATATATATAGAGAGAGAGAGAGAGAGAGAGAGAGAGGACGTTTGTGAAGTAAGAAAAGTGTGGATCAAATGCATGTCATCCGTTGGTTGGTCGTTAAAATTTCAACGGAGTCAACTTGATTTTCAAAGCTTTTATGTGGGTCCCACCCATATCATATTCTCTATCTCTCTTCCTCTTCCTCTTCTTCTTGAAGGATCCAGAGTGAGGGGACTCGTGCATGGTGGCCGGTTCGATCTCGGTTTTTTCTTGAGACAAAGTGGCAAAAAAAGCAGACTCATCTTAAATTTCAGTCCTTCCAACCAGCGATTAAGTTTCCATGGTCGCATCTCACTGATGAAGCTCGACATAGAAGATCTTTTTCTTTTTTCTTTTTTCTTTTCTTCTGGATTGGTAGTTTGGTGCTCATCTCCTCTAGACTTCTCTCCTAATCTCTGTTTCTCAGATACAGCTACTCCCTTTTTGAGTTTTAATCTTCGATCGCAAAATCAAGGATTTTACTTCTCTATTTTATGGGCATCTGTTCCTCCAATAAATGACTTTTCTAATTTTTGATATCAGTTTCTGGGCTCTACTCAATTAATTGGAAATTCATGTTTGGATTTACGTACGTTCCACCCACACCATCTCTTCTAATCTTTAAGTTTGCTTTTACTAACACCGCACAGCCATGGCTTCGCTGGAGTTAGACGCTGGCTCTTTTCGAACCACCGAATCTTTCAATTTTGCCACATGTGCCTCTCTCCTTATCAATTTGTTTAGCACTTGACCGCAATTGACCAACGCTTCTTTTCGATTTATGATGATGTTGTTAAAGCAACAACTCTTGAATCAATTGCCAGCAACCGCAATTCTGAGGCACTTTCTGATAACATTCCATCTGAGCAATCCAAATATGTTTCTCTTTGGGTTGAACCTGCATTGGCTAATTTCTTCACCATTTAATCATATTGCCAAGAATCTTGTTGATTAATTTCACTACAATCCTCTTAAGTCTTTAATTATCACATCCAACTCCTTGTTCCCCTTGTTCCCATCAATCGATTCCATTTCTACAATCCTCTAAACCCAGTCGTCCTAGCACCAAGTCCATCAAAATTTAAGAAAATCAAGAGCACCCATATCAAATTCCTCACTTGATTCAGATCATTCCTATATCAATTTCCAGAACAGGGATTCTATATCTGGTAACGGCGAAGAATTTGATGATGGATGACAGAGTGAGATTTGGCGAAGATATCTGGCTGGTGCTGCAAGAAGATGAAGATGACTAATATCCCATATTGTATACTACTATACTGAGGCCCTACCCATTTCAAGATTTATTCTTTCTAGTTAATCTGTTTATGTTTCTGGATTTAGAGGTTGAATAGACGGAGGAGCATAAGGATCAGGAGTAAGATAGTGTTAGAGATAGAGGAGGAGATGTGGTTGGGACTTGCGTGAAAATAAGGTTGATTGGCTGAATGACACGTTTCGGTCCGCATTTTTTCTTCTTCACGGACGTCCTCTTTGGAACGTTGCTGTATAAATATATATATATATATATATATATATATGTATATATATATCACGTTTCGGTCCGCATTTTTTCTTCTTCATGGACGTCCTCTTTTGAACGTTGTTGTTGTGTGTGTGTGTGTATATATATATATATTTCGGTCCACATTTTTTCTTCTTCACAAACGTCCTCTTTGGAACGTTGCTGTGTGTGTGTGTGTGTATATATATATATATCACGTTTCGGTCCGCATTTTCTTCTTCTTCATGGACGTCCTCTTTGGAACGTTGCTCTGTGTGTGTGTGTGTGTATTGTCAGTTTCTTCCATCAAGAAACTGACAATACATCCCAACTGTTTTTTCAAAAAACCAGATAAACTCTCATAACTATATTTATGAATTTCAAAATTCTAACAGATGTGATAAGTTGGACCATAATGATTTTTTTAAGTCCTTAACTTACACTTGACATTTGAATTCAAAACTAAATCATATATGAATATGAATTGTATATGGGTTCATCAAGTTTTCTTACAAGAGAGAGACAGAGGTAATTTCAGAATTCTTAAGACGGTGTGGATTTTAAATCCAAAATCACCCAAAAATAAAAAAACTAAACAGACAGATTTGGATTTAGGGGCTCCAAATCCAAATCCAAACTCCCAAATCCTTATATCCAAAAAAGCTTTGAGTGAATTTGCTTTATCAATAAAGGTATTTTGGATAAATTGAATTTTGCTGAAGAATTTTTTAGTTTTTGTTTTTAATTTGAATTTTGGTGAACCTTATGACATAAGGAGTAGTTTTACCATTTCGAAATCGAAACTCAGATATGATGATGGTGACCTATACAATAATGCTCTTGATTTTCGGCTAATAAGGCAACATGGATACAATGCTTCATGTGGTACGTAAGCACGTAAGAAATCAATGTATGGTTTTGGCTAACTATATTTTTATTTCTTTATCATCTTATGAGTGGATATATTCAATAAGTTCAAAGATGCAAATGGTAGCTTCAAGGTAGGCTTAATCAATGATGTGTCAGGCATATTAAGCTTTTACGAAGCATCACATCTTAGGCTGCGTGGAGAAGATTTACTGGAAGAGGCTCTTGTATTCACTACCACTCACCTTGAGTTGGTAACAATGCACATAAGCCATCCGCTGGCTGCACAAAAGGAGTTATCTGCAGTGGCGGAGCCAGGATTTAACTTTAAGTGGGGCACTTATAAAATATTAATATTTCATATAAAAAATAAAAAATAAAAATCAAAGTGATTTGTTGTAAATTGTCTAAAGCAATAAGCTAATAAATATATTAAATTTTTATAACTACATTAATTTTTTTGAAAATTAATTCAAAAGTAGAACTAAGTGTTAATAACTTAATATCCAAAAGAATAATATGTATTACATATAAAATATTCAGACACAAACAAAAAAAAAAACCAAAAAATCAACTAGTGAGTTTCAAACTAGACCAAATTGTTGTTGACTAAAACAGAAACCACTGAGCTTGGCCTACCACATGGTAGTTATACAAACCAGTACGTATATGTACCTTGGCTACATACTTCAGAATTTAAAAAAAAGTCAGTGGGTCAAGGGACCCACTAGGCCCCAACGTGGCTCCGCCACTGGTTATATGTCGATAATAAGATGAAGCTTTGTTAAAACTTGCCAAGTTGGATTTCAACCTTGTTCAGTCAGTGCACAAAAGGAGCTAAGTGAGATTACTAAGTCTTTTAATCATACAATATCTAGCTAAAAATAATAAACAATTAGTGGAGTTATGCGCACATGAGCAAATTAACTCTAATAATTGCTTATTAATTTAGATGGTGGAAGGAAACTAGACTTCGCAAGCAAGCTGCCTTTTGTAAGGGTTTGGATCGTGGTGTTATAGTTTTGGATCGTAGTTTACTTTAAAACCTACTCCATATTCAAATAACCTAACTACTAAAGCACAATTAATCAACAATTACATCACTTCACACCTGGCTCTAGACTACTCATCAGTGCACGCAATTGTGGTACGAGACGGACCAAGAGATCCAAGAAAAAAAAAACAAAATGGGAGACCAATTGTGCATCTGCAAAAACAAAAATCAAAAAGCAAAAAAAACAAAACAACCAAACCAGCCCAGATCAAATGAGCCAAAAATCTAGGCCACACAGCCCAGAGGCCCGTTATGTCTGGGACTTCGAGGAGGGAGAAAGAAAAAAAAGAAAAGAAAATAAAAGGATCCGAAGGGACAACGACATAGAAACTAGAAAGAACAGAGAGATTGAGTTGTCTTCTGTAATCCAAGAAGGTAATTCCAGCTTGCTGTTGTGTACTGCTTGATGATTTAACATGGGTTCTGTCCTATATTTCTAAGGAGAAGCCGCAAGTAATATTTCTGCATGTTTTTCTTACTAAGAGGAGAATTTCTGTACTTCATCGTCTATAGTTTTCAATTTTAATTTCTTGGAAAGATTTTGAAGTTGATATGCTGTCAGAATAGTTACCCATAATTTGTATGGGGACTCGGGGCATAATGTTTTTGTGCAAATTTTTAAGAGCTTATGTCTCGAGTACACTGATCAAACTCCTTGCTTTGATTCTTTAAACTAATGTTGTTGATGCTTAGGACCCAATGTGAGTTGCTCCTATATTATGGAAATTGTTGTGTGTATAATGTTTACATGGTTCTGTTTGTTCATTTCGGGTACTTGAAGGTTGTTTCTTCTCACTCACTTAAGTAGTTCACCGAGGGAAATCTGTGAATTTGTTATGATATGATAAGGAACCCGGGCAAATAGCAATTCAATGTGGCTGATTAGGTTTCGGGATTGGGTCAGTACATTTTGAAATGCATAGGATGCCTTGGAAGTGAATTTGTTCTGCATGTCAACTGTGATTGTGTGTTGGATTTTATGTTTGAGATTCAACTAAAATTGTCAGTATTGTCGCTTTAGGGAGTTAAAGTTGAGGGTGGTCTGCGATGTTTCATACACTTGACATTTTAAGCACTCAGTAGAGATTGGCAATTACAGTTATTCGTGTTGTTCGTAATCATTTTGCATGTAAGTCTTGATTTTCTGTTATGGTGGCAGTTTATAATTTCAGTCATTTAGACCATACGGGTTCTGATTTCTTCATTAGGATGAAGATAGCTGAGTAGGTGACCCTCCATTACCTAAGTCGTAGCCTTTGATTTTATTTTGTGTGAAAAAAATCCTTACTCTAGCTGCATAGAGGAAGTCAGAGATTTGGTTATAACACATGGAGTTTTGCATGTTTAACCTGGAATTGCTATAATGATACTGTATTCTTCATTTGTGCAATTACAATTGCATAATTACTTCACTATTTTGTAATATTATTCATTGTCTGTTCCAATTTTCTCCTCATTTCCTTTTCTTGTTGGCCATTAGTATATAAAAAGTTTAACTAAAGGTTCCGAGTGGCAACAACCTCATGTTGAAAATATTACAGCCTCTGTTGTTTTTGGTGTGTTAATATGTTTTATTTGTGCTACAGGGGTGCCTAAATATGTTTGACTCTTTCTTTTGGGTGGGCTTGTGCAGCTTATGTCAGGTACTTGAAGTTAGTATCCACCATTGGCATTACCTTTGTGGCTTCTTCGTTGTTCCACTTCCATTTACTGTTTGATATTCCACAATTGTTTCTTCTGTTCTTCCTCTCAGGTTTAGTGAGAGTAAACAAATGAAGACTTGAGCACTCAAATTAGATCAGTCTGCCGACAGTATCTGTTGTGATGCCTTTAACAGGATTTGGAGAACACAATTTTCACGATTGGAGAAGTGAGGTGAGGACCTATTTCTGTGTCCTTCAAGGGATAGGTGTTGGTCACTAATATAACTATAGCGATTAAGCTAAGTTTACTAGGTATGATATCCATAAGTAGTTTATGTATATTTTGGCACCCATCCATATCTAACAAGGATACTAAGACATTTTCCTTGGTTTAGAAGCCTGTGTTGTAATGCTGAATACAATTGTATTGTTGGACACTTTAATTAGTGTATCAGTTGTATTAGCAAAGTATGTCTAATGAGAGAAACTTATTATGTATTGAGATGCTAACACATGCTTTCCTCTCCCAGGTTTGAGATGGAGGAGAGTGGTTTGCGATATACTGACCGACAATACTACAATTCTGGCATGGACCCAAACGCTGAAGAAGGATCCAGTACCGACAATTCGGATGAGGAGATTGAATACACAAATTTGATGGAAGAGGCAGAAATGCAAGATTGTACACGATACAGAGGGAAGCTGTATAAGGATTTGAAATTAGAGGATTTGAAGGAAGTTGAGTTTAATAGCATCGAGGAAGTGGACAAGTTCTACTCTTACTATTCTCTAGCGAAGGGGTTCAGTGTAAGGAAGCAGAAGCTTGACAAGAACCGTGCGGGACTAGTCATTAGAAGACAGTTGGTTTGCTCGAAGCAAGGGAAGCGAAGAGCCCCAAAAGATACTATTAGTCATCAGCAAGGGTCGAAGGGGAAGCAGGACAATTGTCAGCTAAGTTCAATTGGGAATTGTCAACAGAACTCGACAAATATCAGTGGGCAGAACCCTCACAAAAAGCAGTGCACTGAAACCCGACGAGCAACAAGAGTTAATTGTCCAGCAAGTTTTGTTGTTAGGTTTTGTACCAAAAGGAGGGTGTACTATGCCTCAGAATTCATAACTGAACACAACCATGCTTTGGGTAGACCCGAGCATCGTCAGTTTCGAAGATCACACCTCAGGGACCGCAACCTTGCTCAGCTTAATGCATCAAGGAAAATTGTAGTGAGAACATGCCATGCTTATGAGTTCTTGGTACACCAAGCTGGAGGCTACGAGTTTGTTGGATTATACAACAAACCACAGGGTGAAAGGAAAGAAGTAGTGATGGATGGGGATGCACAGTCTTTGGTAACTTGGATGAATTTCAAGGCAATGCGGGACCCCCATTTTTATTGCATATTCAGTGTTGATAAGGAGGGGAGGCTTGCAAATGTGTTTTGGCGAGATGGGCAGTCGTTAACCGATTACAATGCTTTTGGTGAGGTTCTGATTTTCGACAGCAGTGAAAAATGCAACATATATGGCAAGCCCTTGGCTGTATTCGTCGGGTGTAATAACCACAGAGCCACAGTCCTTTTTGGTTATGCATTGTTAGTAGATGAAACAAAGGAAACATATGATTGGGTGATTACATGCTTTCTGACCTCCATGCGTGGGAAAAAACCAATTTCGGTGATCACAAATAGTGATGATGCGATATGCGATGTGGTAACGAATTTGATACCAAGGGCTAGACACCGACTTTGTGCATGGCATGTCGGGAAAAATGTGTGTCAGCATTTGAAAGACGTGGATACACAGAGACACTTTTTCCATTTGATTTTTGCTGGACTTACTATTGAGGAATGGGAAATGGCTTGGCAGTACTTTGTGGCAATGAACCGGCTGGAAAACAATGAATGGGTGACTAGTATGTACAATAAACGTGAAAGGTGGGCGGAGGCCTTTTTACGAGACCATTTTTTTGGAGGAATCTGCAGCACCCAACGATGTGACAGGATGCATAGAAATCTTGAAGAAGGTATTGACCGTTATATGAGGCTGTATGAGGTCTTGCCCCGGATGGAGAAAACAATTGAGCGGATAAGAAATCAGGTCCTACAGGATGATTACCAATCACAGAACTATGACCCTGTGTATGGCAGCCACATGCGTTGTTTGCAGGAGGAGATTGGGAAAAGGTTCACCCATGACATCTTTCTCTTAATCAAGGAGCAGATTAATTTTGAGTCCAAGTTTGTTATTGGGCCGAGAAGTGTTCATCCAAAAACTGGTGCATCATTGATTTCGCTGATGCAATATGGAAAGCCTGAGCGGAGGTGGATTGTGTCGTACCAGCCTGATGAAAGCAATCCAACATTAGTGTGTTCTTGCAAACTGTTCGAGTCTGATGGAATTCCCTGTTGTCACATTTTTGCTGTCATGAAATTTGAGATGCTCACAACATTCCCAGAATCGTTGGTGAATAAAAGGTGGACAAAAGAAGCCACTGTTAAGACAGCAATATCGAGTTCCGGTTTGGTTAGTAACATGTCTGTGCAGATTGCACGGTATGGTGAATTGATGGTACAGTGTGCTAAAATCTGCCATATTGCTTCCTATAGTGAGGAGGGGTACAATGAGATCAGAGAAGCTCTGAGCCAGCTGACCATACGATCCCAAAAGTACAGCGGTGAGAGTGAGTTTGAAAATGGTGTCCATAGCCAAAGCCAGCCCATGAATTTGACTCATCACCTCGAAGAAGCCCGGGCATTTGAGTTTTTTGCTGGGTATGAGAAAAGTAAAAATGCCGCTTTGGACTCCCAAATTACTGGACTTCCAGATTTCTTTCAAAACTTCAGGCCCTTTCCCAATGTGTGACCACCTTTGTGTGCATCAGACGCCGAGGACAACTAATCTTTTGATTCCAGGTACGTTTATATGTCCCTTCTGTTTCAATGAAGTTGTTTTGATGGTCGTCCATTGCTGGTGTGCTGGGTTGCATTGTCATATATTTCGGGTTTCCTTGTGCTGCCCAGATGCTCAAGGCTTTTGCACTAGTTTATGCATAGGTGGGAATTTTTTGTTGCCCACATTCATGGAGAATTAGTGGCAGTAACTCCAATATCATTATTATTGAATTGCCTTTTCTATATATGCATAGGCTGCTAGTAATTGTGTCTTTTATTGTTTCAGTGACATGGCCATGAAATTGTGCGCAGATTTGCGGATGGGGCAATGCCATGTTTTTATTAACAATTTTTTGTGGCTACTCCAAATTCAGGTGTACGCTGTCATCCATTTTCCAGGTAATCTTATATGTTGGGATAGCTTAGTACCTAATTTAACTATTTTGATCGCAAATATATTATGTGTTAATTAACTACTTTCCATAATAAGATTGTTACTGATGATTGAGTTATCTTTGTTGTTTGTCATATAACCAAATGCATAGTTAATCAGTGTTAAAAAAAAAGCATAGTTAACCTGATGCAATTAAAACCTTTGTCATAAAGCCCATTATGAAAAGATTCTGATATCAATAAGAAATTATACTTAGAACTTTGATGTAGCCAGGCTTGACACAAACCAATGGTCACAGTATGTGAAAATGCAGTCAGCCATGATTGTTGCTCCTTAAATTGTATTTGACTCCAGCTACACTGTCTGACTAAGAGCAGTTAAAATTTTACATGGTAAGATGGACACTTTTTCCAATCTTTGGTGCAAAACTAGTTTTTTGGTCTATATTTTGTTTCCTGTACCTGTGAAGATTCAGAACTCAGCTGTTACTCCAGTAAACGCATATGCTGCGACTTATCAAACATTTTTACACTGATTTGTTTTACATTATAGAACCTCACGCCAATTTATCTGACTATATTCATCAGTCTGCATTTTCAGGGGACAGGAAATAGTTTGGCCACCTCCACATCATGCCGAAAACAAGCTTCACTTTAGAACATGGAATTGAATTGGTTGTTGTACTTGTTGAGTGATAACTTGGTTGGCAGAACAGTCTACATGGCAGAATTTATCATATATTTTGGACTCTGTAACCTTCCTGTGCTGTTTTTACTTTCTTATTGTGTAAGATAACAGAGAAATGTTAGTTCTCCTTTTCGCTGGTATATATGTCGGTTCACATTCCTACTTCAAGCTGTTCAAGGTTGTTCTATTCCTTCTTGGGAAATTACCTAAACTAGGCTCAGTTCATGATCGATGAACAAACATACGAAAAGTTTAACAATAGGGACCATGTTGAACTTCGTTTACAAATTCCTGCATTTTTCCGCAGTGAGTTCGTAGTAAAATTTACCGTGACACCTCATCCATCTTCCATCAGAGCGTGACCCCAGGCTTCATAATTTCGCCTTAACCGATAATAGGAAATTCTTACCCAGTAGCGGATAATCGGTGGTGAAAAGAAGGAAAACAGAACATATAAACAAGGGAAAATTGTTCATGTCATTCTTCTGCAGCAGCATGGTTCGGTCGCAGAATTTTGCTGCTGGATTGCTTTGTCGTTTCCTCTAGTTCATTCTTGGAGTATGGCTTTTCCAACTCTGGATGGAAACGGTTATTTGACTGTGGGTAAATTTGGTAGGTTAAGCTGAGTATTTTTTTTTTTTGTAGAAAAATGTTACGATTCCCGGGATAGTAGCCATGGAACGACATCGCAGAGGCAAGGAATTAAGAGAAAGCTAAAGAAACTTAGAAGATAAAGACTAATTTTTCATTGTTGCCTCTCACTATGATTACAAATGGTTATATAGAGCAGTAGCAAGACATGTGCAGTGTGCAGCACCCTACCAACAAAACGACGTCACTTGACTAATTAAAACGGTGCGTATCCACTCTAACAATATAACTCCTACTCAAACCTGGGAACCAATACTTAGATTCATAACAATTCATCCCCCTTTAAACAAACTTGTCCTCAAGTTTCACATTCTGAAACACAATCTGGGCACCGCTGCAAGATGTCATCTGAAACCCACAACCATTGGCAGTGTCTACAACAATAGGTCCTGAACATGTGATCACACAGAGAGTAACCCCAAAGCCAAGAAAAACGTATATGTACCTAGGTGTTGTTGGATAATCAAAGTCTTCAAATGGCAAGTAATCCATGCTCTTGTGCCAGGCTCTAATCAACCGCAAGGAGTACAAAATCATGATTATAGCTTGATCAAGAAAGCCTGAAAATATTGGAGGAGAATCAGCATTAATGGAGCCATCCATAGTTTCCTGAATTTTGCATGTTCCATCAGCTAATGTTGTTTTCTTGACCAAAGGAGGTAGCTGCAAATGAACAAACATATTCCAAAGCAATGGAATAGTAGATTCCTTGTCCCCATCAGTAATATCATCTTCCACAATCATCATTCCATCATCATGTAAAACAACACCAGCCCTCACATCTTCATCATTTACAGTAAGTCCACCAACTTCTTCATTGTCTTGTATACTAGGTGCAAAGACTAGTGGAATACCATTTCCTACATCCTCTTGTCTGAATTCTTTTAGAGTTGCAGCTTGAAAAAAGTACCAACCCCATTTGTGCACATTCTCTATACCTCTTTTCTCAAGAAAAACTGTGCAGTGCTCAAGACAAATGTTCGCTGCTCTGGTAATTTGGACAATTTGTGTGACTCTGAGTAGAAGAAATGCTCTAGCTCTGTTAATTATCAGCAAGCCTAGTGTATGTGTATCATCACTTAAACTGCAAAAATTATGTGCTTTCCCATGTCCAAGTCTGCACATTTTCTTACCAAGTCCAGCAGGTTTGCATGTAAAATATATCACTTCTAAATTCTTCTCCCATAGCAAACCCGCTAACATAAGATGAGAGCAACTGAAGCAAATTCTGATAATTGAAATTGAATCCCAACTTCTGCATTGTATAAGGTGCATCCAAGGCAGACATAACATATCCCAAGCACTTCTTATCTAGCTTCATATGGTTTTCAAGAAAATTCATATGCAGCTCAATGACGTCTACAGACAACCACATTGCTTCGAATGGATACTCACCAATTTCAAGGCCTTGTTTCTTCGAGTTCAATAACATCAACTCATTCCTAGAGAGAACCATCATAATTCTAAGGATAAACTGTGCATCTTCTCGCAATATGTCAGCCAAAAGCAGTTGTAATGAATGGACAACTACTATAGGTGATAAGAGAAACAGTTTCCTCACAAGTGCATGGAATGGAGTATAAAAAGTGGAAGAGCATGTTGCCATAAAAAGCTCATCCTTATGAATATGTCCCACCATGTATTGAAAAAACTTGTGCATATTAATCACAAAGCACCAACAATTATATCTTGGACGAAGTGGATCAAAATAGTACCTCTAAAAAGATAACTTTAAATTGCTTTTGAGAAAGTCAATAACTTCATCAACAACAAACCTCCTTGGGTGGCAGGTAGCTTTAGTTTGGCAAAGGAAATGAAGTACAGCCACATCAAATAGATAGGGTTTACCTCTAGTAACATCTGTGAGAAACATTGTAGCCACAGGGAGAGAGAGTGCATGGACAGAATAGGTCATGAGTAAATAGTCTAGTGCATGAACAAGGCAAACTCAGTAATGAATAAAATTGAGCATTGCAGACCTGAAATCAACACTATCCAATGAAGAATCTAGACGAGAAAAATACCGCAATATTATAGAAGCTTCCACAAACATAGAACAGTGCTGATAAAACGTATAAGCCAAAATTATATGTAGTGCACAAAGCTTGGGCTACAGTCGTGAGAGATTCCGCAAGCACATCAAGAGAGAGTGGAGTGGCTTTTGTAGCCAATTTGTGCAGGGCCAATGAACCATCATGTTGCTGCTTCGGACTTTTGGACTCAAGAAGCCCCAACAACAGCTTCATTCCTTTGTGTTCAATGAAAATGACATGCGGATCACCAAGCTTACAAAGATGAGCAAAAGCCAAAGCCACTCGACTTTGAACAGCCTTATCAATAACCCGCATCAGATATAATAGATTGTTCGATATTCGTCCAGAAATCTTCCCCTCTAATCATTGCAATGTCTTTTCAACACAATCCTTAGTTCGCTGAACAAGGAATTCTCCATCTTCAAAATTCTGAACAATTCAAATGTAATAAGAGCTACAATGTTGTCCTCCTTATCTGCAAGACCATATAGAGCAAATGCAACATTGTTTTGCAGAGATTCATTTTTCGAATTAAGTAACTTGACTAGAGGCACTATGCGACCATAATGAGCAATGCCAGCTTGGTTATTTGTGTCTAGTGCCAACCTCCCAATTGCAAAGGCCAACATCACCCTGACTTGTGAATCAGGTGACTCGAGCATCTTAATTGATGGTTGTACTCACTCTTTTGAACAATGTGTGCCTGGTAATCTAAATCAGCAGTAACTAACTGACCAAGTAATAGAGCAGTTTCTCTTTGGCTTTCCAAACAAGGTGAACTCAGTAAACCAATAACAGGTTGTAAAGCACCAGCCAGGAGCATAAGTTTCTCGATGCTCAGGGAAAATTGAGGCAGCTTGAGCTGAGCCACTTGAGGCAAAACTGCATCCCTTTGAATTTTCTCAAGCCAAGCAGCAAGAGGCAAACTCATTTGCCAGTAAGCAGAATTTGTTAGCCCACACCCTAAATTGAACAAAAGACTATAGTCCAGTATACTGAATGCACTATCATGCTCCTCCCAGACACCTTGTGAAAGACGGTAACTTACAGCTTTGGAAAGATGATTGTAATGCTCCCTATGTTTAGAAAGCAAAGTAGAGACTGCTCTCCAAAAGTCACAATTATCAAATAGAGAAGCAAATACCTCCATTGGCCTCAAGCTCATAAAATACGCTCCTCCAATTTGAGGTGGAGACTGGCGATAAGTGGTGCCGTCAGGCTCGTTGTTGGCGACAAGCGCATCCACTAGGATTGGAGCGGGCTCGTCGTTCTCATCCATAGTGTCCTCGTCGGTCAAGTCCTGGAGCAACTAAACGGCGGTCAAGTTCTCATCCAAGACCACGAGGTCGACGTCGTCGCGTTAGCGTTCTGCATCACGATTCTGGCCCAGTGAGGCGAGGCTGACCTCCTCAGCCACGGTGACGGAGAGAGGCTGGCGAAGCTTCTCGAGCTCGTCCATGATGGTGGGGACGGCGGGCTTGGAGTTGAGCACCTCATTTTGCTCTGGAATATTGAAAATTGGCGTCGGTGATGAGGAAGAGCCAAACAGGGACTGAGATGGGGTTGAGCTGAACATAGGCTGTGATAGAGTTGAGCCGAAGGCAGGTGATGAAGCTGTTGTGGTGGTTGTTGGTGTAGTGGGAGATCCGACTACGAATGATGGGGTAAAAAGGTGGGGACTGATGGTGACTGAAATGTTGGAATCGATGGATTCATGGCATACTCAGGCTGAAATGAGCGAAAATCCGGGTAGGCTGGTTCGACCACAGACTGAGCTTGTGAGCAAATAGGGTGGCGGGCGGACACATATGTTGGGTTGGGAAAAGAAAATTGGTGAGGAAAAACATACCCATTGATGATTGTTTGGGAAGGTGGTGGTGGAGGTGGGTAACTTGGTTGGAATGGAAATTGAGAAGGTGGGTAGCTAGGGCTACCATGAGGGTGAGAAGAATGCGTGCTGTAACAAGCGCGGGAGATCCCACCACCGTACACCGCCGGACTCACCGGAAACAGGCCCAGTTGATGGCTTTGATACCAGTTGTTACGATCCCCGGGATCGTAGCCATGGAATGACATCGCAGAGGCAAGGAATTAAGAGAAAGCTAAAGAAACTAAGAAGATAAAGACTGATTTTTCATTGATGCCTCTCACTATGATTACACGTGCAGTGTGCAGCACCCTACCAACAAAACGACGTCACTTGACTAATTAAAACGGTGCGTATCCACTCTAACAATATAACTCCTACTCAAACCTGGGAACCAATACTTAGATTCATAACAATAAATTATGCTGATTCTTATTTACTTGGCACAACGCCACAAAGTGCATGTGAATTGTATATTTGTTAGATGTTCAGTTTTTGACATGCAATGTGTGAAAACAGTCACCAGTAATGAGACTGGGCGCACGTTTCACCATCTTGGCCATGGAATTTCGAAGTGAAGACGTAGATTGTAACCTTTATTGGTGGGGCACGCGCCTGATCAAGATGTCAATTTCCTGAACTCGGATTGAACCCGAACCAAAATTTTGAGGTCGGATTCTCGGGTTTTGGGTCCCGTTTCATTGATTTCATCGTCTTTAAATAGATATTTGTCGACAATCTCCGATCAATCCGATTTGAACCAGAAACCATAGTCTTTCATGAAGTTGTGACCCCCGATCGAATAGAGAAACCTCGATCTATCACAAAATGATATGAGCATTTTAATGCGACGTTTTAACTGCTATTTCCCTACATTTCCTGCGTTATTTCCTTAAAGAAACCCTGTTTAGGAAAGTTTCCATTCTTCGATTGGGAAAGTTCCTAATCGTAGAAAGTTTCTGTTTTGTAGTTTCTATTTTTCATTTTTAGAAAGTTTCCCATTTTAGTTTAGGAAAGTTTCCTTTTCTTATTTTAAAGTTTCTATTTTCAGGTCCTTGGAATAAATGAGCTGAAATGAGCTCATAAATGGAAAGAGGAGCTAGCCAACGTTTTGGAGGGAGACAAGATGAAATACAAAGGGTTGCATAAATGAGCAAGAAATGAAAAAAAGAAGCTTTCCTGTTTCAACCAGGAAATCCTGTCCAGAAGAGGAAACCCTGCCAAAACGAGACTCTTGAGTCAACCAAGAATGGAATTCGAAATGATGAAGTGTTATGGTGTGAGAGAAGCTTCTTGAAGACCTTAGAAGATGACATGGCAAGGAGGTGACGCAAGATGGCCCAAGAATTCTCTTGATTAAATTGGATTTTCGGCAATTGGACAAAAGCCCATGAAATTAGGGTTTTGTGACGCAAAGTAGTATGTGTTGAGTTGTTTGCCGTGAAATCCTATGAGGAAGAGAGAGAGTTTGCGTGAAAATAAAGAGAAGAATAAAAGATTATGCCAAGAGATTTTCTAGGGAGATTTTTAAGGAAGGAAATATTCTTGGAGGAGTAAATTTTGTGTGATTGCCGTGGAAAGAGAGAGAGAAAGGAGGAAGCCAACGTGAAAATCAGAAAATATCAAGGAGATTGACGTTGGAGAATTTCAAGGGAGATTTTTAAGGAAAGAAGATATGTGTGCACCAAGAAAAGGGTCAAAACGTGTCTAGATGCATCCCTAAATTCTCTAAAGGAATTTTGGCCGAAATAAAAGAGAAAAAAAATCAGAAAATCTTCATGGAATTTCGGCAACCATATACTAGGGAATTAATTTGGAGTTTTGTGATTGGTTGAACAACAAAGAAGGGCTTACTTGGCATCATACCATTGGTTGAAGTGATGTGGAATTTTATTATAATTTCGTGGAAAACAATAGAAGAATCAAGAAGCTAGGGCAACACTCTTGCCGTCCCATATATATACCACCCTATTCTTGACGTCAAGGAGTTCCACACTTTACAATTCAGAAAATTACTCTCTCATAAACGTCTAGCCTCTCCTTCTCTCTCCATCCTCCAGTGCATCCCACGGATTTCAAGCAAGGCCAAAGAAGAGAAGAAGGAACCGTGAGCATTCACCATCCATCACCATCCTTGAAGCTTGCTTTCGAGATTTAAGGAACCAACAACGTCAATCATCCATCCTCATCTTCCATCCACGGTGTAATTCGACCTCTTCTTTGTAACCTTGTTTTGATTTTCGTTGGTTATGTTCTAGTTGACATTAATGTTTGAACAAAGTTGTTAATTCTGAAATTTATATAATTGAATGAGATTTTCAATTCCTATATTGTGATTCTTAGTTGCTTTTGTGAGATTGTTTAATTAAATTTGCTTAATTGATATCTCTTGTATGTTAATCTTATGTGGTTCGAAACACTTAGGGTTTTTGTATGATTGGTGCTAGATTTAAGAACATGATTCAACTTATTGTTTTGTGAACTTGAATCAAAAGTAGTAAAAGTTTTGGACAAAAACTGAATTTAATTGAAAAGGATTGCAATTAGATGGACTTTTTCATACTAAATTGTACACTCGAGTTGATAGCTTTTCTATGTGTTCTTCATGCGTCTAACATGCTATGATTGCCTAGCTTTCTAGAACTTGATTACATGTTTGACATGATTAATCTTTGTGCTTTCACTTAGGTTAATTAGCATTGGAAAGTAAAATATGGGAAATTATTTTCTTTGAATATTTCACATGATCAACTTCTTTCTCATGACTTAGATGAACAATATTAGGGTTGAATCGAATTTGATTATGACTTTAGTTTTGATCTTTGTTTCTCTCATTTCATTCTTGTAATTATGTTTTTGTGTTTTATTTATTTTCTTTACTTAGTTAATTTTCGGAACCCTAAATTTAAACCCCCCTTAATTTCGTAAATATGTTCATACTTTGTTTTATTTTTGTAAATAATTTACTTTGTACTTATTTTAATTCTTTATTTGTCCTACAATGACATGTGTACTCTCAATCCCTGGAATAGAACGATCCCTATTTACTGCTTACTAACGATGGCATTTTCAGGTTTAAATTATATGCTTGCTAAGAGCGTATCACAAAACTGACCAAAAACAATAGAAAACTAGTGTAATAATTCTCTAGCCACATATTTCCTTTTTTTTTTTTTTTTTTGAAAGGGGTTTGGAACCCAGCCTAACTGGGAGGCTCAGCCCCACGCCCGTTATTATTATTAATATGAGAAGGATGATTGTACAGCGAGGGGGACATATTACCTACACCTCGAGTACTAGTACAAGAAATCCCATCTTCTTATGATCTTGTCCCAAAAAGAAATGTAACTACTCTCTCATTCTTTACTTCGTCCTTGTATAAACACTGTACATAGAACCAAGCAGCACTAACCATGTTTCTTGTACCAGTATGAGTAACTAATATAAGCATATTCTACTCTTTCCTAATCAAAACAGAAACCATATTCTACCTACTTCTAACCTCTAATTCCTTCCATTTCTACATTTGAAAGCAAACAAGACGAAGAAAAATAAGAAAGGCACAACGGATACTTTCACAGGATTAGCAGCGTGCCTGCAGAGAAATGAAAACTGCAGGGCCGAGCTAGTGAACTGAATACAGGCGAGAGCTAATCCAAAAACTTCAGGTAAGATATTCCAAAGTATGTTATTCTCAGATGTGCTTTGTTTCCTGGCATTGAGAATGAGGTCCAATATGCAAACCAGTACAGCCACGAAAGACAACAGCATGCCATATAATGCATAGTGAGGCTTCTGTGGGGTGGAAACTTGATCAAAAAATGCTGAAACAGCCTCAAATCCGAAACCAATGGCTGAAAAGATCCAGACCGATGAAGTAACCTACAAAGGGTAAGCCACATAATTACTAAGATCAACCTAAAATTGAAACAAAAACAAGAGGTTCAATTATAGTATTGGTTTTTGATGACTACCCTTGTCCCATGATGTGGCTGGTCAGTGCCAGCATTCGCAACAAGGTAACGTGGAGGCGACCCACTATTGGAACTTGAAACATAAGGGACCTGCAAATATGAGTGATAAGAACTCTACGATTATTCATATATTTGTGAAGTTCAACAAAAAATTAGAAGGCAAATATGTAGCAATATCAGTGAAAAAAAAGTTGCAGTGCAACCATTCATATATGATTTTCAGTTTTGTCCGACCCTTACTGCATGGCCTGGCACGCTATTGCTGGTGACAGCATGATCAGAGCCATCTGTTCGTAAAAATGACCGACTAGGGTTGGAATCATCATGTGCCTGAAACAAGAAATAATTTGTATAAAAAGTTAGGAAAATCCTGCAAGACAAGTATTAAAAAAGAGGATTATTTAGGCTTGTGGGCTAAAACATTACCGGCGCCTGGTGTGTGCCGCCATAGTTGCTGTAATCATGGGAACCAAGGCTATGAGAAAGCAATCTGTTTAGTGCTGAACCATTGTTGTTGTTGACAATATCCGGGACTGTTGGATTGGAAGGAGGGATTACCATGGGTTCATTCCTATCAGTGTCACTTGCAGAAGGCTCTGACTCCGACAGCATGTGAGGGTGCAACGAGCTGACACAACCATGTTTTTCCATAAAACAGCCTTGGAAAAGAGGGTATGCCATATTGACATCCAAAGGGACAGCACACTGGTGACAGTAATACCTGCTGCCAACATTATTCGCTTCCTCTGTTGTCTCTGTCTGTTCCTTGTCCTGACTGTCTAGATTTAAACCATCTATTCCTGCAACACAAACACAACAATGAACAAAAATCATATATAAGATTAACTCCACAAAATAAAGGAGAAAGATTGCTCCCTTATGTTTATCTCAGTTCAAAGCATCTCACCTTTCCTAAATTGCCATGCAGCATATAAGGTCAAGATTGCAAAGTGGACGGTGCGGAACAATTCCTACAAAATTCAAGATTTGGAAAATGTAAGCTCCATAACTCAACACAAACATATATAATTTTCTCACTAAAGTTACACACATGTTGGTATATATATTATGCATACTCAAACAACTACATTACCTTAGGATATAAGTTCAGAGCTTAACATCAATGTTCATTTGTAACAACTAACAGCCTGAACTTTTGCGCTTTATGTAGGAGAGGTTATAAGTTGAAAGCATATAATCAAACCGAGAAGCAGCATACGAAGCTCCCTATCTCCCTATGGGAAAGCAATATGTCTCCCCCAGAAGAGGTTGGCATATATGTGTGTCCACACCCACACCCACACCCACCCACACCCACACACACACACACACAAACAAACGGAACACAAACTCATATAGCTCTAAGTTATCTATCCTTAATGAACTAAACAATCAACGTTAGAAAGCTTAAAAAACCCATGGATAGTAAAATTAGGACGAGCTAGAGTCGAAAAAAGTGTAAAATGTGACCAAATTCAACCTGGGTTGCCATGGGATGCTCTCCAACCAGTCTTTCACCCAAAACGCTCTCCATTGCAATCAGCCGGATCTTGAAATTTGGAGCTGCAAGCCGTAATTGATATTAGAAACAAGGAGCTCTTCCTCCAGGACACCTCAATCTCTTCTTCCTCCAGAACACACCTTAAATCTCCATCGTCATCATTCTGGGTCTGATTGCAAATCGGGTCAGAGGGAATTGAGTTGGGTTTTCGGGGTTGGATTGAAAAAACTAGGGTTATTGATCGAATTGAAGAAGAAGTTGAATCGTGAAATTGGGCTTTTGTTGTGGAATTGGATTGAATTGAAGCAGTGAGGTGGCTTTTATATATACAAAAACAGAAGAAGAAGGAGAAGAAGAAGAAGAAGAAGGTGATAGAACTTTACACCAAATTTCTAATTGATATTGGATCATGAAGAAGACGATTGTGGAGTTGAAAAAGAAGTGAAGACAAATCATGTTAACAGTACACCAAGTCACTTTCTTAGAGGATTTCGGCTGCTTTCTTGTTGGGAAAGACACAAAAAAAAAAAAACACGTAGCGGTCCAGCCGACTATCATTACCATCGAGTTTCTAATTGTGGATTCCAATCATTGACTCTGTATCATGTCATTCTACTAATTCTGGAAATAAGCTTTTCATTGACTTGTGTTCGTCGCTCTGTGTTGCTACGAAAGTTCGTTCCTGCTCTCCCATCCGATGATCCGAAGCTTCCCCAGACTTTGTCCCAAGCTTTTCATTGACTTGTCGTACCAAATTGCCGTTTGATAATTGGACGACAGTGATTTTTTTTTTTTTGCACGACAGTGATTTCACCAGGCGGGTCCACGGGGCAGACTCATGAAAGGGTTCATTTAATTTCTCTGGCCATGTTCACGTAGTAGGACTTGAAGTGATGGTCCCTTTCACTTAGGAGTGTGCAACTCATGAACCCGGACTTTAGAATTCAGACTTTTCGGATTGGGTCTGGTCAGATCGAGACTGGTTCAGACATGGTTAATGAGCCATAAACCCTAAATTAAAAAAATGAACAATTCTAACTTAAAAGTAATTTGGGCTAGATTCGTATTTTCAAAAATATCTGGCTGAGATAACGTTCATATCGATTTAAAACATGTTATGTTTTTTTCTTACGCAGCGACGGAGAATAAATATTATATATCACAAATTTATTAGTAGTACTCGTAATTTGTTGATCATTAGTAGCCTTAAGGAAATAATGATTATTGTAATTAGAGTTTGAATTTATTTCAGTCATAATATTTATTTATGATTACCGAATGTATATAAGTCGTCAGTAAATCAGAAAAAGGGGATGTGGATGCAGAATCTCTTAACTCGAGTAATAAACTCATGTAAACCAAATCGTTTCAAGAAGGAAAAAAAAAAATCCTTTGCTTTCTTAGATGCCCTAGCGTAATTTGCCTGTTGGTTTTGAACCAGGTTTCTTATGTGACACGTCCCTTGCCACGTTGCTGTCTGTTCTTTTCCATCAAAGAGAAATCAAATCGAAGGCCTACAACTACAAGTCCCTCTAAATAAAGGACGTGTACCAGTGCCCACAAGGACAATACCTCATGCTCTTTATTCCGTCAAAGAGAAATCAAATCGAAGGCCTACAACTACAAGTCCCTCCAAATAAAGGACATGTGCCCCCAAGGACAATACGTCATCCTCTTTATCCAACTCGCTCGCATGCCTCATGATCCATGTCCCATGCCCCATGCCCCATGCCTCTCATGCGTCAAGCCTCCTGGCACCTAGCTCTTGGCTGATGCCTCATCATCGGTACCACGAAAATGGAATGCCCATAAATTATATGAGCACAAGGCACCATTATGACACTATCCTCAGTACCGAACCCGTACCTAGCTCAAAAAGCAATTGGTCATGTCTCTATACCAACACTAAAGGTTAGTTTAGGATTGCTGTGACTTTTAAAAAAAAAATGTTGTTGCTGTATTGTGAGAATAATCAGCTGTGAATTAAAATAGTTTCTCAATATTTTTAAAAGTGCTGCTAGTATCTAAAACAACTGCAAAGTGTGTTTTGATCCACAACAACTTCTAAAAGTAACCTCTAGGCTGCTTCTAAAATCTGCTGTCAGTGACCTATAACTTTCAATTAAAGCTGCTTTTTATTTATTTACCAAACACAATAAAATCTAAAATTTTAAACAGAAACTAATTTTTTTAAAAGCGAAGCAATCCCAAACGGGACCTAAATTACTCCCGGCTTTGTGTTTTAAGTAGGCATTTTTAGCTCTTGTTTGTATTGTAGTTCTACATTTAATATTACCATTACATTTAAGTAGGCCTTTTTAGTATTGGACGAACTATCATAAGAGTTTTCTATCTATTGTCAATTTATACAATAACTTATTAATTTTACCCAATAACACACTAATTTTTCTCAAATTTGCTAATTTATACATTCTCGTTAATTTCGGTCAAGTTTCACAACAAGTGTTGTCACATGATGAACACATGTGGGTACCTTAATCTTTTTCATTATTTATTTATTTTTTGTTTACTTTATTCAAATTTTAAAATTTTATTTTATGTTTCCTTTTGAAATCAAAATCTCACTAACCATGAATCTTGAATTTAGTTGTTATTGCACAAAAGATCTTTGCATTTGTTTAAGGACAAGAGAATTTGGGAGAATACTTAATATATTCATTGACAATAAGGGCTTCTTTATATAGAAAATTACAACTGTAATATCTTGGAGTACAAGGAATCTTAATCAAATATAGATTAAAAGATATAGAATATTCTACCCTACTACAACTAGAACAAGCAATCATGTTTGGGGCAGACACACATAATTTGGTTTCCTTTAACACTCCCTCTTGTATTGTCCAAACACTAGTGCTTCTGACGTTACCTTATTAAAAACCTTGTCGAGTAACAAAAACCCAGTATGACAAAAATAACCTCAGTCAAAGGGAAGTACTATAACACACCTTTCACATTTCGAGGTCAAAACATGGAGACATCTTTCCCTATTGTCTGCATCCTTCCTTGATGATTAAGATCATGGGAGTTCTGATAATTTTCATAGACCAATACATTCCACACGTTTCTCGAATGTGGACTCGGGCACAGACTTAGTAAATAAATCAGCCACAAATCGGACTTGGTTCACTTTGATCTTGAAGAGAGTTTGTTGTAGCTGATTATAGAAGAATTTAGGCGATATATGCTTGATGTTGTCGCCCTTGATGTAACCTTGCTTCATTTGTCCAATGCAAGCAGCATTATCCTCATAAATGCTCGTAGGTTCATTTGTGGTAGATTTCAAACCACATGTACTTCGAATATGCATAATTATGGATCTTAACTATATACATTCATGAACTGCTTTGTGAAGAGCTATAATTTGTGCATGATTCGAAGAAGTAGCGATAATGTTATGTTTTATAGACCTCCAAGATATCACGGTTTTTCCCCTGGTAAATACATAATCGTTTGGATATGACCTTTATATGGGTTAGACAGGTACCGACATCAGCAAAACCTACCAAAACATCATTCAATTTTTGGTAAAGGGTAGGGAAAGGTTGGCCTGCGCCTGCAGTGGCATAGGCGGCAGCGGCGCTCTTGACGTATGACGGGTTCGAATCCATCATGTCATCTTTCATTTTCTCTCTGTAGGGATAGAATAACCCCATATCTATCGTACTCTTTAAGTATCGAAAGATATTCTTTACACCAATCCAATGGTGTCGTGTTGGTGCAGAGCAATATCTAACTAATAAGTTTACAACAAATAAGATGTTCGGTCTTGTGCATTGTGATGAGTATAATAATGCACCTATTGCACTTAGGTATGGCGCTTCGGCCTCTAGCACGTCTTCATCATCATCCTTGGGATGAAATGAATCATTTTTAGGGTCAAGACTATGGAAGACCATGAGAGTGCTAACAAGCTTAACTTTATCTTCATCAAAGCACCTAAGCATCTTTTAGATATAAGCTTATTGATGAATCATAATTCTATTGGCACGATGCTCAAGTTCTAAATCTAGACAAAACTATGTTCTTTCAAGATCCTTCATCTCAAACTCGGATTTCAAATGTTTAGCAGTTTCCTTTTACTCATCAAGGGTTCCAGTTATCCTCATGTCATTGACATAAATCGCGACAATAACAAATTGATTTAGAACTTGTCTTCTTAATGAAAACACATGGGCATAATTCATTATTAACATATCATTTCTCAATCAAGTAGTCAATTAGACGGTAATACCACATTCATCAGGATTGTTTCAATCCATATAATGAGTGTTTCAATCTTATTACAAATGCGCTCTATGGTCTAGAGCCACTTGACTTGGATAACTGAAGTCCATCAGGAACCTTAATATATGTTTTCGTATCTAGATCCCCATAAAGATAAGTTGTGACTGCATCTATAAGCTGTGTGTTCAATTTTTCAGAAACTACCAAATTGACAAGGTAACGAAATGTAATGATGTCCATTGCGGGAAAATATGTCTCCTAGTAGTTAATTTCAAGGCATTGTGAGAAATCTTGTGCCACTAGGCGAGCTTTATACCTTACAATCTCGTTTTTCTTATTACGCTTTTGAACGAAAACCCATTTATGACCAATAGGTTTTATGTTAGGTGGTATTGGAGCAACGAGCCTAAATACTTTCCTCTTCACTAGTGAATTTAACTCAGCCTGGATCGCATCTTTCCGTTTAGGTCAATCCGCTCTACATTGATATTCATCAACGGAGTGAAGTTCAATGTCATCAGACTTAATAATCTCATGCGCAACAGAATACGCGAACACATCATCAATGATGATGGAGTTTCTATCCCATGTCTCATGTACACTAGGGTAGTTTACAAAGATCTATATATTCTCAAGAATAAGTTTTGACTTTGAGGCGTCCCCCAACGATGTCTATTGGATATAATCATAATTTGAAACATTCTCATGAGACGGATTTTGAGTATTAATGATTAAAGGATTAGATTGTGCTAAAGTCACTTTCTTTCTAGGGCGAGTATCCTTCGAACCTGGCAACCTTCCACGTTTGCTAGCGGGGACCGCTGTAGACGCCCATACTTTTTCTTCTTTACTTTATTTTGTCGTACAAGGTACGAGACTACGTATTCGTAAGGTACAAAAGTATTCGAGCTTAGATTAAGACTTTGAGGCTATTTTAAAGGATTAACAATTTCGAGAATATCCAATTTGGGTCTAGGAAACTTTCCTTGAAGTACCAAGGCTTTGGACAAGCCCGAAAAAATTTTCCGAAAGGATTCGGTGAAGTATCGGATAAATAAGGATGTTTGGAGTTGTATTTTCAGAGTGGGCTTGAAGGAATTAAGAGAAAAAGGAAATAGGAGCAGACTAAACCCACTTGACCAAAAGGAAGGGCAAGACAGACTTTTCACATTAATTAATGGGGGAGGTATTTAAGCCTTACATTCCCCAACGCTAGCCTCAAACACCATTTCCTCACTTCTCTCTCTCTCTCCTTGAGTCGCCAGCCACTGCCGCCATTGCTCCGATCTAAACCAAAATTTCCAGATTTTCTCCTCTTCATTCCTCTACCCATTTCTCAAACCAAAATCGTGAGATTTAGTCATTCAATCACCCAAAAACCCTAGAACCTGAAGCCAATTGGGGGGTTTTTGTGATTCCTTCATTCTAAGTTCAAATCAAGGTAATATCCCTCCTAATCTAGCCTCTATTCCTCCGATCTACACTTATTTCTTATCAAGTTTGAGTTTTTGATTTTGATTTGTGATTTTGGTGCATGAACCCGATTTTCCCTTAAACCAAGAGGCTAGGCTAAGGGTTTGGCAAAGATTTGTGGTAAGGATCTATCCCATGCAACCTTGTTTCGAGTTTTTGGTTGTGATGTTGATTTTGGACGGATTTATAGGTGAAGAAAGCTAAGGAGGAGGAAAGGCCGTGAGTTTTGGGAGAAGAAAGGGTAAGGATTAGGTTTTGGACAAACCCTAGAATTTTTGGAATTTGTTTAGTTGATTTTGAATTTTGTTGAGCTATTTTTGTTGGTGCAAAATTGTGAAAAATGGATATTTAATAGGAATTTATTGGTTTAATTTTCAAAGTATTGGAAATTGGTGTTGAAGATTTTTGTGGTTTTGATGTGTAATTTGGACCAAAAGAAAAAGGAAAGGAAGAAGAAGAATTTTTTTTTATTTTTGAAAGAAAAAGAAAACGAAGAAATGAGTAAAAGTTGGATTAAATAAGTTTTACCATAATAAAGTGGTAAAAAGTGAAACGGGTGAAAATAAAGATAAATTCGGTGAAAGGAGGTAAAATATAAAAGTGAAAGTGAAAGGGTAAAAAATCACGGTAAAAGTAAAAAGGTGAAAAATGAGGAGTATCACTACTACAGAAATTGAAACAGACGACACCACACACTTTTCCGTCTTCTGAATAATTTTTAATTTTTAGGACGACGTTTCTTGATTAACTGTCTTCTGATATTGATTCAACCAACGCTCTTTTCATGATTATTGAGCGGTGAGTTTCCCACGCTTGACACCACTTTGGGGATAACTCAAATTCTTCCCGATATGTGTATTGGTGATGCGACAGGTTAGTCTAAAACTGTGGTCTAAATGAATAGGTTTGCAAGATAGAAACATGCCCACCGACATTCCCCCTGTCCTCTACCCAACCCATTTCCCTCCACACCCTAGAGGCCTAGACCAAAACACGGACACTTGATTGAGGGGGGAACAAAAAAAGCCTAGAAGAGAGTTGTTGCCTCACATTGAGTCTGAAGCATTCACACCGACCTCGACCATGAACTTACACTCGAGCAAGACTCTCTCCTCTCTCCCTCACTCTCGTATCTGTTTTCTCGACAAACCCCAACCCCGACCATCACTCTTCGATAAACCCTTCCCATCTATTCCCAATTCAATCTCAACCCCCTTCAGATATTCACACCGGAGCAGCCCTAGACTTGGAGTCACACCGAAGCCCTAAACAATCTCGTCATCTCGAACTTCGATTCACGTCTTTGATTCGATTTGTCTCGAACTTGGTAAGTTCTCATCCTCTCCTTTACTGTGTTGATTCGATTTCGATTTGTCAGCTTTCTCACTTCTCTACTGTTTCGATTTGTGTTTAGAGTTCTGACATTCATAAGCAGACTTTAAAATTGTGCATCTGAGTCACCGGAGCTTAACAGAGACTTGGATCTCCATCTTCGGCCATGGATTCCGAGTCTCGAGAGAGAAAAGCAAGTGACTTTTCTCGAGATGATGTACCAGCTCCTCCCCCACCAATACCAGATCCAAGAGATCAACTGCCTCACTGTCGCCTACTTCGTCGTCTCCGGCCTCGACCTCCTCTGCGCTCTCCACCGCTTACGTCATCTCTCTCCTCCTCAATACATCGCCGTTTAAGGGATTCACTTTTTTCATTCACTGATTGGAATTTTGGATTTTCATATTGACAAGGACGCAGTTGCCGATTGGGTTCTGTCACTACAAGCTAACCCAAAAGACAACGACCAAGTCAACAATGGTATTAATTGAATTCAGCTTTTAATTTTGGTTTAGCTTAAATTTTGTAAACTCTATGAAAAAGAAATAGTCTTTGATTAGGTGCAGGGCAATTGTATGGGTTTTATGGTTCCAGAAGTTCTCAATTTCATCAAGATGATAATAATGAGGGATGGACTCTGTGCTGCAATTCTTATATGTTTTTTTTTTTTTTTGGTTGCTGTTGTTGTTCTAGTTGGCAGATAAAGCAGCCTTTTGACTTGATGCTTTGGCATTGAATTTGAGATATGTGGTTTCTGTTATTGTGAACAATACAGTAGGAATTTATGAGTTTGAGATAAAGAATCCAAAAGTGATATATTACAAGGTATAACATCATATCTCTCTCTTTTATTACACTTAGAGTCTAATTACATGGTTTTATCTATAACCAGGCTTGGTTCTACTTGGCTAATACTATTGCATATTTCTTTTGCAGCCGAAGTTAGTTCAATACCCATAGTGGATGACAATGATTCGTTGCTGGATGTTTATTCACGAAGGTGATTTGATGTTTTCATTTACTTTCTTGACCAAGTCTTATGTAGAAGTAGTTACTTTGTTCCTTGACTAATTGTGTGCCTAATTCTGCGTTTTAGGAGGAGGAGGAAGCCTCAAGCAGCTTGCTTTTGCTGCTTTGCATTTTGGGTTGTGTATTTGCGTTTTGGCCATTCAAGTAAGCTCAAGCTCCTTGATTTTGCTGCTTCTCATAAATTTTGATCTTATTATTGCTGATGTGAAGGTTGCAAATCATCACAACCCTTTATTTCCATTATGAGTTTCAATCTTTCTTCTGCTCTGCTTCAATTTGATTTGGAAAGTTTCTGTCTTTCCTTTTCAATTACACATATCTTGTAGCTGGCTTGACAATTGTATTTTAGTAGGAGCTGCAGGATTTGTCCTTTGTCTTCAAAAACTATGTGCCTATATTTGCAACTTTCTTAGTGTTACTTGATTGCAGGGATCACATACCTTCAGAATCGCTTAAAAGGACCAAAGTGGCTTCCTTTCTTAGTTGGGGTAGATCTCATATGCTTCTTTTCTTTTGGCATTCCAGTTTCCATTACCTGCAATGCACACTGACATATTTTGATTCACCATAAATGTGTTATATTAGTATGTGAATGAATCTAATTCAAAGTTTTTTTTACTTTTTATTTGAAGTTTTGAACTTTAATTGCAGCTCCCTCCGCTGCTACTCTTTTAAGGTGCCAGTGCTGCATTTGGAGGTATGAACTGTGCCCTTTCTCCATGGGTTAAAGTACTCTATTAGTTTTGGATTGTTATAAATGCTCTTTACATTTCCCTTTGCTATTACTCTTTTTTCTCTTAGCCAAATTGTTGCCATAGCAACCACGTACTGATTGGCTACTACAATCTAGAAGAGATTCTTGACTTGTTTGATTGTACCAATGATTTTTTAGACTAATGGACAGGTAATATCTTTATGTCTTTATTTATTGCAGGTCTTTACAAGAACTTGTTCCCCTTCCTTATTTTCCTCCTCGGTGGTTCTCAAGCTGCTTCTCTGAATTTGGTAGCTGATTATGATTCTTTGTTTCAATTGGTGTTAAAGATAGCTAGCTTTACATACCATTTTAGGAGTCCTTTTGTATATATGATTTGGAGATGAACTTTAACATTTACGAGTTTAGATATTAATTTTTCTGAAGCAATTTCTTGCTTGTACTGACTGTTTGCATTCTGGCTCGTGTAATGACTGTTTATACCCTGTATCTTGCAGGAAATGTCTAGTTGATGGAAGCCTTCTGTAAGTCATTACCTCCCTTGTACTTGAATGCTTTGGTTACTTGATATATTTGTTTAACAAAGAAGCAGACATACGTGGTTATAATGATAATTTGATCTTTTGAATAATGGGGATATACCCTTGAATTTTCTTTTGGCGAAGAGGAATATACTTGAATAAAAGGTACAAGGATGTCTTGTTTGTTATTCTGTCCCATCTTCTGGACATGTTCCGCAAGCTATCTTGTGTGTTCATTCAGGCTTTAAGTCACAGAAAATGACACTAAACTTTCAATCATAGGCCAGTTGGAGTTTAGATAAGGATTAGTTCTTCACAATTCTAGAAAGTCTGCTAGATCCGATTGGGGTGGAGGGTCTCAATTATCTCCTATATTCTGGCCCAAAATGCTTTATCAGACTGGTTAATTATGACTTATTTATGTGAATTGAGTTTAGGTGGAGTTTGTTGATATGTAACAAGGTGTTTACTTTCTTGTTGATATGTAATAAGTTTCTTGTTTGGTTAGCAGCAGTGAGGCAGTGGTGGATTCTGAGAATGCTGTAGCTGCCGTAAATGTAAGTACTTGGAGCACCAAATGAGAATATTTGGCTGCTGTATAATTAACACAACAACTTCCTGTATTTGGAGCACTGCAACATCCTAGAACTCTTTCAATGAGGAAGACCCATTACTGTTCTTTAGGCCATGGAGTGCCAATGTTATGAAGTGAAGCCTAATTTTGAAGACAAAAGCTAAGAAGAGCAGGAGATCAGTGAATTAGAACTTGACTTGGATTTTTTTTCTGTTCTCCTATTTTGTAGATACAATTATCATTATCAGACTAGATTGCTATGGGATTATAACTATCTATTATGATTAATTTACAGTTCTTTTGGTCATTTTTCATTCCAGAATCTAAATCTTGCCATTACAACAACAATATTTGGAAAAATATGTCGTCTGATGAGGATAATAGGGTGGAATCACACAAATTTCTACAATTCACACGACGGTTCTTATTGATATCATTGTTGGATGCACACAAAGACAACAAGTATTAGTAAAAACCATTGTCTCAAATGTCACAATACAACGGTTAGAGTTATATACGTCGTGTGAAAGCACACATACACTGAATTTTTAAGTCATCACATTACATTTATTCTTAAAAACCGTGGTATGAATAGAAGTCACACCACGGCAAATTTCTAAAATCTGTGGTATGAATAGAGGTCACACCACGGAAAATTTCTAAAAACCGTGGTAGGAACGGAAGTCACACCACGGCAAACTTCTGTCGACAGCATGTCGGCAGATCTGCCGATCCATCAGACGATAGATTTAGCTGCACATCGTCGACCCAATGATCAACCGTCGTCTGATAGCGTTTCATCAGACGACGTCTCGATAGACCACGGAAATGCAAAACGTGAGACGACAGTTTTAAACCGTCGTGTGAAGCTTTTACGTAAAAGGATAAAAGTAGAAGTAAAACTTTACTTATAATTATTTACTTATTTATTTTTAATAAATAAGAAATAATGGTAAATAAATGGGTACTTGGTCAAAAGTCAGAAGTCAAAGTCAAATGTCAAAAGTCAACTTTGAGAGTTGACCAAGGTTGACCGACCTCGTAAAATGAGAGGATTGACTCAACTTTGGTCGCTCGGGTTGGCGATAATTGGAGCGATAAGGAAGTTTTCCTTTTTAAGAAAGAAGTTCGTTTCCCAAATTGGTAAAAGTTGAAAGAAATAATAAATTGTCTCATTAAAATAAAAAGGATTTAGTATGCGCGATTACTTAGAGTTGGTCAAGATGTTTACTTCGATAATTACTTACAAACTAAGTAATGGTTCAGGAAACACGATCGTTAAGGAAGCTTAAGTAGAAAGCACCAGAGTGTGGAATACGCCGACATTTTCAGGTAGAGTGAGCTGTCCCTTCCTTGTTAGAGACTTTTCTATATACGTGGAATGCTCAAGTATAATAATATGTTGCCTACAAGTACGTTTTTGGTTGTTCATTAGTCGATGCCTCGTGATCTCTGTGTTTTCATAACTGATATTTGCTGATTGCGAAAATCAAGGCTAGATTTGTATGTTGAGATATTGTACACCATTGTATGTTTGTAATTGTGACCTGAAAGTGAATGAGACCTAGACGCGTTGATTCCTAGGCATCCCACGGTGTCGATAACTATGAACTTTCGGAGGGGGTTGTGCTCCTATGTGCGTCAAGGAAGGGTGAATACCGATAGTGAACCAGTCATAGGACACTCAGGGCCAAGAAATAGACATTTTCGCTACTTGTAGTCACAAGGACTACAGAGTAGTTGGCCGGTTCTCGAAGGATGACGAATCGGGTCGGTCATCGATTGTTTTAGATTAGCCGGCAGGTAAGTATCTCGGAGCTCCAAGTTGTGTGAAGCTGCTGTATATGATTTCCTGAAAAAGGACAATAATGATTGTTTTTGTTTGCATTTGTTTTACTTGATTTTACAAATGCGCGCAATCTAGCTATATTCTAGTACGTATGTTTTACTTACTAGTTTTCAAACCTAACTAAGGTTGGGTTGGCCCCTATTGGGCTAGTGAGGACGAAATGCTCACCCTTACATTTCAGGTTACAATGAGGTCACTCCGGAAGATTTGGATTAGAAGTAGGTTGTTGGCAGAGTTCGTGTGTTGCTGTCCTTATTACTTGAAGTTCTTCCTTTTTGGTACTCTATCGATTTACACACTTTCCTTTCATTGTTGAACTCAGTTGAATTCTAGCCTACCTGGGAGCGCGCCTCACCCTTTGTTTTATTGTTACTGTTGAACTCCTTTCATTTCGGTTATGATGTAAGCCCTAAGGCGTCACAGTGCACATGCCTACTTTATTGGAGTGACAGGTGGGTTAGCTGATGGATTTGAACTGAATAGAAAAGCCAATTATTTATGAGTCGCTCAATTTCTCCATAATTGGGATTTGAGTTGGGATTTGGAATTTGGGGCTTGATTGATTCAGAGGGTGAGATAATTTCTTTGTGGTAAGCAAGACTATGGAGAAGGTCAGCGAACAAGAAAGGAGAACAAGGGACGTGGGGATTTGAGAGTCAATTGCAGGGTTTTCTGGGTTCTGAGAAACAGTTTTGCAAGGGAAGAGAAAAATCTTGAGTCTGTTTGTGCTTCGAGTTTTGGAATTGGGTTGTAACGAGTGTGATCAGAAAAATGAGGTACCCGTGGATTTTGGTTTTGAGTGGGAATCGAGTTTCAGAATGAAGGTTGTAGTGAAGATGAGGATGGGGACGAGAGAGAGGTGAAGAAGGAGAAGGAGAAGAGGTGAAAAAAAGAAAGAGGAACAAAATAATAAAAAAAGTAAGTGAGGGTATAATAGACATTTCAGTGCAGAAAAAATGCCATGTCAGCAGATTAACGAAGATTTAGACGGAGAATTGACGGCAAGGACCAATTGGGTGAAATTGGAGAGTTTAGGGAGTTTTTAGGTGAAATTGAAATGTCAGGGACTGAAATGTCGACTCCCTATAAGTATAGGGAGTAAACAGTATTTTGTCCAAAACAAAAAGATACACCAGAATGTTTTCTTGGTGTTCAAGTAAACCCTAACTTGTGTTTGGCCCAAACTCTAGGTTACTTGCCCTAGCGGTAATTAGGTTAAATTAGAAGGATCTAGATTCCTATTCAATGTACGATCCTTGTATGATTGAGATTCTATGCATTGTAATCCTCTATATAAAGAGGCCCCTATTATCAATGAGAACATACAGCAATTTCCTCTCAAATTCTGATTCTCTAAAACACGTTATCACCACGAGCCCTAACCCTAGCTTTAGAAACCAAAACCCCATAAATTGATCAAGCTCCACCAGATTAGCCTTGCCTGCGCTACTACTGCCCCCGCAGCCCCCGCGTCGCAACTCAACGCTAACCCTACCAGGTTAGCCTCAAGCCCTGCTTGCCTTCTGCCCTGGCGCACCAGCGACACCGCGAGCCTGCGACCCAAGTGTCACCGCAACTCACCCGCTACCCCTCGACCCAGCAACCTCACCACATCCCCGCAGCATCCTCGCGGCATTCCTGCAGCATCCTCGCTTCATCGAGGAATCCCTGCAGCACCTTTGCGGCATCCCTGCAGCACCTTTGCGGCATCCCCGAGACTCTGCATCCCCGCGACACTCCCGCGATGCGCCCGCAAACTCTTCCGTGACAAGCCTGTGACCCCTCGACCATCTCTCTAGTCTTTCGCCTTAGAATGAAGCTCGCTCTGCAATCCAACTAGGTAAAATTTTCTAAAAGTTCCCGTTTTTGAAGTTTTTCATTCTTTTCTTCTTTTCTCGGGGACTTGAAATCTCCCTTCTTCTACCCCCCCCTTCTTCTTCATAAGGGAGACCAATAGCCGAACTGTGGGGGTTCGTGCTCACTCCAAGCTTGGAGCTTGTAGAGTCCTCCAAACTTAGAGTTTGTTGAGAAGAAAACGATCGACCACATACATCGTTGTTTCGATCTAATCCAAAACCTCTCTTGGAATCGGATTTTTCTTGGAAGCGACTACGCTAAAAAAATCCCTAATTTCTTGGAAGCGACTATGCTCAAAATTTTTATAGTTTTTCGTGGTAGCCTTTTTCTCTTCGAAACTAACCCTAATCTTGTATTGTTTTTTAGGATGATTTACCTGAACAAGTTGAACTTTGTTCCACTAGAGACAACTCGTTCATGATAGCATAGGTGGGTCCGAGATGTGCTCCAACATCTTAAGGCTGATGGACTTTTGGAAACCATCCAAGAGCCTAGTCAGAACGTGCTCTCTATTGAGCAAGCTACTGCTTTTGGAGAAAATCAAGCTAAAGCCGTAATTCTCATGACAAGGCACATGAATGACGCGCTCCAAAGTGAATACCTCAATGAGGAAGACCCAGAGCAGCGATTTGGCAACGTTCATGACTCCCTGCTTCCTGATTTAGAAGTGCGATGGCATAGCCTCCGTTTTTGTGATTTCAAGTCTGTGCATGATTATAACTAGGAAGCTCTTTGTATCAAGTCTCTGATAGAGTTTTGTGGCAAAGCCATAATTGATATGATGTTGATCGAGAAGACTCTCTCTACCTTCCCCATCTCTGCTATGATGATTTCAAAGAATTATCGGATTGATGTGAATGCAGGACGTATCACAAGGTTTCATGAGCTCATTGGCGCCATGAATGTAGCTGAAAAGCACGGCAATATTCTTGTGAAGAACTATAATGCTAGACCTGTGGGAACTAAGTCTATTCCGGAGTCTAACTATAGTCGCGCCCCCAAGGGAGGACGCAAGGAGCGAAACCCTAAGAGTAGGGACAATTTTAGACGTTCTGGTCCATATTCTCGCCCTAAAGATGAAGGAAATCACCTAGAGAGGCGTGCACGAAACTGTGGAGGTCAACGTGTGAAGAGAGAGAGAGGCGGAGCCTCCGACCATGGTGGTAACACCACCAAGAACAATGCTCGTCCAAGTCACGCCCAAAGGCGCCTCGATCAAGGGAGCCTGACCATAATGATGTTTGTTTTCGATGTGGATCAACTGAACATTGGGCCAAAGCATGTAAAGCACCCCAGAATATTGCAAACTCATACAAGACGCATCGTGAAGCGAGGGAGGCAAATTACATGGAACAAGAAGATCAAGATGGTGATCTCGATCTAAGGGTGGAAGACTACAAGGATCAAGACCCAGAAACTAGCGATTTTGATTAGGTCTTTTTATTTTCCAAGAGATGTAGGCCATTGCCATATTATTATAGTAAATGCCAATGGTACTAGTCTTTCTTCAAAGAGGTGTACTCAATGTAAGCGTGATGTCTAGGAAGGTTTTGAGATAAGTGGTACTTAAGTGAGCTTTGCTCCACCGACATCTCTCTACTCATCTGGTCACATTTGCATTGAAATTACCAAAAGGAGTCAGACGACTACCATTGTTTTGCATTAGCTAGTTTATTGGATTAGATTCTTTTTAGTTAAAGAAACGATGATGTAATTCCGTTTGGCTTATTAATAAAAGTTAAGTGCTTTTCTTTATGACTCCTTTTTAATTATGAGCTTTTCTTTTAGGAATGGATGAACTACAATGTCTTGCGGATAGTGCAACTATGCACAACATTCTACGACATAGGTAATTATTCTTAGAGATGTTGCCTACATATTCCTCTGTGACTACGATGGCTGGGCCATCAGGTGTAGTTCAAGGACATGGAATGGCCCAATTCCTATTACCAAATGGCACCTTGATTAAAGTCACTAAAGCTCTCTACGCTCCTAAGGCAAATCGAACCTTATTGAGCTTTAAAGATATAAGAGCCAACTGATTCCATGCGGAAACGCATAATGAGAACGGAAAAGAGTTCCTTTGCATTACCTTTAATGATTGCGGATGAAAGCGCATCTTAGAGAAGCTTATGTGTCAATCTAGTGGACTTTATGTCACTACAATTCGACTAATTGAATCCAATAACGTCATAAGAGAAGATCTCTTGGATTCTGACACATATTGGCTTTGTTATGATCGACTAGCACACCCTGGTCGTGATATGATGCTCCGTATACTAAAGACTTCACACGGATATCCATTCTTCAGAGTGAGAAGAAGAAGCAAGAATTGAAAATTGATTCATGGACTTAGCAAAACCTCAACAATTGTAGCATCTGGCGCTGCAGCCGTCTTGGGGCGCCATAGGGCTGCCCAAGTCCCATGTGATGACGCCATCAATGGCACCAACCATGAGCATGACGCCATGGTTGCCTCTCCTAGTGGCCATGACTCCACCTAGACCAATTTCCATGGCTCCAATGCCATGATGGGAGATGTAGTCACAAATTTTGCTTCTAATAGCGCTACAGACGCTCAGGCCCAACCAAAATCCGCATTGGTTGCTTCTAAGGCCCCTCGCTCATTTTACAAAGCCTGTTCATTTGAGAAATTAGGACCGAGACCGTCCTACACAAAGGATCCCAAAATACTCATTCAGTTCTTACAGAGAATCCAAGGGGATATCTGTGGACCAATTCAACCATCATGCGGACCTTTTAAATACTATATGGTATTGGTTGATGCGTCGACACTCTGGTCACATGTCGAGCAGTTGTCCACTCGAAAGGCTGCTTATGCTAAACTCCTCGCCCAAATTATCCCTCTACGGGCTCACTACCCTGATCATCCTATTAAGTCTATTCGACTTGATAATGCTGGGGAGTTTACATCGAAAACGTTCGATGATTATTGCACTCACTAGGGATTGATGTAGAGCATCCAGTTCCCCATGTTCATACCTAAAATAGTCTCACAGAAGCTGCTATCAAATGACTACAGATGATAGTGCGGACATTGGTTATGCGCACCAATCTCCCTGTTTCTGCTTGGGGATATGCAATATTGCATGCATCGACGCTAATTCGTCTATGACCCACAGCAACCCAATCTTACTCTGCGTTACAGCTAGTGACTGGGTGCGAGCTTGATATCTAGCACTTATGCATTTTTGGGTGTGCTTATTACACCGCCACAGCGTACTAAGATGGGTCCACAATGATGAATGGGCATTTACGTTGGTTATGAATCTCCAACTATCGTCCGCTATCTTGAACCCTTGACAGGCGATCTCTTTACCGCTAGATTTGCGGATTGTCACTTTGATGAGACAGTCTTCCCATCGTTAGGGGGAGATAAGAACACATATGTTCAACAGAAACGACAGGAATTGTCGTGGTCTGTCCCCACTATGTCTCATCTCACCCCGTATCGCACAGTTCGAACTTGAAGTGCGAAGAATAAACGAGCTCCAGAACGAAGCATACACTCTGCCTGATGCGTTTTCTGATGTTGCCAGAGTGACGAGATCACACATACCTGCTGCAAACGTGCCTGCAAGGATTGATGTCCAGAATAATGGACATAACGCCACTTCTGTGACACCAGGAGATGGGGCCATTGCCCAGAATGGCAATAATGTGGCGTCTATGGCAGCAGGTCCTGCAAGGAAGCGCGGTAGATCGATTGGTTCGAAGGATACTCGCCCTAGAAAGAGAGCGAATGAGGCACAAACAAATCCTTTGATCATCAATACTCAAAATCCATCCCATGAGAATGTTTCGGATTATGGTTATGTCCAAGAGACATCATTGGGGGACGCCTCAATGTCAGAACCTATCCCTGAGAACGTAGAGATCTCTGTGAATTACACTAGCGTACATGGGACGTGGGAAAGAAACTCCATCATCATTGATGATGTATTCGCATATTCAGTGGCGCGTGAGATTATTGAGATAGATGACATCGAACCACGCTCCGTTAATGAATGCCAACGTAGAGCTGATTGGCCAAATGGAAAGCTGCGATCTAGGCAGAACTTGATTCTCTAGCGAAAAGAAAGGTATTTGGCAAAGTTGTACCAATACAGCCCAACACCAAACCAGTTGGTCACAAATGGGTATTCGTTAGAAAGCGTAATGAGAAAAACGAGATTGTAAGGGACAATGCTCACCTTGTGGCGCAAGGCTTCTCACAATGCCCTAGAATCGACTATGAGGAGACATATCCTCCCGTAATGGACGTCATTACGTTCCGCTACCTTATCAGTTTGGTAGTTTCTGAAAAACTGAACATGTAGCTAATGGATGTGGTTACAACGTACCTATATGGGGATCTAGATACGGAAATATACATGAAGATTCCCGATGGAATTCAGTTACCCAAATCAAGTGGCTCTAAACCACAGAGCGCGTTTGCGATTAGATTGAAACGCTCACTATATGGATTAAAATAATCCAGACTGATGTGGTATAACCGTCTAAGTGACTACTTGATTGGGAAGGGATATGTCAATAATGAACTATGCCCATGTGTGTTCATAAAAAGGACAAGTTTCGGATTTGCAATAGTAGCGGTTTATGTCGATGACATGAACATAATTGGCACCTTTAGAGAGTTAAGAGAAACCGCTGAACACTTGAAATCCGAGTTTGAGATGAAAGATCTTGGGAAAACACAGTTTTGCCTCGGTTTAGAACTTGAGCACCTTAGAGATGGTATCTTGATTCATCAATCAGCTTATACCCAAAAGATGCTTAGGCGCTTCAACACTGACAAGATTAAGCCTTCAAGCACCCCAATGATCGTCCGTAGTCTTGATCCAAAGAAGGATCCATTCTGTCCAAAAGATGACGTCGAAGAAGTGCTAGAGGCAAAAGTGCCCTACATAAGTGCAATAGGCGCATTATTGTACTTAGCACAATGCACAAGACCAGATATCTCATTCACTGTAAACTTGCTAGCTAGATATAGCTCTGCGCCAACACGACACCATTGGACTGGTGTTAAAGATATCTTTCGATACCTAAGTGGTACGATTGATATGGGCTTGTTCTATCCCTATAGAGAGAAGATGGATTCGGACCCATCAAGTGCCAGGGACGCCACACATGGTGGACTGCATTTCCTCTCCCCATCCCAAAACGATATAAGTGTTTTGGAAGGTTTTGCTGATGCTGGGTACCTCTCTGACCCACACAAAGGTCGCTCCCAAACTGGCTATGTATTCACCATGGGAAAGACCGCGATATCTTGGAGGTCTACAAAGCAGACCTTGGTCGCTACCTCTTCAAATCATGCAGAGATTATTGCTCTTCACGAAGCAGTTCGTGAATGTATATGGCTTCGATCCATAGTTACGCATGTTTGAAGCGATTGTGGTCTGAAGTCTACCACAGATGAGCCAACGAGCATTTATGAGGATAATGCTGCTTGCATTGAACAAATGAAGCAAGGCTACATCAAAGGCGACATCACCAAGCATATATCGCCTAAATTCTTCTACAATTAGCAACAACAGAAGCTCCTCAAGATCAAAGTGAACCAGGTTCGATCTGAGGACAATGTGGCAGACTTGTTTACTAAGTGATTGCCCAAATCCACGTTTGAGAAGCATGTGGTAAGAATTGGCTTGCGGGAATTATCTGAACTCCCATGATCGTTGTCATCAAGGGGAGGTGCAGACATCAGGGTGAGATGTCTACATGTTCACCTCGAAACATGAGGGTGTGTTGTGCTTTTTTTTCCCCTTCGACCGAGGTTATTTTTGTCCCACTGAGTTTTTGTTACTCGGCAAGGTTTTTAACGAGGCAACGAGAGAAGCACCGCGTTTGGGCAACACAAGGGGGAGTGTTCAAGTAAACTCTAACTTGTGTTTGACCCAAACTCTAGGTTTCTTGCCCTAGTAGTAATAGGGTTAAATAAGAAGGATCTAGATTCCTATTCAATGTACGATTACTTTCCTTGTATGATTGAGATTCTATGCATTGTAATCCTCTATATAAAGAGGCCCCTATTATCAATGAGAACATACAACAATTTCCTCTCAAATTCTGATTCCCTAAAATGCTTGGTTATTTTTTACGTGTAATGACGATTCATAAATTGAAGAGTATTTCATATCTTCATAATTAATAGATTTATATGCTAACCGATCATATCTATATTGTTTTTTTTTAATTCTCTTTTCAATCAGTAATGAAGTCATTTCAAAATTATTTTGTTTTTCGTAGCAAATATATATATATATATATATATATATATATATATATATATATTAGATGAGTTGCATAAATCTTATTTTGATTCATACAGTTCGAACAATACAAAATAAAGGGGTCAGATCAAAAGATAAAAAAACAAAAAATCAGTATAAAAAAATATCTCGGGGTTGCAGGTAAGGCTGTCAATGGGTTGTGTGGGCTAAGAGTATTTTTCGTGTCGCAAGAGATAAATCCAAATCCAAACCCAACCCATTTAATAATCGTGTCAAAAATTTAAACTCAAACCCAACCTATTTATTAAATGGGTTACCCGTTTCCAACCCGCTTAACCCATTTAATAAATAGGTCGTGTCGTATTAGACAAAAAGACTCATTTAAAGGTTAACAATGCGATCTATTTAACTAAAAGAAATGCATAAATTGATTAAATTCACTAAAAACTCCACAAGACGAAGAATATAGATAATTAAATATAATTCATAAATAATTAAATCCACTAATTATAAAGCAAAGATATTTCAAATTGTCTAATACTATGATCAAATTCTCTCAACGTCTAAAATTTCAAGAAGTATAGCATAATCGGGTTATACGGGTTCACTTCATGTTGGCGGGTTGACCCGTGGCCGACCCATTTATTAAATGGGTCATGGGGGGTTGACCCACGGCAGACCCGCTTTTTAATCATGCGGGTTCAACCCGCTTTATTTCGTGCCAGTTTCGAGTCTTGTTATTAGGTTGTGTCGGAATTTACCACCCTAGTTGCAGGCCAAAATAAAACTGTTCTCCATACTATCTTTGAAATAATCAATTGTTTTGATATATCCCCAAGACCAAATTCATATCCTCACATAACGGATGAAGCACTATAGTTATAAACTGTGTGTTTGATTAATCAATTTGGTTAATCACTTGTCCGCTTTTGACTTAACCATGCATGCATATACAAAAGATCATTAGTAACAAAGCATCTATCAATTAAATAATTGATATGTTGTATGGTGGATTCCTCACCCCCCCCCCCCCCCCCCCCCCCAAACTCAAACCCAACCTATTTATTAAATGGGTTACCCGTTTCCAACCCGCTTAACCCATTTAATAAATAGGTCGTGTCGTATTAGACAAAAAGACTCATTTAAAGGTTAACAATGCGATCCATTTAACTAAAAGAAATGCATAAATTGATTAAATTCACTAAAAACTCCACAAGACGAAGAATATAGATAATTAAATATAATTCATAAATAATTAAATCCACTAATTATAAAGCAAAGATATTTCAAATTGTCTAATACTATGATCAAATTCTCCCAACGTCTAAAATTTCAAGAAGTATAGCATAATCGGGTTATACGGGTTCACTTCATGTTGGCGAGTTGACCCGTGGCCGATCCATTTATTAAATGGGTCATGGGGGGTTGACCCACGGCAGACCCGCTTTTTAATCATGCGGGCTCAACCTGCTTTATTTCGTGCCAGTTTCGAGTCTTGTTATTAGGTTGTGTCGGAATTTACAACCCTAGTTGCAGGCCAAAATAAAACTGTTCTCCATACTATCTTTGAAATAATCAATTGTTTTGATATATCCCCAAGACCAAATTCATATCCTCACATAACGGATGAAGCACTATAGTTATAAACTGTGTTCGATTAATCAATTTGGTTAATCACTTGTCTGCTTTTGACTTAACCATGCATGCATATACAAAAGATCATCAGTAACAAAGCATCTATGAATTAAATAATTGATATGCTGTATGGTGGACCCCCCACCCCCCACCCCCCGACACATACTAGCTATCGTTTTTCTGGGTATTACTTTGTTTGGGCTCTTACTTTAAGGTCTCGTTTGGTTTACGGAAGGGAAATCAATTTCATTCTATTGCAGTTTTGAATGTCTTAACGATCATTAATTTGGCTAAAAATTTACAGAAGTGATCTATACATTAGGACCTAAAAACCTGAACGGTTAAGATGTGAATGTGTGATCGAAAAGTGGGCAAAAACAGTTAAGATGTGAATCTCAACCACATGTATTAAATATAAAAGCAGAAATTATAACAACTTAAAACTGTGCATTTATTTTCAACCATTAGATTCACTTATCTCTCACAGTCCTTTAAAAACTATCCCTTAGGTGAGCAGGCCTTATATATGTGATAGAGAGAGAATGATCAAAGCTGTTCTGCATAATTATCTACACATATATTATTTATTAATAAACATGATAATACTCAAAGAAGACGTATCAGACTTGAAAACAAAAACAGAAGAAAAGAAATGTCGTGGTACTAGAGATAAATGTGAACGGGTGGGAAATCTATGTACTATTCCCTTTGACTCCACTGGCGGACCCAGTAAGGGGGCTCATGCGCCCAGTGAAATTTTTTTTCATACATATATATATATATACTTTGGTGTTATATACAGCAAAATGATTAAGTTCTAATGTTTTATTATATCTAAGCCCTCATAGATAAGATTCATTATACCCATATTTGCTTTATTTGGCCCTCTAAAGTATAAAAGAAAATGTTAGACAGTGAAAACCATCATAACTATGTAAAGCATTTTCACTTAATTCCCCCTTTTTTTCTTTACCCGCTCAAATTTCTTAGAGTATTGATGGTGAAAAAAAAAAAATTTACGTGTGCCTCCTTTATATGAAATTCTGGGTCCCCACTGCACTAAAGCTCCCTCCCTTTTGTTAAACTGTTCGATTTGATTGGCTAACCATCAGAAACAAAAACAAGTACAAAAAAAATAAGAGAAATATGGGAAAAATTCCCTTCCACTTGTGTTAGACAGACAATGACCCGAAACCTTGATTTCCCCTATGTCTACAAAAGTGAGAGGTCCCAATCCACGCAATCCCATCATAATTTCCTTTTCATCAGTGTGATATAAGTGGAGCTAAAGAGGGACTCCATCGATCGGATTCAGTAACAGAGAATTGAGAGTTGGGACGTGACTTGGGAGACGGCGATGGATAGCGGCTTGAGTGAGAGTTTGATCGGAGTGGCACCGCCACCACCACTATCGTCGGAGACGGCAAGCCAGCGATGGAGGAGATTGTGTGGCCTCCTCAAGAACCGCAAGCCAAGCAAGGTTTCGCCTCTCTCTCTCTCTCTCATCAATTTGATGTCGATATATGATTTGAAGTTTTACTAGCTGAAATATTATAGCCAGAAGCCAGTAGACTTGATGTTTGAATTTTCATTATTTGTGCGTGGTCTCAACTTGAATTTATGATTTTTAGTGAAGACATGCATTAATTATTGACCCTGGAAATGTCCAAATTAATTGGACAATCCTTTTATATGCTAGCCAAGAAATTAATTGAATGAAAAGGCCCTTTGGTGGTTCTCCAGCTAGCTAGCTAGCTAAACCATAATTACATTGATTCTCGTACATTGCAGTATTACAGTACGTATTACATAATTCCTTGTTTCGTGTTTTATCAACCTCCCAAGAGCTCAAGAGAAAGGAAGATTCAATTACAAGTTTTGAACTTTTCCGAATGTTTGAATATTGTAGGAGGAGAAGTTTGGACTCCGTGTTGCAGTGCTGAGTATATATGCAAAATACCAATTTATCAACGGTGAGCTTCCTCAGATGTAAATAAACGGGAGGGTGTAATTTTCTCCTTGGTGTGGTTGAGTTGTTAATTACTTGTTTGTGAATGACTTTTGTTCATTCTTGTGTTTTGTTGTGCAGGAATAGACAATCTAGATCTAGATAGTCAGGACGAGGAACAGACAGAGACAACAGAGGAAGCAAATGTTCCAAGCAGGTATTACTGTTATCAGTGTCGTCAAGTGGTCAGTGTCACTGTGGATGTCGAAATGACATGCCCTCTCGGCCATGGCGGCTGGATACAAGAATGTAGTACCGTTGGCCTACTCTATCTTACTATGCCATCAGAATCTGAGCATTCTGCTAGTGATTCTGATGGACAGGGCACCATTCTGATCCATCCTTCCAGTCCAACTGTCATAGACATTGTCGAGGACAGCTATGGTTCAGATCCCAACCCCAACAGGTCCCCTTTTCATAGCACTGGTTTGTATGATTACAACAACTATGACGAGTCACACCAGGCAACGGTAATGTCCAAATTTCACAAGCATAACTAAACAGTTTTATATTTAAGTTGAACTTCACAATTTTATGAAGGCTAACAGTTCATCACTCGTATTTGCAGGGCAATTATGATTCTAGTTTGGAACAGGGATTCCTTACACTTAGCATTGATGCAGATATTGTTGCTAACCAGCCTCATCATGGGACAGGGGTAGGGGTCAAAACCCAGAACTATAATTGAATCTCTTGCCATGAAGTTGATTTTGTTTGAATTTTAGATTGAACTTGTGAGAAATATATGGCTTCTACTTTGTAGGTTACTACATCAGTCTGGATCTTTTCAGCCACTGGTTTCGCCTTTGAGGCTGTATCGGCATTTTTCGATCAGGTTTCCACCCCACGGAAGCCTCAATACTCATTGTATGGCATGCTGTTGTCCATCGTGGCTGTACTTGTTTGCATCTTGGACCTCATTCACAATGCCCTGATACAAAGACAAAGAGGACTCACATCTGTGAGTAACATTCTTTGGGATATCTTGCCCGAAATTTTTGGTTTAGCTCTCGCATGTATTCAATGCATTAGCTCGGGACTGCAGTTTTTATTTATCTATAGGCATGCTGCTAATCCTATGAAAATATCGCTTCTGCCTTTCTTATTTTTCTTCGTTTTGTTTGCTTTCAAATATAGAGAAGGAAGGAATAGAGGTTAGAACTTAGAAGGAAGTAGAAAATGGTTGCTGGTGTTTAGGAAGGAGTATATGCTTACTTTGGCTAATTTTGGTTACTCAAAACTTGTATGAGAAACATGGTTACTCCGGCTTGGTCTTATTGTGCTTAAAGAAAGACCAAGTTTCAGAGAGTAAAAAATTAGAAGAGTAAGAACATTTCTTTTTGCGTTGGAGTACATAGCATGTGTAGAGAATTCGCTTCATTTCAGGGGATAAACCAAAGTGTCCAATTGATCATACCTCAGATACTATAGAAGGAATTTACCCTTCAACAAAATGACTCAATATGCAGGACGATCTCAACACTAAACCTGTTTTATCAATGCAGAAGAATGTGTTTCGATCTATCTACGAACGATTTATGCATGCGTGTGTGTGTGGTAGACTGGAATTCTTTGTTTGATTAATCTTTGCCAGTGTATATCTCTATTTCATACAATTTTACTCTGTCTTACTGGCTAATTTTAAAAACCTAGGGTAGCAAATTGATTGGAATAAAACCTAGAGTAGCAAATTTACATTATGGTGAAACCTAAGGTAGCAAATTGATCATTATGCCAAACTATTATATATCCAGGACTCGGATCACCAATTAAAAACACAGTTTTTCTTGTTCTTTCATACGAGTAATTAAGCAATTGGTTTTGCGATGATGAAATAGGTAGATTCTGTATTTCCCATAACTATCAACACGGTTTGCTCAAACCCATCAATCCCTATTACAACCGTGTGTTTTGTAACTTCACCTTTGGATTTCATCCTCTTAATCCTCTATTGCACAGATGTTTCAGTGAGTCAGAATATCCATCCACGGGAGCTTTTATGTTAATTTGATCGAGTTGATGAGAGTTTTAATTGTTCTAGCTCCTAGAGGACCATGGGCCGAGAGCAGAGTTGTATATGAGGTGACGCAACGCTGGAGTGCAATCGGATCGACTCTGCAAAGAGTGTACCACTAAAGCAATCCAAAAGCCTCGAACATCCCGTTGCCCTAACAATTCATTTGTACTAACTAATGAATGCAGTGTATGTTTGTATTTTGTAAAGCCAACTTTTAGTTGATGCATCTAATATTTTCTTATGTTTCATTTTCACTTGCACATTAAAATTTATAGTGCGTCTCTTCTCTTCGTGCTCAGCCAAGTTAAAATCATATAGATATTGCAAAACCAAACACAGGTACACACAACTAAGAGTAATACAGTATCTGATATCAAATGCATCACATAACGTCGACTTAAAGACAGTGCTATATCCTTCAGCTATTCATAGTTCTTGCTATATCTTCCCTGACTTCTAAATCTAATGCAAATTCATTTAACATTTTTTGCCGAAAGCCATATTGGTAAAAATTGGGAGGCGCTGCAAGTGATCTCAAGACAAAGCAATCATCATCTATCCTGCTTTTTAGTTGTCAAGTACAGAAATGATGTTACAAAATCAACAATGTGCAAGGGAGGGCGGAACAAACAAGTCAAAGGCCATGTTCAAAGAAGCCACCTCCTACATTATTATCTAAGTTCCTGCTAACAAGCCGAATAGTATGAGGCTACAGTGCTGCAATGCACTCAATTTCAATCTTGGCATCCAAAGGCAATGCTGCTACCTGAAATGTTGAGCGTGCTGGAGCTGGTGATGGAAAGTCCGCGAAGCAAAAAGATAGCCAGGGTGAATGAACAAGTACAGTGGTTCTACCAAAGGTGTTTAACATCAACTATAAAACCATAAACCACAAAGGCAAAATAAAAGGGTGGTGTATTCAAGAAAAGGTTTGCTTTAATAGCTGTCTGCCTCTACGGTTAGCCAGCTTGAGTAACAAGGGATGGTGGAGGAATTGGATTAGGACGAGCCTAGGTCAATGGCAATCTCATCCGATGTAACGAGAAAAAGAAAAAGAGCAAAACAAAACCAAAAACTATAATAGGCATCCCCTTGAGAAAAATAAAGTCCAATAGGTAACCATGCTTCAAGTGTTCTTAACTATAATTCGATGTAGCTAATGTTATCATAATTCAGAAACCATAAACCAAGACTTTGTGCATGAAAATGTAGTGAATAAGCTTTTGCTCTATAAAATCAAGAACTTAAGTCAAACTCCATTCAATCCAAGTAGAAGTGCTAATCAGACGAGCGCCTAGATAACTTCAGATTATCAAGATTTGGCAATCTATTGCATAAGGGTAAACTAGAAGATGGATAGAAAGATAAAGGATCGATACATTTTACAATGCGGAAGCTATGACAGCTATAACTCAACTTCATGTACGCCCGACCCTAAGCTAATCTAGCCTGCAAACAACCTAGAGTAGCAAATTTACACTACGGTGAAAATTTAAGGTAGCAAATTGACAATTATGCCAAACTAATATATCGTGGACTTGGGTCACCAATTAAAAACACAGTTTTTCTTGTTCTTTTATACGAATAAATATCGAATTTGGAGATTCAACTAGAGCCACCCTTAAGCAATTGGCTTTGCGAGGATGAAATAGGTAAATTTTGTATTTCCCATTACTATTAACACGCTTTGCTCAAACCCATCAATCTCTATTACAACTGTGTGTCTTGTAACATCTGTTTTTCTACATGTCACCTTTGGATTTCATCCTCTTGTTCCTCTATTGTACAGATGTTTAAATGAGTCATTCTGACTCATCCCACGGGAGCTTTTGATGTTAATTTGATTGAGTTGATGAGAGTTTTCATTATTCTAGCTCCTAGAGCACCATGGGCCGAGAGTAGAGACCACGAAGTGTAGTTGTATATGAGATGACGCAATGCTGGAGTGCAATCGAATCTAGACTCTGCATAGAGTGTATCACTAAAGCAACCCAAAAGCTTCGAACATCCCGTTACCCTAACAATTCATTTGTACTAACTAATGAATGCAGTATATGTTTTAAAGCCAACTTTTAGTTGATGCATGCATCTAATATTTTCTTATGTTTCATCTTCATTATCAAATACCATTACTTGCACTATAAAAATTTATAACGTGTCTCTTCTCTTCGTGCTCGGCCAAGTCAAAATCATATAGATATTGCAAAACCAAACACTCGGTACACACAACTAAGAGTAATATGGTATCTGATATCAAATGTTCATTGAACATTTTTTGCCGAAACCATATTGGTAAAAATTGGGAGGCGCTGCAAGTGATCTTAAGATAAAGCAATCATCAAAATACATGTCTATCCTGCTTTTTAGTTGTCAAGTACAGAAATGATGTTACACAATCAACAGTGTGCAAGGGAGGGCAGAATAAACAAGTCAAACCCCATGTTCAAAGAAGCCACCTCCTACATTATTATCCAAGTTCCTGCTAACAAGCTGAATATTATGAGGCTACAGTGCTGCAATGCACTCAATTTCAATCTTGGCATCCAATGGCAATGCTGCTACCTGAAATGTTGAGCGTGCTGGAGCTGGTGATGGAAAGTCTGCGAAGCAAAAAGATAGCTAGGGTGAATGAACAAGTACTGTGGTTCTAACAAAGGTGTTTAACACGAACTATAAAACCATAAACCAGAAAGGCAAAATAAAAGGGTGGTGTATTCAAGAAAGGAATGGCTTTAATAGCTGTCTGCCCCTTCAGCTAGCCAGCTTGAGTAAGGGAAAGTGGAGGAATTGGATTGGGATAAGCCTAGGTCAATGGCAATCTCATCCGATGTAATGAGAAAGAGAAGAAGAGCAAAACAAAACCAAAAACAATGATAGGCATCCCCTTGAGAAAAATAAAGTCCAATAGGTAACCATGCTTCAAGTGTTCTTAACTATAATTCGATGTAGCTAATGTTATCATGATTCAAAAACCATTAACAAATTCTTTATGCATGGAAATGTAGTGAATAAGCTTTCGCTCTATAAAATCAAGAATTCAAGTGTTAAGGTCAAACTCCATTCAATCCAAGTAGAAGTGCTGATCATACGAGTGCCTAGATAACTTCAGATTATCCAGATTTGGCACGGTTCAAAGATTGATTGTCTTGTGGTATATGCATATTTTGCACATGACAAATGCAGTATTTAGTTCTAGGTACAGCATCAAATTGATTAGAACTCACATTTAGCATAGATCTCATTGACTGCCTTGAAGTCTTTCAAGTCGGCCAACCTGTATAAAAGGAAAACAAGAAGCAACTCATCATCTCTGCAATACTAATTTATAGATCAAGAGTTGAGCAAAGCGACAAAGAAGCCGTACAAAATAGTTGTTTTAACTACAGACGAATAATCGGCACCACTTGCTTTCAGTATTTCTCCCATATTCTTGAGAACCTGCAGTAATTTATAAACCCAAATTTGTCAAAAACAGCCTGCCCTGTAGAGCTATCAACTGAACTCTATTGCGAAGATTACAGAACACAGGTTAAGCTGGTAGTTTCTCTTACGGAGAAAGGTCTTTGAGAAGCATTAGTTTACTTTTCTTGCACCGTGACAAAATAATTTATAAAGTAGCAATTACCACAGCAATGTTCTGCAGAGACTTCAAGTGTGCCCACTAGCTAACTTGGCTTGGCTCTAACTTTCTAATCAAGGGTTAAGGATGTTATATCCCTCATATAATTACCTACTTAAGAAACTCTGTACACAGTTTCTACCCAGAAAACCAACTAACAGAGTTTCTCGGGTATCCTTTCTCTACAAATTTATCAATGTCGATCCCATTGCTTTTATTTCTTTTTAGTTTTTATTTATTGATAGAGGTCAGTTTTTCTAGTGTGGTTCTGCACTACTGCTGCCTGACAACAGCCTAGAGCACTTTCAAACAGGGTTACCAGTTTCTTCCAATGTTCACTTACTTCATGATTATGAGGTTACGATAACTGGTTTTGAAGATTATAGCCTTCACCATAAAGAAGTAACAAGATCAAGAACACTATCACCAACTATGTGCACAGAAGTAAAAATAGAAAACAGATTCCCACATGTATAGCACAAAGTATAACCAAGGCAATTTGAATAACAATAACATATCAACATACCTGCTCCGTCTGACCTTCAACATCATCAGAGATGAACTTTCCGGTCTGCATTCCAACACACAACACATACTTTCTATCATTCCAAACATCGATGGAATCAACAGATGACAACAAAACAAAATTCCAAGAAAACAAACCTCCGGAATCAGACCAAGACAACCAGACACATAGAGAACATTGCTAGCTTTGATTGCCTGAGAATAGGGTCCCAATGCAGCCGGAGCCTTATCTGTTTTCACAGCCTCCTTGATTCCTAAAACCCAAGCCAAACAAAAACTGACCAATCTCAAAATTCATACCCAAAGTTAATTCAAATAACCAAACACAACAAAAAAAAATAATGAGAAAAATGAAATTAGTGGTAATCAAACTCTTACGAGCGTCAGTGGAAATTGCTAAGCAAGCGAAGCGGGAAGAGGGCTTCGATGAAACCAAGGATCGCCACCCGGCTACCGAGGCACAGCCGACGCCGGCGACGGCTAAGGGAGCCCCGGTGCGCAGTGCGCCCATGTCGATCGTCGGCATGTGGAAGCTCCTCGCCGCAGACCACGCCATCTCCGATTGTCTCAGTTGAGCGATGACTACTTCTCAGTTCTCACTGCAAATGCTTGGTCACTGGTATCTGTTGCTGTCGCTCCCTGCCTCACTCACACTCTGGCCTTTTTCTTCTATATTCTTTGGGCTTTCTCTTCTTCTTTGGTTTTGGGCCAAGCCCCACACCAACTTCTTTTCTTTCTTTTTTTGTTCTTTTCCTTATTTATTTCTTTGAGAAGAATATTATTCTTCTAATTCGACACTTATTAATCACCTGGTATACTAAGGTTAGTCGAGCAGCCTAATATGAAATCTCGAATGATTCGAGTCACAACTCTCAACAATTTGTAGTGCAGATTTGAGGGGGAAATTCGGGTTCGTGCACCTGTAGCAAGTTATTAGTCTAACTTTGTTGGAATACCATTGTGAATCTCGGTACAAATGCTGACTGAGATGAGTGTGCTACTAATGACGTGAGGTAGCCCAGAAAAAAAAATAAATAAATAAATTAAAAAAAAAAAAGAAGTAAAAATTCTACTCCTGTTAGGATTCAATGATGTATAGTCTATACCAACTAGGTGTCGGTGTTCTAATTCCAAAAGGAAAAGAGAGAATGTAATACCTTTTCTATATAAAGGGTTCTTCACGATCTGAATTCTCAACCAAAGCCCTTCCTCTGAATTTCAGGGTTTTTCTTTTTCATCCTTTTGCTAACCAAACAATGGAGAGAAAAATTATCTTGCTTGATGAAGGATGGGGCCATATGCAGATGGGGATCACCAAGCTGAAGAGAATTCTCGAAGGACTACCGGAGCCTCAGTTCAGCTCACAGGAATACATGAATCTTTACACGGTGATTTACAACATGTGTGTTCAGAAGCCCCCTCACGACTACTCTGAAAAGCTCTATAATAATTACGGCGACGCCTTCGTCGAGTACATCGAGTCGACGGTGTTGCCTTCCCTGAGAGAGAAGCACGACGAGTTCATGATGCGTGAGCTCGTCCGAAGATGGTCCAATCACAAACTCATGGTCCGGTGGCTCACGCGCTTCTTTCAGTATCTCGACCGCTACTACGTCTGCCGAAACTCCAAGGATCCGCTCAAGGATGCTGGTCTTCAGCGATTTAAGGATCACGTTTACAACGAGATGAATGCAAAGGCTAGGGACTCTCTGATAGCTCTTATTTTGAGGGAACGTGAAGGGGAGCAGATTGACAGAGCGCTGATGAAGAACGTGGTTGATGTATTCGTGGAGGTTGGAATGGGAGAGATGGTGAATTACGAGGAGGAGTTCGAAAAACACATGGTTGATGATACTGGGGACTACTACTCTCGAAAGGCCTCGATTTGGATTGTGGAGGATTCTTGTCCCGAGTACATGATGAAGGCGGAGGAGGCCTTGAGGAAGGAGAAGGAGAGAGTTTCCCATTACCTACATTCGGGCAGCGAGCAAAAGCTGTTGGAGAGGGTGCAGCAAGAGTTGTTGGTGGTTCAAGGTCCACAGCTGCTTGATAAAGAGGGGTCTGGATGCCGGACCTTGCTTCGAGACGATAGGGTGGATGACTTGTCTAGGATGTTCAGGCTTTACCATAAAATATCCCAAGGGTTGGATCCTGTTGCTGCTATGTTTAAGAAGCATGTTACTAATGAAGGCACAGCCTTGGTCCAACAGGCCGAAGAGGCAACAGCAGCTGCAAGTGGCAACAAGCAAGGTGGTGGTGCTGGTGAGCCGGGACTAGTATTTATCAGCAAAATACTTGAGCTACATGATAAGTACATGGGATATGTCCTTAGCTGCTTCCAAAACCACTCGCTCTTCCACAAGGCCTTGAAAGAGGCTTTTGAGGTATTCTGTAATAAATCTGTTGCTGGGTACTCCAGTGCAGAATTGCTTGCTACATTCTGTGATAGTATCCTCAAGCAGATGGGTGCGAGTGATCAGGAGGCCGTAGAAGAAACTCTTGACAAGATTGTTACGGTGCTTGCATATTTCAGTGACAAGGATCTTTTCGCCGAATTCTGCAGGAAGAAACTTTCCCGTAGGCTGCTCATGACTCCTGATGATAAGAACAAGAACCGTGCTGACCAGCTTGACAATGAGAGAATGCTTCTAACAAAGCTGAAACAGCAATGTGGAGGACAGTTCACCTCTAAGATGGAGGGAATGGTCACAGATATTACTATTTCTCGGGAAAGCGAGAAGAATTTCAAAGACTATCTTGGAAAAGATGGTACTCCAAAGCTTGAGTTGGATTTCTCAGTCACTGTTCTAACAACTGGTAACTGGCCAAGCTATAAAACATCTGATCTTCACCTTCCTGAAGAGATGGTCAAGTGCATTGAAGTGTATAAAGAATATTATGACAGAGAAAAGAAACACAGGAAGCTTTCATGGATTTATTCATTGGGTACTTGCCATGTTAGGGGCAACTTTGAGCCAAAACCCATTGAAATGCATATGTCAACCTATCAGGCTGCTCTCCTGCTGCTCTTCAACACCTCGGAGAAATTGAGCTTTTCGGAGATATTGACTCAATTAAATCTTACCAAAGATGATGTCCACAGAACGCTTCATTCATTTTCTTGTGCCAAGTACAAGATCCTTCTCAAAGAGCCTAACACAAAGACAATCTCCCCCAGTGACACCTTTATGTTCAACTCTAAGTTCACCGACAGAAACAGGAAAATCAGGATCCCTCTGCCACCGCTGCAGGATGAAAGGAAGAAGGTCACGGAAGATGTCGACAAAGAGCGCAAGTATACAATTGACGCTGCACTGGTGAGGATTATGAAGAGTCGAAAAATATTGGGTCATCAACAACTGGTCACTGAGTGTCTTGAACAGTTGCAGCGCACGTTCAAGCCGGACATCAAAACAATCAAGAGGCGCATTGAAGATCTCATCACCCGTGACTACCTTGAGAGGGACCCTGAGAATCCTAACACATTTAAGTATGTCGCATGAGTTTTTCTCTTCAAGATAGTAAGAGGTTTCTTTATTGAGTTTGAGACTGCTGTAAATTATGTGCAGCGGCGTTTCTTTTTTTTCTTTTCATTTTTGCAATTAATAGCAGTCCTATGAAATTTCTAATATCTCTGCTTGTTATCAAATCGATCAAAATTGTGTGAATTCCAAGTACCATGCACCAATATCTTCTTCAAATGTGAGAATTGTGTGTGTAATTGCTTTCCTAGCCTCGTCAGCTTAATTACCTTTCATTTTCACGGCTAATTTTTCTTGGTCTACAAGAAGTATGGAATATGAGCCTTATTTCAAATTCAATATATATTTTGTAGGGCTAAATACTAGTTAGTACCCTGTGGTTTATGTCCAAAATTAATTCAGTCCATGGACTTCTAATTTCATCAAAAACACCCCTACACTTTCAATTTTGATTTAATAGGTCCAATTCGTTAATATTCTGTTATGAGTTCAAGTTATAGTTAGATTATTTGTTGAAAAACTATTTATTTTTATTAGTAGGACTCACTCCTAAATTGACTATGCAGACCACATCATAAAACATATGTGAGCCACATTAACAAGTTAAATAACTTAATTGTCGGAAAACTAACAAATTGGACCTATTAGATCAAAATTGAAAGTGCAGGGGTGTTTTTGATGAAATTAGAAATTCAGGGACTGAATTGATTTTGGACCTAAACCACAGGGTAGTAATTTGTATTTAGCCATATTTTGTAACAAACAAAGACTTAGCAGCTGCACCGTTTATGTGAAGCCAAAAGACATTGGTGTTGGCAATATTGTATATGCCTTTTTGTTTGACACAATCTGAATCGCAGGTAAACCTATGACTCAGGACTTTACGTTCTTTCAATTATGATAGTATCTACAAGTATGTTGAATTCTTGAAGTAGAACTCATGAAGAACAATTATTCTTTTGTCTGTACACCTGTAAGATTAACTTGTTATTTACACATTCATGGCCTTAAATCGTGTCCTAACTCGTCCGAGAGCTTGCCTCAATTGTTTGGTCTTGCTTCAGCTTTTAGCTTCCGCATATTCTTGAGCTGCTAGCTTGTGGATCAATCTCGTTCGAGCACTACCCTTCGCATCACTTACCATGATCTCATTATTTCGTATTCTACCAGAGTTACCCATGAAAGCCATCGTTAACCATTGCACGTTACTCGATCATTAAGAAGTATTCTCAGCATACCAATATCTAGAGCTGTGACAATGGGGTTGTCATTTGGTAATACTATCATATTATGTTTATCGAATCACATGGAATTTACCTAATGTGTGGAGTATAATCAGTATATATGTGAGATATTTCAAGGACACAGACGAGAAGAGAGTGGTGTTGTCGTGGAGGTGAAGTACTGAGACGAGGTGCGACTGACTCTTTCCTTCACCTAGCCTGTTTTTTCCGCACTTCTGCTATAGGCAAGCTTAAATAGATATTTCTAACCATAGAAACTGTCCGGCCAAAAAAAAAAAAAATTGAAAGTATGCAAGTCAGGTTACACCAAAATCCACACTGATTGCATATTTACATTATTGATTTCCATCTTGCTTGTCAATTGTTAATTGTTATATTGAAATGTATGTATATATATTATAGGTATTGCCTCAGAGGGTACGATTCAGTTAGATATATGCTTGTAATTTGTAATTTAGTTTTGGTTTTATGCCCCCCCCCCCCCCCCCATTGTATGCTTTGAATGATAAAGGCGTGAGGATGAACCTCCCACTGGATTTCAAACCTCAAAAAAGAAAAAGAGTTCTGCGCAAAATATTTGTTAGGCTAAAATTAGCCCAACCCTCCGTACGATCCTGGCTACGTCCGTGCCCTGATTGTCACAGTACGTACCACACAAAGCTTCGGCATTTCAAACAGAAATAATAGAAGTAGTTGACATTTAAACCGATCGAAATCCACACGAATAAACAACAATAACACAATACAGAACAACAAATAATTGACATGCATATTTTAGAAGTGATAGAAAGTCGATAATTTTACACCAAAATGCACTCAAATAAAACTGAAAATGATACAAAAGCAACATATTTGTGAACAATATATTAAAATAGTTCTAAAGCTAGCACTTGTAAAGAATAATCATACAACACAAAACCACAAAGCTTAATCTTTCTTCACCAACAAAATTGAAGTAAATTTCATTTTATCTCCCGAATCTATAGACCCAAAATTATATGTGCTCCTACACTTCTAACTTCTGCGTGCACCTTCATTATATCAGTGCTAATTCACTTTAACAATATTAAAGAATTGAGATTTATTCAAAAAAAAGAATTGGGATAATTTATTATGGACCCAAGTTCTATAAAAAAAGATTGTGTTCAGTATCTTCCATCCCAGAAGAGATGGTACATATGAAAAACGGGGCTGCTATAGCCACTTAAACCACCACCCATATTGAGAAAGCAAGTACCAGGTGGAACCCTTACCCCGGCACTATCCAAGTGAGAACAACCACCAGATCGAGGGAAAAGCCCTTATTAGATTAGCTACTAGGGGCGAAACCGGAGAAAACACAAATAACATGATAGGAAACCAAAAGTCCAAAATAGATAACCCATCAACCAAAAAACAGCAAAACTAGAGCCAAGGAACGAGGGAGCATTCCTCAGGTTGTCGATGGAGCATTGGGAGAATAATCATGCACCCAGGCCGTGGAGATCGCCAAAAGTGATTACAGTCCAAACCCTTACAGAGCTTAATTCCCCCCCATTGTGGTCAAATACTCGATAACTACGTACCTTAATTGTAAGCCACCCTAAGCAAGTTCTTCTCCCCTAGTAACATTTTCATGAAGCACGCTAAGTGCTGCTTTGTTGGTGTTTGGCTCCAAAACCAGTTGGCTTGCAAACTGTTTCTTTTGAGAGTGTGATTGCGCAGGCATGCCAGCACCGTGGGGTGCAATCGTCGGGGAGTCCATTGACCTGACTTCTTAGATCAAGCGCTGTGGACAAGGAGAGCACCAACCTCATCACAAGGCTGTTTTCTCTGCCTTCCGGAAAATGACTTCTTGCCTTACGGGTAAGGACTTTGGTTGTGATCTCTTCGCGACACCGAATCGATATTCAACGTTGCAGGTTGAGCAGAGCAATCACTGGGAAGTTCTGAGAAAGCACGAGTTTTGCTAAAGTGTAACTTTAGCTTCACTGGGTTGCGAGGGAGTTACCCTTGCTTCGCTAGTAGTATCGGTGGCAGTAGCACTAGTAGTCGGCTCTTGGAGAGACTATGACTAGTAGTATGGTCGCCGGGTTTCAACTAGGTTGAAGGTATGCTCCGGGGAGGCTTTGATAATCTGTGCGTTTAGTTTATTTGAGAATTGTGTGTTTTTCGTCCTTGAAACCTAGTATTTATATCTAGGGTTTCGACTATTCCTTGCCATAGAAGGATTATTGATTGAAGTTTCCTATTCAATCTCCGCTACTTGATTCCAATAAGGGTTCGTTTTCCTTATGGAACACGGAATGGGTGAAGCTGTAACCCAAACCCAAGTAGGCTTATTTTTAAGCTGCAAGTATCGGTCCGCTATGCTAAATCCACTAAAGGGTCTTGCCAAAATTACTTTTGGGCTTTTGGGCTCAAACAGTTGGCATTGACATGTCAAAATCCTTGGGACTATTGTCCCACTTGTTTTGGAATTTTTATTCTTCACAAATTATTCGCAAGGAACTTCGATTTGTACTTGTTATTTGTGGATCATTCACATATTTTCCTCTTTTGGTCTAGGAGGTCCTCGTTGGGCCTACGGGAGAAGCATCCCAGATGAACTAATCTTTCGTCCGACTCCTTATGATATCTAGGGCCATCGATCTGTTCCTGGTAGCAGTCTGGTCTTACTGTACGTAAGACCCCAGAATTATGTTATTAATTTCGTGTGATTTGTTGAAATTAATAAGGGTGATACCGTGATAGTTTGTACGCTTATTTATTCTTATTGTTTTGTGAGTGAAGTGAAAATGTTTCGAAGGAATATTTACTTGAAACATTTTATTTTCTAGAGGTCAAGAGTTGACTTTTTAATCATTGAGTTTCCCCAAAAACTTTCTTCACGAATTTTGTAAAGCATGTAAATATGAGTTCGTAGACATGTGACCCGCTATTTTCCAAGATCGTATGAAAAAGTTATGGTTAGTGTAAGTTTTACTATTTTGGAAAATTTTCCTATAAATAGAAATTGTAGAAAAATTATTGAGTTTCCATTTTTGAAAACTTTCCGGAAATTTTTGAAAACTATCTCAAAGGACCCTCGACCACAGCCGGTCAGAATTCCTCCGTCCTGCATCCCACGGCAGCGTCATCAACCCAAATCAACATGGCTTGGCCTCTTCTTACCCTTGGCAGCCACTTCCTCCGTTATGCACTGAACAAAGCGGATCGAAGCTCTAAAAAAACGGCGGAGCAGACCCGATTGGAACTTCCTTTTCCGGTAATGTCAAGGAGTGAAACCGGTTGGGTTTTGAAGCCCTCTTCTTTCTCTTTAGACCCATACAAGTCTTGTCGGTCACCCGAAATTTTTGAGGGAGATCTAGGTCGAATTGGACTTAGTGGCAAGTATGAAAGTTGCTCTTCATATTGTGATCTACAGGTTAAACGGTTCCGATCTTATTGGTTTTGAGTTTCATTGGTGGACGTGGGGCTCACGCACAGCCACTTGTGGCAACGAGTTTGGCCACATTGGGAGCAATTGTTTACTATGTTATCATGTGTTTGTTGAGACGAACATGTAGATATGTTTTTTTTTTTTTTTTTCATAACTTGATCGTTTGGACAAGTTACGTTAAACTTAGTTTCGATTCATTGGTTTTCGATTTATATTTGACCATTAGATCGTCCATTTATTTTGTAAAATTGAGCCTAGAAGTGTTTTCGAGACCTTGTGGTATCTCGGGTGAAGTTTTGTCTGGATTGACGTAAACTTCTGTTTTTAGTTCAAGTGTGTGTTTCGAACTTTAAATGCTTTTGTACTTCGTGATATTAATTTCATTAGGTGTCTGACAAAGTTGTTTGGGAGGATTTTTGTTGTTTTGCACTTGGTCTTATTTGGTGTGTGAAGACGCAACTGGATTTTAAGATGAGTAAATCTCACGTTGTCTTTTGGTAATGAATTAGTTATTTTATGGTTTTATTAGAAATAAATGTGAGCTGTGAAATCATATTTATCGAAATAAATATTTATTTTCAAATACATGGACTTGGTCGTCAATCATGGGTAAGTGAAAACAGAATTTTGATTTAAAATGATTATTCGGTCACATAATTTGTGCATTATAGTTGATATTAGTGGCATTTCTGAGAGGATTACTACATATATATATATATATATATATATTTACGTGAAATATATATCTTGATGGGATTGTGTGGTGAAGTGAAAAACAATCTTTTTTTTTTTTTTTTTTTTTTTGAGAATATGTTTTGTGTGGTTTGATCACTATGATATTGTTTTGTGAAGTGATTTGGAGGAAAACAAATGAATGTGAAATAAATAAATAAATAAATAAGAGTTAATTAGATTAAAGTCCAAAAACTAGACTCCATATTGATTGTAGTCTGCATCAATTTTTTTTGTTAATTGCGGTCCAATGACTAAGCTGCCACCTCAAATTTATTTCCTGTTCCATCGTGCTGACTCAATCGTTATTGTTTTTTCTTTTTTACATAACTAATATGTCCTTATTGAATGTCTTTGCACATAAAAGGCAAGAATTAATAGGATTAAAATTAGCAATCTAATTAGTAATTTAATATCATATAAAATGTCTACTCACCTAAGGGACAGTTTTAAAGGGACTGTGAGGGACAAGTGAATCTGATAGCTGAAAATAAATGCATAATTTTAAGTTGTTATAATTTCTGCTTTTATATTTAACACATGTGGTTGAGATGCATTTGTTTCTCACAGTCCCTTAAAACTGTCACTTAGGTGAGCAAATCTGTATAATATTTGATGCATATCTTTCTTAAATTATTCTTATTGATTTGGTATGAAATTATGGAATTGATATGAAATTAAATAAGATATTTAATGTAAATCATTCCTAAAATTATTCTAACTTAAAAGATGTCTTCTATAAATTAAGAATCTTTCTAAAGCAATTTGATAAAAGGTTCTATGGTTATGGCTCTTGTATGTAATGTCAAGTATTTTATGAACGTGGTTCTCCTTCTTTAGCATTAAGCTTTCTATGATCAATGTATTTTCTGGTTGGCCCTAAACGATTGTGATCCTTTTGGTGTAAATCATTCCATCGATGGTAGCTATTCTTCTTCTTCTTCTTCTTCATTTTTTTTTTTGACATTTCCTTCTTAACTTACCTTTAACCTGGAAAAGAACACGTGTGTGTGTGTGTGTGCGCGCGTGTGTATATTGTTGGTTGACAAACCACTATTGAACCTTATTCTAAGGTAAACATTATGCAATTTTTGTAGTATATGTATTAAGAGCTCAAAATTTTCAGCATTTCAGTATGCCTCATATATAGGTAGTTTTTCTCATCATATGCATATTGATTATTTATACCTACAATAGAAGTTCACTCGAGGGGCAAAATGGGTATGAAAATGTAATAACAATAGTCAATGGACCAAGATTGATAATAAAATTACCTATGGACTGCATCCATTATAGTGGAATGAAATTGGACTTATATTCAAAAACCTAAAAAAAAAAATGACGGTATTGTGTGGCTTTATGTTTTGAAAGAAGTTGTAAATATTTTGAGGTGTGAAAAAAGTATTTTTAAAATGATTTCTCTATTGTTTTGAGATTGGTGGAGTTGTGAAAACAATATTTTGAGGCGGTCAACCATATTGTTTTCAGATTTATTTTTGAACTATGAAAATGGTTATTGTAAATAGTAGTACAATTTCGTTATCATTTTTGATGTTTTAATCAAGAGAGTTTGAGTCCATTGTGACCTCTTTATTGATGTGTGGGTTTAAGACCCATTTTGAGTTGTGAATGACAATACAATTGTCTTTCGATTGTGAGTGCGGAATTGTGAATTGAGTTGTGATTGTGGAATTGTGTTTGATGAAATACCTCCTTAATTGTTGGTTTGAGATGGGTGGCTTGAGTAGCAGTACCAATATGGTGCGTTGTCATAGCAATACCTTGTGGGATGATTAGTGTGGGAAATATTGTGTAAAAGATGTCGGTTTGTTTGGAGATAATAAAGTTTATGATTTTTTTATTTTATTTATTTTAAAGAGGATCAAAAGATTTGACTCTTATCCCCATGATTGTTGTTAATTATAACTGGTGTTTTCTCGTAAATAAAACATATTGATTATGATTATTTATTGTGTGGAGTTACATTATTTGAATCTTGAGTTGTTTGATTTTATCGTAATCTCCTGAACTAAATTATATGTAGGGATTATTGTTTTCTGAATTGTTTGATTTTAATGTAATCTCCTGAACTAAACTATGTGCATAAATTACTATTTTTCTGGATTATGTGACTTTAGGTGATCTCATGAACTAATTTCTGTGTAATGTAATATGTGACTTTAAAGAATGAGTCTGTATTGACATTGTGGGTTTAGAGCAGGGCCGGCCCTGGGGTAGTTCAACTGGTACAGCCGCACAAGGCCTCCGAGTTTTGGAGGCCTCCAATCTTATAATTGATTGAGTAGATATATTGGTTCACTCATAAGTCATAACAAATATCATGCTCAGCAGAATTGTCAACGTGGCTGATAGAAATGACTCTTGGTTGTGGGTTTAATTCACTACCCCCACTCTCCTATCAATTATTTTTATTTATTTTTTTCTTTTTTTCTCTCTCCTTTTTCCATCTGATATTTAGTGGCCTTTATTTGGAAATATTTTCTCTCTTCCCCTTTTATGATCTCTCCTTCTTTCCTATTTTTCCTTTTCCTCTAGCTATTTTTTCTCTCTCTTTCCTCTCCCAATTTTTGCCGCTGTTTTTTTGAAAATACCAAATTGGAGGATATAGGCCTTACAACAAACAAGTAAACTGAAACTCAACAAAAATAAACTTTATATTCAATACTTAATAGTCATTTTCAAGTTATCAAACTTATCTTACTTTTTCTGTGGCAACAAAATTGTCCTAGTGTTTTAATGGATACATACAATTAGTAATCCTCATTATAATTATCGCTCTAGGCCTCTGAAATCTCAGGACCGGCCCTGGTTTAGAGCATCATTGTTTACTTGTTTTAAAAGAAGAAAAAAATTTCAGGTATTTTGTATTGATGTCTAAATCATCACGCCCGATGTATTTGTGATTGTTTAACTTATTTATTATTTGTGCTTGAAAATTAAGGTGTGACACTTACTTTATAAGAGGTTTTGGAATTCCAATCCTATCTGGTGGCTTATGAAGTGATACCTTAATTATCGAATCTCTAAGAATTGATTGCATACACCACATATGCATGCGAGTCCTTATCTTTTTATCATTGACAATTAATCCCATTCAAAAAATCTGTATCTAGTCATTTTCATTTTCCAAATTCAATTTTTAAAAACATCCTACTAATCACGTTTTATATTTATATCTATATCTGAAAAATAAAAAGGCGGATCTCTGAATAAGAAAAAAAGTGGATGCGGAAATGTTCTACAAAGCATGAGCAAACGCGCTCCATAATTTTCTTTGAGAAATTTTAAATACACACCCCTAATCACTTAATACACATGCTTATTATTTTATATTTTAAATTATATTTTGTAGGTAGGTTAAATGACCAAAACAAACAACTACGCATTAGAAGAAGAAAAAAATAGTCATATTTTCCTTATATTATTCTATTTATGTATAAATAGTTAGATAAACACAACAAATTTTTATACATGGCCTCCCAATTTAATACAAGAATTTTAATTTTTCCTTAAATAAATTGTAATTAGATGAGGTTAGAGACCATAATATTTAGAATTTCAAAATCAATGGCATTAAATATTTTTAAAACATATCGCTTTACTCCTATTTTTTAGTTAATTTCCTTTTTTGTTCTAAGAGTTATGATTAATCAATTTATTTTCTAATATAAAACATCACAGGTGAAAAAACTTTGTAATTGTTAATTTGTTTGGCCCCTTTTATGACAACTATTTAGTTCCGTCACTGTGGAGAAACTACTGGTATAGTTTTGGTTAAATGTTCCACTCATAATTTTATACTTGATTAACATGGTGTTTGCTTTTCAAAAAAAAAAAAAACATGGTGTTTGGTGGATGAGAGCTCAAATAACACAAAGCCTATTTATATGCATCTATTTAAAGGGAACAATAATAAATCTTTATGGATTTCTCAATAACTAACACAAGTAATCAATATGGTCATTTACAAAATGTCAATATACTAGAATATACTAATCATATTAAATAGTAACCTTAATATAGTCAAAAAGTAGGATATTTCATGATTTTTGAGATTAAGGGTATTTTAGGTACTTTGGGTTGTGTATTTAGTAAATTATTAGAATGAGAATTTAAATGGGTGGTGTATTAAGTATGGAGTGTGTATTAAGTAATTAGGGGTGTGTATTTAAAACTTCTCATTTTCTTTTACTAATTCCATGAATCACTCTTAATTGCAAAACGTAGCCAAACAAATTGCATCTGGCATTTTTAATTTTTTTGATTTATTTTTTCGAAAGTACACCATCAAATGCATTTTATATTTGAAAAAACATAAACTTGTTTTGTTAAACATTATCAAATACTTAATTTGAATGTAGAGTGAAGTGAGAGCTGTTGATAGCAGAAAATAGATATACATACATATTAAGACAAAATATTGTTTACTCCCTATACTTATAGGGTCTCGACGTTTCAGTCCCTAACGTTTCAATTTCACCTAAAAAGTCCCTGAACTTTCTAATTTCATCTAAAAAGTCTCTGCCGTCAATTTTCAGTTAAAAAATCTGTTATCTTGTTGACGTGACACTATTTCAAAAGTAAAATGACTATTTTACCCTTATTGACCCAAAAAAAAAAATTTACTCTCTTTTTTTCTTTTTTAAACTCTTTTTTCTCTATTTTTTAAATTTGTTCTTTTTTATTCCTACTTTTTTTTAACTCTTTTTTCTCTATTTTTTAATTTGTTCTTTTTATTCCTACTTTTTTTTAACTCTTTTTCTCTATTTTTTTTAAATTTGTTCTCTTTTTTTTTTACTCTTTTTTCTCTTTTTTTTTTTAACTCTCTTTTCTCTTTTTTATTTATTTGGTCTCTCTGTTTTTTTTTAACCCTCTTTTCTCTTTTTTTTTCCCTACTCTTTTTTCTTTAACTCTTTTTCTCTTTTTTTTTAAAAACTTTTTCCTCTTTTTTTATTTGTTCTCTCTCTTTTTTTATTTTTTATTTCTTTCTCTTTTCTGTTTACCTCTTCTTCCTCTTCCTCCTCTCACTACACCAATTTTTCAATCAGACGACAGTTTTTCACTGTCGTCTGAGTATAAGGTTTGCTGTTGTCTATCTCAATGCCGTCTGATACATGAATCAGACAATACCAGAAAACTGTCGTCTGATAAAATTTAGTACAACAGCAGCTACTACCCAGTCTGTTGTCTGAACACCACAAAGAACAACAGCAATTTGTACCAGAACTCTTGTGCAAAGTAATTTCAGTTGGCAGACCCTGGAAGAATGTTGACGTGTAATGAATATTTAGAGAACATTGATTTGTACAAAAACTGTTGTCTGAATGAAGCTTGTAGATCAGCAATGTAATTGAATACTATTGTCTGACTTTGAACAAGACAACAAGAAAACTATTAAAGCTATTGTATGTTATTGCTTCAGACAACAGTTTTTTCTTTCTTTTTTCTTTAAGTTCGTTTGTTAGACAATGGTTTGCGATTGGTATTGAATTGTCTGAGATAGAAAAGAAGATATACACAATTGAACAACATATCCTTGATTCCAAAAACCATTTCATTCCAGTATTCGTCCCAACATTTACACAGGAATTAACCTTGTCCAAGTGCCTATATCTTTTTCATTAGCTTAACAAGCTTTCAAGTTTCATGAGCTTTACATGATAATAAAAAAGAATACAATTTGCTCGATCTCTCAAGATATAGTTGTAAGCAAAATCACTGCAAGCTTGAAGCCTATTCCTTTGGTGTTGTACCACTAAGATAGTTGTAAGCAAAATCACTGCAAGGAAAGAAAAGTAGATGCAATTAATAAATTGTCAAGGTATTGAGAGCATCATGATCAAATACTAAAGCTCTTATAAAAAGTAGATTGACACAAGTCAATCAAATAGTTTACGTGCACTCATGACTGATAAACTGGAAAACCCGGAATTGTTATAAACTACTCAAAGAAAGACAGGAGCCATGACCAACATTTTTGTAGCAAGCATTTTAATAAGGACATGAAGTGAAGGTCTAGCTGTGTCTTTGAATGGGTCTCCCACTCTGCAAAACAAACAAGAGGATATCATTTTTGAGAATTCAGAGACTGGTAAATGATTGACAGAATATTAGATAAATCATAATGACGAAAACAATAAGAACTTGGTCAAATCTACTGCCACAGTACCACTAGACATCTCCAAATTAACAGAAAAAGGAGGACAGCAGGACTTACATGTCTCCTGTAATTGCAGCCTTATGACAATCACTTCCTTTGCCTCCGGATAGTATCCAAATATCCGGAACGCAATACCTGCAAGGGATTCAAGCAATAATTATTCCTTCATGATCTAATTAATATGGAAGCAACAACAAACTTATCTCCACTCCATGCCCAAATTTATAAAACATAATTGACCCACCAACTGCTATTGTTGAAGCTGATGATAAATGTACAGGGACCAAATATTAAAAATCAGATCGATCATTTGTCTCTCTCTAGTCGTTTCTATAACAGTTAACAAAATGAAAGAAAACACCTATAGGCATTACAGGATTTCCCAATCTATCTAAAGTTCTAAACTATACCTAATAACAAATATACTCGACAAGTTACAGTTCAAGTGTGTGGCAAATGAATTAAACCCTTGAGCTCTATTTGCTAAAACAGCTAAGTTAAATCAGGCAAAGAGAAAAATTAAGTGTCATAGCTAGTAATATTTGCCTATCTTTTGATGCAGTGATAACCACCGGTAGAAGTTTGGAACAAGTAATTTCTGATCCCATAACAGGGGCAAGTAGGGAAATTGCATGTAGAATGGTCATCCGATACAAATAGTGAGGGTTGTTAATCATTTCCAAAACCTGTCAACAGATTGCCAGATTTAAACAAGAGTAACAAATGACTCAGCCTAAAGGTACCTAACTAGACCTTAGTGCTATAAAACTACAAACCTAGTCATAGATACATTTTAGTCCAATCTAAAATAAGAAAAGAATAGAAACCTGTGGGACTATATGCTGCATGGCCCAATCAGGAACAAATTCTTCTGCAAGGCGCTTCACATTATTAGCAGCTGCATCACGTATTGAGTAAACCTACCATCAAAATTTTAAAACCAGAGGTTTCCTAGCCTATACTGCATGACAGATTACTGCCATTTCAAAATTTTAAAACCAGAGGAAGTTGTTAACCACCAGATAAGATTCCCATGTTTTTACTTCTAGACAAGTAAAAGTAAATATAAGGTAACAAAATTCTTTCTGATGATGAAATAGAAAGAACAAAAAGCAGAAGCATCAAGTTCTTTTTCTTCTTCTTCTTGGCTTTCTGAAAGCAATAAGCATGAGATGTCAAAAAATTATTTATCAATCTCAAAGGCTGCACAAACCTTATCATTTAACCACTGCATGCAAAGAGAACCAATCTTATCATCGAAAAACCCTACACCCAACTGACTTGCCAATAAAGGGATATATTCTATTATCGCAAGCCGAACCCTCCAATGTCTATCCTCTGCCAGTTCCACAATTGCTGGCAGTAGAGACTGGGACAGCAGATCAATTCCAATTCCCTGCACCAGGTAAATTACCAAGAACTGCTCAACTTGATCAAGCTTGCTAATAATGTTCAGCCGGACATCTGGAAACTCATCTTTGAGAAGAGAAAGGAAAATAGGCAGCAGTTGCTCTATGGTTGCATCCTACAACCACCAACAGAAAATGAATTAATATAAGGATCAGGAGAGCATGGTTAGTTTTATGAATTATATAGAAAAGTCAACAGAAGATTCTTGCCTTTCCTAAAACTGGTGCCATTCCCATTATCACTGAAGCCAATGCAGAGCGAACGTGCTGGGATGAATCTGTTGACAATTCCTATAGCAAGCAAACTTTATAAGTTATAAAGCTAAAGTCACACATCAGAACTGCATCAAGACTAATCAAACAAACTATTTAAAACAAAATATAAGTTAAGATGTGTACCTTAACAAATGGTAGGATTTGCTGAACGGCAAGTTCTGGGTCCAAAATTCGGCAAAACTTGGTTACTTTTCCTGCAGCAGCAATCCGCACCTCAGCCTCATTATCGCGAAGAAGTCGAACATAGGCAGGCACCAGGTCTGACCTAAAGAATGTCAACATCACAACAACCATCAATTAGAAGTCAACTGGCAAGTTCTCAAACTATTACTAAGATGGTGACTCAAATCACAAATATAAATATCAAGAAAACTATTATCTCATGGTCCAACTTGAAACTATATAGCCAAAAGAAAACTAGTCGTGCACAGTATAGTAATAAGTCATACAAATGAAAAAATAAGCAGGGATAGATACAGAGATAAGATAGTATATTGGCAGTGGGATACCTTGTATATGAGACTGTAATTCACTTGCTATAACAGTTAACAAAATGAAAGAAAACACCTATAGGCATTACAGGATTTCCCAATCTATCTAAATTATACCTAATAACAAATATACTCGACAAGTTACAGTTCAAGTGTGTGGCAAATGAATTAAACCCTTGAGCTCTATTTGCTAACACAGCAGCCAAATTACGAAAGCTAGTGTGCTATGAGCCAATGTGTATGTACCTTTTTACGGCCAGCAGCGAGCAGATCGGTACGGCTCTTGTCCTTGTCCATCCGATCCACTCCGTTCTTGCTCCCCACTGTGACTCCCCAGAATCACCGCGGCCACGTCTCAATCACCATTAAACTCTGCTTTCTCCACCTTCAACACAAACACCATTACATTTGCATAAACACTCGACTTGTTCATTCATAAAAATGCACAGAAATAGCAGACAACCATAACTTAAGCTGAGCTTCGTGCTCAAAATCACAACAAATTAGGTTTCAATTCGATTGGAACGTAGCATCAATATGAAATCTGATTCAGAAGATCTAGAACCTGATTCGCAAACTGAATCAAGGAGAAAGTTGTACCTGGATTTAGCACCAGCTCGATCTCGTGGTTTTGGTGCGAATTGCTTAATTCTAGTCTCTTAGGCCCTTCTCTCTTTCTCTTCTCTCTTGTCTCTGGTTGGGACTGTGGGGACGTGTGGTTGCTTCCCTTGGATCCAACGCAACCTTCGTTTTCCCTTGGTCCGATGATCTCGATCGATGGAGGGGTGGCTGGGATTTTATTCTTCATCGCTTGGGCTATCTTTTGGTGGTGGAGGTGTCAAAAGTCGACGACCGGAAGTCGAGCTTTCCGGCGTGACAGAGAGAAGGTGAGACGAAGAGAGAGAGCAGAGAGAAAGAGGCATGTGCGGCTGAAAGAGGAAGAGGGAGAAAATGAGAAAGGCTAGGGTGAGAGTGAGAGAGAGTGATTTTCAGCTGGAGGCGGACTGGGTGTTTTGCTCGATGGAATGGAGAGGGAACGAGTTGAAAGAGTATAAGTGTTAAAAGTATAAGTCAAACCCTAACTAAAGTCAGCTATTCATTGTATCCAAAAAAAAAATCTAAAACTCAGACGACATCAAATAAAATGCATTGTCTGAAACTCATGTAACAACAGACAAATTAAAAACCATTGTCTGAACAACTTAAATCAAACAACATCTTTCAGTAGCCATTGACTTACAAGATATCAGACAACAGACACCTAATAACAGTTGTGTGACTGAAAATAATCAGACAACAGCAAAAATCAACCATTGTATAAATGAACCTTGGACAACATCACATAATAACTGTTGTCTGAATTAATTAATTCAGACAACATCAAAAAAATAAACCATTGTCTGAAATGATATTGCACAAGAGCCAAGAAAAAACTGTTGTCTAATTCGAAAACTTAGACGACACAATATTTCTTGCTGTCGTCTGATTAAATCAGACGACAGTTAAAATGTTTGCTGTCGTCTGATATGTGTTGTCTGATTCCGAAATTGGTGTAGTGTCTCTTCTCTTCGGCCTTCTTTTCCTCCTCCCTGATCGCAGCTCCAGTTTTCGGCGAGCATCACCACCTCTCCTAATCACCGTTGGCGTGCCCGCCGCTCCAAGCAAGTGCTGGCCATTCCACCATCCATCCATCATCCCCGTCATGCTAGCAAGCATCACCACCTCTCCTAATCACCCCTCTCCATACAGCGGTTCCAAACCAAATCGGAGCACACCCAAATCAAATCAATTAACCTTCCACCTCCCTTTCTTCGGTGCCAAAACTGTTCAAACATTTCTCTCTAAAGTTACTATCAGAAATAGCCAAATAGACCAAAACATGGAAACTCGCAGGAAAACTCAAATATCTTATCCTCTTCGAATCTCTATTGGCTCATCATCTCAGCAAACCAACACCAAAGAAACATTATTGACGTCGAGAGAAAGCTTTTGATATAGATCCGACACCACGAAGGGGCCGGAATCTGAAGGGAAGAGAACCCGACCATTCCGGCTTCCAGGAGTGGCCGAAAACTGGAGCTGCGATCAGGGAGGAGGAAAATAAGGCCGAAGAGCAGAGAGGAGGAAGAGGAAGAAGAGGTAAACAGAAAAGAGAAATAAATATAGATATATAAAAAAAGAGAACAAATAAAAAAAAAGAGAAAAGAGAGTTTTTAAAAAAAAAAAAAGAAAAAGAAAGAAAAGAGAGTTAAAAAAAAGAGAACAAATTAAAAAAAAAGAGAAAAAAGAAAAAAAGAGAAAAGAGAGTAATTTTTTTTTTTGGGTCAGTAAGGGTAAAATAGTCATTTTACTGTTGAAATAGTGCCACGTCAGCAAGATAACAGACTTTTTAACGGAAAATAGACGGCAGAGACTTTTTAGATGAAATTGGAAAGTTCAGAGACTTTTTAAGTGAAATTGAAATATCAGAGACTAAAACGTCGAAACCCTATAAGTTTAGGGAATAAATAATATTTTGTCCTACATATTATTATTGTTTTTAGTAAGTAAAGAGGGAATTTTGAAAAAGAGGCGGGACCAGAAATATCCGCCCCAAAACTTGAAAAATATTTCGTAATGGCGCGTGCCTAATCTCTAACTCCTCGAACACCCGCCACGTGGCATTAGATATTCACTAAATCCCATAATTCCGGTACAAATAAAAGGAAAAAGGATCACAATATACCCGAACCAGGAGAACACAGGGGTTTAGAGTTCATCGACTCCACACCTCCGTAACGATTAGGGTTTCGCTCTTTCGCTAGCTCTGGTAACTCCCCGACTCCTTATCCGCGATTCGATTTCTGGGTTTTTCTTATTGTTGAGTATATTTATTGTTTGATTGAATTTCAGTGACCAAAAATGGGTGCCAAAATCATCCAATTCGATCAAGGATGGAGCTGTTTGCAGAAGGGGATCACGAAGCTGAAGAAGATTCTAGAGGGAGCTCCGGGTGGTCATTTCAGTTCAGAGGAGTACATGGCTCTCTACTCAACCATCTACAACATGTGCAGTCAAAATTCCCCAAATTATTCTCAGCAGTTGTATGAGAAATACGGCGAGTCGTTGACGGAGTACATCAGAGCGACGGTGCTGCCCTCCATCGCCGAGAACCACGGTGAGTTTATGCTGCGGGAGTTCGTGAATAGATGGGCCAATCACAAGGTCATGGTCAGGTGGCTCTCTCATTTCTTTAGTTATCTTGATCGCTGGTTCGTTTCGCAGAAAAGTTTGCCTAGATTGAAGGAAGCCGGGCTTGTTGTTTTTCGGGAGTGTGTTTATGAGAAGGTAAAGAGCAATGTCGTGGCTTGTGTGATTGGTTTTATTGATAAGGAGCGGGAAGGGGGTCGGATTGATAGGGGTTTGTTGAAGAATGTGGTGGATGTGTTTGTGGAAGTTGGGATGGGGCAAATGGGTGGTTATGAAGTGGACTTTGAGGCGGAGATGCTTGCGGATAGTGGTGAGCATTATTCGCGCAAAGCGGTGAGTTGGATTTTGGAGGATTCTTGCCCGGATTACATGGTGAAGGCAGAGGAATGCTTGAGGAGGGAGAAGGAGAGGGCTTCTCATTACTTGCATTCGAGCAGTGAGCAGAAGCTGGTGGAGAAAGTGCAGCATGAGCTGTTGGTGGTTCATGCACACCAGCTAATCGATAAAGAGCATTCTGGATTTCGTGCTTTGATTCGTGGTGATAAGGTGGAGGATTTGTCTAGGATGTTCAGGCTGTACCATAAGATACCTAAAGGCTTGGAGCCTGTTGCTAATGTGTTTAAACAACAGGTTACTGATGAAGGTAAGGCCTTGGTTCAGCAGGCCGAAGATGCTGCGAGTAGCCAGCAGGGTTCGAACGGAGCTGGGGCAGAAGTGGGACTGGTCCTTATCAGGGAAATTTTGGAGCTCCATGATAAGTATATGGCGTATGTCACTGGTTGCTTTATGAACCACTCGGTCTTTCACAAGGCTTTGAAAGAGGCTTTTGAGGTGTTTTGCAATAAATCTGTTGCTGGGATTTCTAGTGCCGAATTACTTGCTGGATTCTGTGATAATTTACTCAAGAAGGGGACTAGTGAAAAGTTGAGTGATGAGATCATTGAGGAAACTCTTGAGAAGGTTGTTGTGCTGCTTGCTTATTATAGTGACAAAGACCTTTATGCAGAATTCTGTAGGAAAAAGCTTGCCCGTCGGCTGCTATTTGATCGGAGTTGCAACGAAGATCATGAGAAAAGTTTTCTAACCAAGCTGAAACAGCAATGTGGTGGACAGTTTGCCTCAAAGATGCAGGGAATGGTGAGTTGACCTGTTATTGCTTGTTTGCATGTTCCAGCTTCAGTAGATGTCAAATTGAAATTTGCAACTGTAATTTTCTTGCAGGTCACAGATATGACACTGGCAAAGGATATTCAGACCAATTTCGAACAATATCTTGGAACCAATCCAAATGTTAAACCTGGGATTGACTTATCAGTCACTGTTCTTAAAACTGGTTGCTGGCCAAATTACAAATCATCTGATCTTAACCTTCCCCAAGAGATGGTCAAGTGCGTTGAAGTGTTCAAAGGATTCTATGATTCACAAACAAAACGCAGAAAATTGGCATGGATTTACTCATTGGGAACTTGCAACATTGTTGGCAAGTTTGAACCAAAACCCATTGAATTGGTTGTATCAACCTACCAAGCTGCTCTCCTGCTGCTATTCAATGATTCAGATAGATTAAGCTTTTCAGAAATATTGACTCAGCTAAAGCTTACCAATGAGGACTTGGTTAGATTGCTTAGTTCACTGTCGTGTGCCAAGTATAAGATCCTCATTAAGGAGCCAAATACGAAGACTGTTAAGCCAGATGACAACTTTGTGTTCAATTCTATGTTCACTGACAAAATGAGGAAAATTAGGATTCCTCTCCCGCCAATGGTTGATGAAAAGAAAAAGGTGACTGAAGATGTTGACAAAGAGCGGAAGTATGCTATTGATGCTGCACTTGTGAGGATTATGAAGAGTCGGAAAGTTTTGGGTCATCAAAAATTAGTCATGGAATGTGTTGAGATGGTGCAGAGCATCTTCAAGCCAGACATCAAAACAATTAAGAAGCGCATTGAAGATCTCATTACCCGTGATTACCTGGAGAGGGACCATGAAGACTCTAATATGTTCAAGTATGTTGCCTAACTGAAGGTACCATTTGAGTCTTAATAGGACTCTACAGGAACATGATGTGCCTTTTCACCCTCTTGTGCAGGGCTTTTAGAAAATCTAGGTTTTTTGTGCAATTCTAACTGTCTATCACAGTACTGGGTTACTTGAAATGGCATGTGCAGTGATTACTCTTTTCAAACTTTTGATTACAGTTGACTGACAGATATGGTTTCTAAATCAGAAATTGTTTTGCAATTTGTTGTCATCAAAATTATTTTAACCTTAAATTCATGATATTGTGTTCATCAATGCATATGATCACAAATTCACAATTATATCAAACTGCTAAATCAAGATTCCTGAAGGAATGGTTAGGGTAATAGAATCAAGTGGTTAGTGTTGTGGAGCATGGTGCATGTGTGGTATATCTTGCAAATTGAGTGTGGTGTGTTTTCTTATGTATGTGAAAAGAAAGATCTTAGGCGTTGAACAGAATTCCTATGAGATATTTACTTCCTCTTACAATTAGTTTCTCTTTGTCAGTATTAAGTTATAATGCCTAACATTTTTAGTCTATGCTCTCAGTTATAATTGGAACATTTTGTGGTAGTCTATAAGAAAGGGGAGGCTCAATTCTATGGGGATATATATAGATGTCCAGGAAACTTATACTTGAGTTTGTGGTACTTTTTTTTACTTATCATATGATTCGTATTGCTTGTTATATCTGTCATTGGCATATGACTTATGTAAGATCCACCCAGACAATTTGGTCACCCGTACTCATGTGTTCAATAAATGTGTTACAAAGACTTCTGTTCTAATAGCTCGAGCACCTTGGGAAATGTTCAATGTAATTTTGTTACAATGAACTTCTAGGCTTTTAATTAGGTTGTAAGATACAATCAAGCAACTCAAACTGTAAGCAAGTTGACCAGCAAACTCATTCCAAGACTCAGTCTTGTGCTAGAAGATAATGTACTTGAGAAATAACTCAAGTCCAGCAATGTTCTAGAGTTTAGGAATCTCTCTGTAAGTTGTTTCGGGCGGAGCAGATCAGTTTCCATGCTGTTACAGTTGGCTCAACAGCATAATAGTAGTGGTGCTGGAGTCTGACTGCCAATCAAATCTATTCCTGGCCCCTCTACATCACGAATAGAATTTGCGGCTTGCATCATTCTTTGCTTTCCTTCGATGGAGTTGGTCTCCCAAAAGGCGAACAGCTCAACTTGAAGATGTGCCCTAGAATTGGGTTCCACAACCCATCCTCCCTTGCGTATGTACTCTGAATAGATTGAATCCCCTGCTGCCGTTGCCATTGGTCCTTTTGGAGCCAAGCAGCCTGTTAGGAACGAGCTACTGAGCTAGGATGTTGGAAGAGTCTTAGAATATGAACTAGTGAGGCGGCCCGCGACATTGTTATCGATATCACTCCAGTCCTTGCTAAAGAATATAAATGATCTAATGAGATGTTCATCATTCTCCACTTTTTGCAAGTGAATTGTGACCGATGCAAACTCTCCATAATCCAGAAATCCATTCCCATCAACATCAGCATGTGCAAAACGAAGAAGAGAAGGCGTTATTTTAGTTGTTAAATAGATATATTAAAGATATGTGAGCCATTATTGGTGGTACAATCTCACGGACACTCATCTTACTGACCAGTGAAATTACAGGGTTGTTGATGCATCATTAGATTGGAGTGAGAGTGACATTACCTCTGGATCAATATTCTATTCAGCAAAGAAATATGCAAAGATAAACTCAAAAACCATCATCTATTGGATACTAACTAACAAATAATGGTTGATTTACAATAGCTCTACCTCAAAAACCGAGAGTTGGGCAACGTTGTCACGAGGTCCATATCCCTTGCAATTCAATGCACACTTTTCTGGAATGTAGGTTCCAGGTGGCCTTCTCCCTTGTCTCTTAGAGCAAGTTCACCCGTTGGGTCACCAGGGTACCAGGGCAGGAAACTATTCACTGCCACTGGATCTTTGCTTCCACCCGTTGGGTCAGGGTCACCAGTCAGTTACTGTTCATCGAATATTTTATAAATTTTTTTTTGGAAAATGAGAAATGTATGATGTAAATAAATAGTATTGATAAACAATTTGAAAATGCAACCAAAGAAAATTTTATTGGTAGATAAATTATATGTCCACCGACACTTTTTTTTTTTTTTTTACTCCACCGACAGCTTTATCATATATACACCACTGACAAAGTTTTTGAAAAGTGTGAAAATATTTAAAACTCCACCGACACTTTTATCATGTACATCACCGACAAAGTTTTTGAAAAGTGTGAAATTTTTTTTAACTCCACCGACACTTTTATCACATGCACACCACCGACAATTTTTTTGAAATGAGTGAGTGATAACCCACCGACACTTTTATGTGTAGAAAATTTCAATAAATAGACATGATGTTTTCACTACATACACACACCATCCGAGCTTAACAAACCTTCACCCTTTTCATATCTCTAGCATTACATATTTCCTAAATTTCCCTCATTGCAATGAACAATTTGTGGGATCAAATTCGACGGTCTCAGGATGAAGATGATGAAGAGATGATGGCTACCAACGCAATTGTCATGGCTGCAGTCGTAGAAGAATCTGGAAACCAACACCGAGGGCGCGGTTCTCATCCGAGTCGTGCACCAAATGAGGAACGACTTAAAGAAGAAAGGGGCAAAGGTATGTTGGCCGACTACTTTGTCGACTGGCCAGTATTCAAAGATGCGGAGTTCCGAACACATTACAAGATGAGTCTCAATCTCTTCCAGCGTATATCTACTGACCTTTGCCAGTATGATCGTTACTTTGTTCAAAGGTCAGCTGCTACCGGCAAAGTCGGACTGCTTCCGGAGCAGAAGATGACAGCTGCCTTGCGAATGCTTGCGTACGGTGCAGGGGCAGATCAATGTGCTGAGTATTGTCGGATGGCAAAATCCATCTCCATCGCAGCCCTTCAGCACTTCACACGAGGAATTGTTGATCTTTACTCAACAAAATACCTCCGCGCTCCAACTGCAGCAGACCTCAGACGACTTCTTGCCAAAGCTGCGAGGAGAGGTTTTCCAGGAATGATTGGGAGCATCGACTGTATGCATTGGCAATGGAAGAATTGTCTGACAGGTTGGGCTGGAGAATATAGTGGTAGGAAATAGATCCCCACTATCATCCTGGAAGCAGTCGCATCTTACGACACCTGGATTTGGCACACATTCTTGGGAATGCCTGGGGCATGCAACGACTTGAACGTCTTGGCAAAGTCTCTGTTGTTTGATGAGCTTACCGCCGGTAGAGCACCTCTGATCCAATTCCAAGTTAACAAAAGAGCTCACAGTCTAGGGTACTATCTCGCCGCCGGTATTTATCCTCAATGGGCGACTTTCTTGAAAACTGTTCGAAATCCTACACGCCCCAAGGAAATCGAGTTTGCAAAGGCTCAAGAGGGGTATAGGAAGGATGTAGAAAGATGTTTTGGTATATTACAGTCACGGTTTGATATTGTTAGAGGAGCTGCTCGTGGGTGGCATAAAGAAGACCTTCGATACATTATGTTGACGTGTATTATATTACACAACATGATTGTCGAAAATGAACGACCGGAAGACAGCGATGATGAGTTGGAGTCCGATAATGAGGAGGATAACAATGTGAGGCCCAGGATTGCTGAGGTATGGGAGGGACCAACCGGTAGAGACTTAGATCCTGTTGGTAGAGATGCTCATCATATGAACGGATTCATGGACCGCTACCAACAAATTAGATCTGAGCACAGTCACTCCAACCTTCAGGAAGACCTCATTAAACACTTTTGGGAATTTCAAGGCAATATGAGAATCTAGATCTTCTATCTGTGTGTGTTTTCTATTAGTTTTTATGTTTTTAATTATGTTTGTGTGGTTTCTACTTTAGTTTTAATGTTTTTAATTATGTTTGTGTGGTTTCATTTAGCTTTTCATTTGTAAGGGTATTATTCAAATAAATTTTAATTTCATCAATCTAATATTACATAAGTCAAAAACCAAGCATTGGAATCATAACAATACAATTATTTAAAATATATAACTCCCTAATTTTCCTAATCCTCATCTTCATTAGGAATCCAATTTGTGTTTGTGGGGTCATCCATATGGTTGGGGTTGGTTAATTCACCCGAACAGAAAGGTGGGGAAGGGATACCACCGGTGAATGGTGGTTGTGGGAAGCCACCGGGAAAAGGAGATTGTGGATAGTTCCCACCGGGGAATGGTGGTTGTGGATAGCCACCGGGGAAAGGAGGTTGTGAATAGCCACTGGGGAAAGGAGGTTGTGGATATCCACCGGGGAAAAGAGGTTGTGGATATCCACCGGGGAAAGGAGGTTGTGGATAGTCACCGGAGAAAGGAGATTGTGGATAATACCCACCGGGGAATGGTGGTTGTGGGATGTTAGATCCACGGGTTGCATCTTCAGCTTCTTTCTCTGCAATTTTTTTTTGTTTTCTTTGCCAGTAATTCTTTTTGGTTGGCGTCATCTTACTTGTGTCCATCTCCATAATACGCTCTTCACTCTCTTGAATTTTGAATGCCTCGTTTCGCATATCCATTTGCAAGCGTATATAATCTCGTTGTTGTTGGTCACGGAGATGTTGGGCATATTCCTCATCACGTTTCTCCTTGGCAGACATCATTGATGTTTGGTTGGTTGCTATAGTCTCCACAGCGGCTGTCAAAGGACTGGAATCATTAGATGCTTTCTTTCCTTTCCGAAGAGCTTCTTTGGCAGCCTTCTTTCCTTGAGGCCTCACAGAAGGATTGGGAGTTTCATCGGCGTTTACCTCATCTGCATCTATGTCCAACTTGACATGAGAATCAGGAACGGATTGTTGTGTGTGTATCCGTTTAGTTCCTCCCCTGGAGGTTCCTCCAACCGAAGAGGAATGGTTTGGAATGTCATCAAATTGTTGAAACCCCTTAACAATCTCGTAACATTCTAAACTAATGAAATCACCTTTTTTTTGTTTTCCTTTCGATTTGGTCATCGCAGCTCTCCACAAATCTTGTGCTTGACGTCGCTATTTAATTTAAACAAAAAAGTATAAATCTATTAGTAAAAATATAAACGAGGTACAATGTATCAACTATTTCAGTATAAATTGGTATAATGTATAATTTAAATAAAATGAAGTATAAAGTATGATTATGAAGTACTAATTTGAAGTATAATTATCAACTAAATTTTAATATATGAACTAATAATTTAAAGTATAATTATCAACAAAATATTTCAACTAATAATTTAAAGTAAGATGTATCAACTAATTAAATTTTAATATACACTAAAAGAATCATAAAAATTAAAATTCGTGTTACACTACAAATTCATACCTCATCAATCATATTCGCACCACTCTTGTACCAAATTTTCGCTTGCCTTAATGCACAATGCCAAGCATAAAGTTCGACTTTCAAGGTTTTCCACCTCCCTTGAAAAGCTTGCAATGATCGGACATATCCATCCCAATGTTCGGCATAGTGTTGGCGTACCTCTATCCATAGATCATCTTTTCTTCGTTCCGTACCCTTTCCCGGATCTTGGCTAACAGCCCTCCAAGACTTGCACAATTGAATGTCTTCAATAGTTTGCCAACGTGTCCCTTCAATACTTGGATCTCCTACGGGTTGGACAATCGTATTGCCTCGTACACTCATATTAGAATAAAAAAATTGTAGAGTATGAAAGCTATGAGGAGAAGGAACAAAAAATTTTGAGGAAGAAAGATGATTTTTTTGGTGTGAGAAGTAAAATAGGAGGTGAGGTATTTATAGGAAATTGTGGTTTTTTTTTTTTGTTACCGTTGTAATCTAACGGTTAGTATTTTTTTTTTTTAAAACCTCTTGTACCAGCCGTTAGATCCCTTTAAGGCTCAAAACCAACGGTCCAGATCTGTGGACCGTTGCATTCAAAATGCAAAGTAGCCCAACGGCTACACGCCACGTCGCACCCCCACGCCACTACACGACAAAAGCGTGGCGCCCAAGCGCCTGCTGTGCTGTCACCGCTAGAAGCCAAGCGGTTGGGCTTCACGTCTTCAGCTACGCGCGTCTCCCCTCTTCTCTTCTTCTTCGGCCAGCCTAGCAGCCTGGGTCACCGGCTCAGTCACCATGGTGCCCGAGATGGTGCCCTCGGCCTCCCCCTGTAGTCTTGCCCCAGATCCGGTGGAAGGATGAACAGTCCGGAAATCCTCCCCCCCAGCCTCCTTTTGACGTGGTGCCCGGGCAAGAACAAGCCCGGTGAACTTGCTCTTATGATGCTCCAAATGAGCTTATGTTTTGATGCTTACGAGGATCAATGATTCAATGCAAGCTCAACATTGAACGGCTTTTATAGCCACAACACAACACCGTTATAATTATTTGCGAATACACTTGAAAAATATTTCAATTTTTTGAAAGATTTGAGAAGACATAAATGTAGCAGTTTTATTCTTCTTCTTCTGAATTTGTGAAATTTGGCATGATCATATTGGAGACTTTTTCAACTGTTGTTTGGCTTTTGTGGCTTTTGAGTTTTGACATGAGCCTAATGGAGGGTCACTATTATTCATGATTTTTTTTTTCCTTTCACTAATGCTGTGCCTTAGAGACCAAGAAATAGATGCTGGAAGCTTCCATATCGATCTGATGTCAGGTATTTTAACATCTCATGTCAGTATGTTTCTGGGGCTACGCCGTTTACGCCTGCATTGTTGGTCACAAAATGTGCTTTCATGTGTTACTTACAGAACAACGCGATGCTCCAGGTTTGCATTAATCATTATAAATCATCTGGACATGACAGTATTGTACACTGTTGAAGTTCACAAGGTAACAGTGTGTAAAAGGGAAAAAGGCTATAGGAGAAAAACTGAAGACAATTGCTTTCCAAAAGAATCATATTGTTTGCTACAACTTTTTAAAGTGTACATATATGATTGGTTGATTACATGGGACCGAATATGTCAAATGAACCCTCAGCTGCTTTCCGTCAAGCATCTCTGAGATGTTATGACACTTTTTTCCCACTCAAATACACCAAATCTATCTATATCCTGTGTTGATGAAACCTGAAATTCTGATGATTGTTTTCCAAGCATATTTGAAAATAGGGCTAAATACTGTTTACCACCTTGTGGTATGGACCTCATATCAATTCAGTCCCTCGACTTTCAATTTCATCAAAAACACCTCCACACTATCATTTTCTCGTCCAATAGGTCCATCCGTTATGATTCCGTTAATTTATGCCGTTAGATGCTGACGTGGCGATCCAACTCAGCACAGGTGGGCCCCACATGGAAGTGAAATTCCTAAAATGACCATGCCCAATCTGAAATGAAAAAATCTAAAATAAATCAATACTTTGCTTTTAGGGAGATTCGAACCCACGCAAATGGGTGTGAAAGTGAGATCCCCAAACGCCACACCACATGCGTGGTTGTAATATATTCCCACAACATTAATATATATTTATATACCCAACCGGATATGGATTAAATCCAAAATAAATCAAAACTTTGCTTTTAGGGAGATTCGAACCCACGCAGGTGGGTGTGAAAGTGAGCGCCCCAACCACCGGACCACATGCGTGGTTGTATCATATTCCCACAACATTAATATATATTTATATACCCAACCGGATATGGATTAAATCCAAAATAAATCAACACTTTGCGTTTGGGGAGACTCGAACCCACACAAGTGGGTGTGAAAGTAAAAGCCCCAACCACCGGACCATATGCAAGGGCCTAATGTATATCCACAAAATTAATATATATTTGCATACCCAACCGGATATGGATTAAATCCGAAATAAATCAACACTTTGCTTTTGGGGAGACTCGAACCCACACAAGTGGGTGTGAAAGTAAAAGCCCCAACCACCGGACCACATGCATATTGTTGACATGCTCCAACAAAAATTAATATATATCTCTATTTTGGATTTAATCCATATCTGGTTGGGTATGCAAATATATATTAATTTTGTGGATATACATTAGAACCTTGCATATGGTCCGGTGGTTGGGGCTTTTACTTTCACACCCACTTGTGTGGGTTCGAGTCTCCCCAAACGCAAAGTGTTGATTTATTTTGGATTTAATCCATATCCGGTTGAGTATATAAATATATATTAATGTTGTGGGAATATGATATAACCACGCATGTGGTCTGGTTGTTGGGGCGTTCACTTTCACACCCACTTGCGTGGGTTCGAATCTCCCCAAAAGCAAAGTTTTGATTTATTTTGGATTTAATCCATATCCGGTTGGGTATATAAATATATATTAATGTTGTCGGAATATATTACATCCACGCATGTGGTGTGGTGGTTGGGGATCTCACTTTCACACCCACTTGTGTGGGTTCGAATCTCCCCAAAAGCAAAGTATTGATTTATTTTAGATTTTTTCATTTCAGATTGAGCAGGGTCATTTTAGGAATTTCACTTCCATGTGGGGCCCACCTGTGCTAAGTTGGATCGTCACGTCAGCATCTAACGGCATAAATTAACGGAATCATAACGGATGGACCTATTGGACGAGAAAATGATAGTGTGGGGGTGTTTTTGATGAAATTGAAAGTCGAGGGACTGAATTGATGTGATGTCCATACCACAGGGTGGTAAACAGTATTTAGCCCTTGAAAATATAACTAAAAGTGATTCACAAGCATGGCGTTCCTCCATCTTCTGGGAATCAGTGACTTCCAACATCGGATCCTTACATGACTGGTCAAATGACCTGCAGAGATTGTATGAGCAGACCATTAGTTTTTATTAATGGTATCAAGGGGCACATAAAACACACTTTACAAGACACCAAAATAGGCCAGAACATTAGTTTACAGATTCCAAAATCAGTGAGGAATCTGCTATTCCCTAACAAATGTCAATACGGTCGAACAAATTTTTTTTTTTTTTTTTTTCCGTCAAATTCACTTTCCTCTATTAGTTAGACCTACAAGGAGTCCTGAAAAAGTCCAACAAAAGTACTGCCTTGTTTAACTTTGACATTAAGAAATGTTAAAAAAAAAAATATCTGTAATTGTAAGCAAACACCTTGTGACTAGACCGTGTTCACATACCAAAAAGAAAAAAGAAAAACAGGTTGGACAACAGTATATATTACCATCTCCAGGCAGGATTAGCTTCAATACGGCAATGTATGTGCAGCCAAAGTGATTGGACAGTTTCATTATCATGCAAGAAACCTGAACCAGAAAATCATGTAGAGTGTCAAGTGCAAATCTAGTTGTCCTGCACGTGCACCTGAGTGTGTGCGTGTAAAACATTCAGTCAAGAAAATGGCTCCTACAAGATTAGCCATCTCTCTTGTTAATCATCCCGGCATCCCAACAAAATGTGAGCAGCAATGGCTGCAGCCATGTAAACTTAAGAAGAATAGTCCTAAGATCGAACTTGTTAAGCATCTAGGCAATTGAGTTGCTACTCCCTCCGTGGAAATTAACAACAAAGCCACAAAAAACATACACCATGCCTTTGAGACCGCACTCCCGGATCTTTTCTATTTGGATGACATTAGGTTCTGAAGTAAAGTGCATGACATTATAAAAATCTAGATTTTATAAAAAGACAGGAACTAATCATTCCTGGACCCAACTCCCCACTCCCCCACGTTCTACTGAAACACTCAACCGACAGATGCCAAATGCATAATCAATCAAATGTATGATACCTGCATAAATGGAGGCATTGGAAACGAGAAGTAAAGAAAGGCCTAAGGATTTGCAACCATGCAAGAAATCATGCATCTACATGCACCTATAATCAGCATACCAATGCGCAACATGCATGCTCGAAAACTGAAAATTCATAGTGATGCAGCACCAGAAGGAATTATGAGAAAAATTGAACAAAGCTAAGTGAAACAGAATAAGGAGAAGATTAATGGGAAGAGTTTCTCAAGTTTACTCAGTAGTCTGGCAACATGGAGCAATGGCCAGATTTCTATAGAGTCCAATAGAACTAGATCAATCATTTGTAAATAGTCAAGAGAGAGAGAGAGAGAGAGAGAGAGATACCACATACGAGATGGAAGCTTTGTTTAGCAGCATAAAAACCACAACAGGTCTAGCAGCATAAAAACCACAGCATAAGTTCAGACGAAAGGGAAGTTTTAAGTAAGCTTGTCCAACATCGACAGGAAATTTCTATCCAGAGACTTAGCAGTGGAATCATCTGATTAGGTAGTTACAAAGCACCTGGAGCCTATACAAGAATTCAAATGTAGAGGTCAAAATAATGATATTGTACAGAAATGAACAAATGCATTGAGAAATGATATGGTAATTGGGTAAGCATAGAGTTTATAAGAAGCAGTTGAGAGGGGAATTCACTAACTAAACCAAGACAGAACAGAGAATTGGGTAATTACCATTGCATATCATATACGTTTGTTATTGATAGAAATGTACTCGATGTGAGCAATCTTGGGCCAATCTTCCCCTGTCTCTCTCTGGCAACGTTGTTCCAGTAAAGGACAATTTACGATGTGCAGATAAGAAAAGGAAGTGGGTAGCCCTTCATCTGGCAAGCACTGGAGTTCAGGGCAATTGTGAATTTCCAAATGTTTAAGAGAGGTGAGTTGTGTAAACCCCTTGCCGTCCAGCTTCGAAATACCGTGGATACTGAGTTGTGAGAGAGTGGGGGGCAGCAGCCCCTCGTCTGGAAATGAATCTACAACTTGTTCACATCCCCTCAAGTCGACCCACAAGAACTCAAGAGAGGTGAGTGTTGGTAGACCCCACTGCATACGGTTTCCAATGAGTTTCTTGCAGCGCCAGATGTACAAGTATTTCAACTTAGACGGCAATCCCCCTTCGGGAAATGATTCCAATTCTGGACAATCATCTACGAAGAACAACCAGAGAGATGGGAGAAGGTTGTGCATGTGTTGCGGCAATGACCTCAGTTTCGAACATTTATGGACTTCGATGGTCTCCAAGTAGGGCGCATTCAGCCCTCCATCTTGAAAACAAACAAAATTTGGGCATGAAGATATTCTGAGTTTGACAAGGGAGAGGAGTAGTGTAGTGGAATGAAGAGATTCTACATTGACATTGTCCAGTGTGAGGCTTTCAAGCTTTGGGAAGCAGGCTAACATGAATGCCCCGGTTACCTCGGGACAAGATTTCAGACGAAGCTTACGAAGATTAGGAAAAGGCTTAGAACCCACAGTCACCACTCCATTAATTAATCCTTCAATCTCAAGCTCTTGGAGGGAGGGTAGCTGCTCAACTGATGGCAAGGACAAACAATTTCCGCAATCCAGAAGTCGAAGATGAACCAGATTAGATAAACTAGAAAGATCTTCCAACCAACCTGGAAATCTTGTGCCGCCATAAGATCGAATCTCGAGTTTTTTTAGGTTTGTATGAGGTTGGAGGTTCTCCAGCACATCTCTATCTTTTTGCGTATCGTCGGTGTCACCAGACTTGCCTCCCCATTCCAAAACTAATTCATCCAAATACTTCTTCTTCCTCATATTGGTCTCCAAGGCATCTGTGACATGCGCAATATTGCGAAGCCCCGAGATGCATAGTTTTCCGCGCAACTGCTGAAGCTCTTTAATCTCGACAATGTTACCACCAGTGTATTTGTCTAGGACGAACTTACCTCTTATTGTCTGGAGATCTTTCATTTTGCCCATCCTTGGTGGCATCTTTTCTATCTTTGTGCCTCTAATATCCAGATGACGCAAGTTGATTAATCTTCCCAAATCAGTTGGCAACTCAACTAGGGATTTACAATAGAACAACAACAGCGTCTGTAAATTATATAAAGTACACATTTCATCAGGTAACTTTTTAATTAATGTCCAAGACAAGTCCAAGTGCCTTAGATGCTTCAACTTGCTAATTGAACTAGGCAGCCCACCAATTTCGTGCCTTGATAAATTGAGCACTCTTAAACATTGAAGCTTCAGGAATATATCAAAATCTAAGTTGGGACGTACACGTACGTACTGATATTTTGACAGTACTAGAAAGGTTCGCAAATACTTGGCTTCACACAAACTGTCCCATTGATCAATTACGGCAGATGCATTCACACACCATAAGTGGCGTGTCTTGCTGACATTTTCCAATACTGAGTCATTGTTCTCCAACCTAATACAGAACTCTCCAGAGACAAAGTTTGCTAAGTCATGTATAAGGTCATGCATTGTGAAAATTGGCTCAACAGAATAGTGAGAATACTGCTGTGGTACATGTTGAAAAAATGATCTCGACACTAGATCATCAAAGTACTTATCTCCGACTTCTTCAACTGTAATCTTCGATTTCAGTGGTAAGAGATCTTCAGCCATCCACAACAAAACCAGATCCGATTTCTGAAACTCATAATCTTGAGGAAATATGGAACAGTAAGCAAAACAACGCTTCAGATGTGGAGGTAGATAATGGTAGCTCAACCATAGAGCGGGTAAAATGTCGTTCTCTTCATCTCGCAACTCCCATATGTCATTGTTCAATATTTCTTTCCATTTCTCAATATTTGGTTCGGAACGTAAAAGACCCCCAAGTGATTTTGCAGCTAAAGGGAGTCCTTTACACTTTTGAGCAATCTGTTTTCCAATCACTTCAAGCGACGGATCTTTAGTAACACCTGCATTCTTGAAGGCATACTTTGAGAACAACGACGAGCAATTTTCCTCAGATAATTGCATTAGATGTCTACTTTGAAGGGTACCCATCCTGCATGCGACACCTTCATCACGTGTTGTGACAACGATCTTACTTCCATGACCACCACTCTCAAAGGGTCGGCTCAAGAGATCCCACTTCATTAAATTCACAGTCCAAACATCATCAAGAACAAAGAGAAATTTCTTCCCTGTCAACGTCTTCTTTAGTTTAACTTGAAGCACTTCTAGATCTGTGATGTTACTAGTTTGTGAAGTGACCGCCCCGTAAATTGTCTGGGTTATTTTGATGACATCAAATTCTTCTGAAACACAAGACCATGATTGATGGTCAAAATGTTGCTTGACTCTGTCATCGTTGTATACGAGTTGAGCAAGAGTGGTCTTTCCAAGCCCACCCATGCCCACAATTGGAAGCACATCCGTCTTATTTCCAGTCACACCATCCGCTAACAATAACTTGATAATGGCCTCCTTTTCTTCATCCCTTCCATATACACTAGACTCTTCTACCAAAGAAGTTGTGAGCAGTCTTCCTTGTGGTCTATCTTTAACACCCTCTTTCAAATCAAGCACATCTTTTTCGTTGACAATAAGTTCTAACCTGTCAAGAATGTCCAATATCCTGGGTTCCAGACTTTTGTCAAGTTCATGAATGGAAATAGAACTAAACTCGAGTACCTGATTTGTGCGGCTGCTTCCAGAATCATCTCCTTCCATCTTGCAACGCAGAGTTTCAGTCTTGATTTCATCCAACAGGTCATCGGCATGATAGAGAACATCTTTAAGCTCACTAAGCCAATCCCTTACTCTAGAGTTTCTGAGTTGCTTCTCCTCTGCATCATCAAGCAACGTATTAACCGACAACAACTTCATCTTCAACTTCTGGAGCAGCCCAGCGGTGGTCTTCTTTCCTCGGATGAAGTCAACAACCGGACGGGAAGCCATCCTATCAAACAGAACAGCAAGAGAAGAAGAGAGAAAAGCTCCACCCACAACTTCCAGAGCCATGGTTTCCTGATTAGACAGAAAAGCAACGTGGTTCGTTAATTAGTAATGATTCTCAACATCCATTTTGAACTAGATTTAACATATTTTCAAGACTGTAAGTAGTACCTATCAAAACAAGCTTCAGATATGATCGCCTTTGCAAGCTTCCTGTGATCTATGTTGGTCCGTTTACTCCAAGTTCCTATTTCTCCTTTGCAAATGGAATGAGAGCTGAGTAAACATACAAATCAACAAGAGCAAAAGCAAGAGTCGGTTTCACTTGTGAGAAAAGCAAAGGAAATTTACAGAATGCGCAGTGGTTAAAGACCAAAATTTGAAAGCAGCCCATTGAGCACACGTAACAGCAACGCGTTTCCTCCCATCAGATGCGTAAATTAGTATATCTGTCATGCTCATTGAATATTTAATCCCTATATATAAAAGGTGGTATCTGTGGACTCAGTTCCTAATTAGACTGTCGTCATGGGTATTATACATTTTCTCCTTGGACTTTCTATAATGCTGATAACGCGTATACCTCATATTCCACTTGGTGAAGAAGATAAAAGGAAACAGCATGATACTAGGTGCTGTGAACTATTACATTAGTTGCTATGACTTTATAAGTTTGTATGCATTATTTGTTTCAACTTTATTACCAACTATGCTTTTGGTAAAGCATCTACAATCTCAGCAAAATGAACAGTTGTATAAACTTTAACATCCATGGTTATGCCAGTCAATCAGCAGAGTCAAGGATTTGCTTCTTAATTAACACATTTTTGTAACCCAGATTTTAAGTACAGTTGATTTTAAGAATGAGGAAGATATGACCCCTCGGCTTTGGAATTCGACTGCCTTCAAATCCGTTCCTTGTGCGGGGAAAGAGCTCCGATTACTTACGGGATGGAGCAACTAGTGCAGCATTAAGGCTGGGCATGGGAGCAGCTTTTTCATGCACCGAGCAAAACCACTGCGAACATTAAGGTCAAAATAGTTAAGAGCAGTGGAATCAACTGATCAGGGAGCTTATACAAGAATTCGAAGGTAGAGATTTAAGTGCGTCAAACCAATGATGTTGTATAGAAATGAATAAATGCATTGAGAAACAGAGGTAATTGGCTAACCATAGAGTTTATAAAAGCAGTTGAGGGGGGAATTTACTAACTAAACCGTACCAGAAGAGAATTGGATGATTACCATTGCATATGATCATATAAATTTGGAAACGATTTGAATGCTCTTGATGTGAGCAATCTCAAGTCAATATGTTGTCTGGGGCTACCCCGTTTATGCCAGCATTGTACGTTGTCACAATAATGTGCTTTCATGTGTTACTTACAGAACAAACCGATGCTCCAGGTTTGTATTATAAATCAGCTGGACATGACAGTGTTGTATACTGTTGCAGCTCACAAGGTGACAGTGTAAAAGGGTAAAAGGCGATAGGAGAAAAACTGAAGACAATTGCTTTCCAAAAGAATCATATTGTTTGCTTCAACTTTTTAAACTGTACATATATGACTGGTGATTACATTGGACCGAATATGTCAAATGAACCTTTGGCTTCTTTCCGTCTAGCATTTCTGAGATGTTATGATACTTTTTTCCCACTCAAATACACCAAATCTATCTATATCCTGTGTTGATGAAACCTGAAATTCTGATGATTGTTTTCCAAGCAGATTTGAAAATATAACTAAAAGTGATTCACAAGCATGGAGTTCCTCCATCTTCTGGGAATCAGTGACTTCCAACATCGGATCCTTCCATGGCTGGTCAAATGACCCGCAGAGATTGTATGACCAGACCATTAGTTTTTATTAATGGTATCAAGAGGCACATAAAACACACTTTACAAGACACCAAAATTGTTGGAAAGTAGAGCAAAATTAGCTTGAGTATAGCTGTTAACATTTAACACATTCACTCTGAATCATCACATTGATTCTATGTTATTAGGCATTAATAGGGCTAGAATAGTTTTCCTTTTTGTATCCTAGAATCAAGCTGTATTCTTGTATATATGTTATACTGATCAATAGAGCAAAATATCTCCTGCAAATAAGTCTTTGTTGTTTTACATGGTATCAGAGCAGGACTCACGATCCTGACTCTTCTCTAGCCTTCCCAGGAACAAATTCACAAAAATCACAATCACCATGGCTGGTGATACAGTCCCATCAACACCACCCAATCCCAGCAAGTCCAATAATTCAACATCTGATATCTCAAATCCATTCTTCACTCACCATTCAGATCATCCTGGATTGGTCTTAGTCTCCAAACCATTGAATGGAGACAACTACACAGGTTGAAAGAGGGCTATGACATTGGCTCTTAATTCTAAAAACAAGCTCGGCTTTGTGAATGGTTCAATCAAAGCTCCATCACCCGAAGCTGATCCAGAAGGATATGCAACTTGGTCAAGATGCAATGACATGGACCATTCATGGATGGTTAACACAGTCAGTTCTGAAATTGTTGACAGTATCATCTACTATCCTACAGCTCATGAGGTATGGGAAGATCTAAGTGAGTGTTTTTCACAAGGCAATGCACCTTGCATATTTGAAATTCAGCGAGACATCGCTTCACTCAGGCAGGAACAACAATCAGTTTCAGCATACTACACGAAATTGAAAAGTTTATGGGATGAATTGGCAACCTATTCAGAAGCATCACAAGAAGCCCAGGCAGATCAACAAAAGCTTATGCAGTTCTTGATGGGATTAAATGAGACTTATAGTGCAACCCGCGGTCAAATCCTCTTGATGAATCCCCTTCCAAGTGTCAGACAAGCATATGCTGTCGTTGCACAAGAAGAAAAGCAACGTTTCATTGCAGCAGCGGAGTCCGGTTCAAGCGCCGCTGCCATGGCAGTTGGAAGTGGCGGCCTGCCGAACCAGATCGGCATCAGAGGCGGTCGTGGTGACCGACTGAATTTTCAGACCGGTCGGGATGCAGAACGCGGCTTCACCCCACATTTTGGTTCAGGTCGAGGAAGGGGAAGGCTGCACTGTACCTATTGTGGTGATCCAGGACATTGGGTCTGTTGACACCCAAATTTCTACGAGTTCAAATTTAATAATTGACACGTGAAGAAGGTGAGTCATCAACCTCGTAACCTAGTTGGGTCTTCAAGCAAGCCCATTTCATGCCAAAAGGAAACCTTCTAGTTAGCAAGAGATACAACAAGCCCAAATTCTCAAACAAAGAACGTGCCTCTTCAAAGCAGCCAACACGCTTAATTACCACGCAATACACGTAGGGCCAAGCTACGTTTGGGGCTTATACGGTGGGATGTGGTGTGGATGGTAACGGATCCTGTGAGGCCCATTGTTACGATAAGACCCATCGATAATTTTGGACTTGGGAACCAAAATTCATGCTTGATGGACCAAAATCTTAACATGGGCTAGTAGAGAGATGAAAGCAAGCCCAAAAAAGACTTAGAGCCCACTAGAGTCACTCCCCTACCCAAAGTCCATTACACCAGAATCTGAAGCCCAAAAATTCGTTGGAGTCGTCTTCCCCAAATCAGGAACGCTGTTCCATCAAGTTGTTGCTGGGATTACTACTCCACCCTTTTCTGGTAAGAACTCCAAGTCTATGCAAAAGCTTCCCAGCTCTCTTCCTCCGAAATCCTGCCTCAATTTCCAATAATTCTTAGATTTCTGTGATCACAGTTAACAATAGCACAAATTAGGGGATTATGATCTCTTAAAGATCACAGCAGCACGAAATCTGGGATCCCCATCACCGTCCTATACCTGTGCCACTGGTCTTTACCCACATAGCCAAAGCAAGCTCTCACTCTTCTGGCTTCATGGGGAAAACAAACGCTGAAAGTTTTAGGATGATCCCACCAAAACTGAGAATACCCTTTCAAAGCCTCTGGTTCTTGGCACAAACCCTTCTCATCTATCACCGCTATAAAAGGCGAGTTCATTGCCGTAGGAAAAGAGACGACAACAACCCAGAAACATCAAGCAAGAGATCAAGCTCTATCTCTGAACCTCTAGCCATCGATTACTCCCAATCAACCTTAACCCAAAACCCAGAATTCATGCCATTGCTGGAACTCTCTCTCTGCTAAACTCCCAGGCATCTAGCTCCCACATCATATCCACCTATAAACTCTGTTGTTCTCGTGAAAATAACTTCAATCGATGCTGTTATCGTTCCAGTCGTTGCTATGACCATCCAGCTAGTCACAACAAAATCGTTCCTGGGTCAAGCCTTCGATCGATTTTGGGCCTGGTCTTCGCTCTATCAAGAGGGCTATTGTTGCTGGAAAACCAAAACACAAAAGAGCCCTCACATTTTTGGCGACTTCACTGGGGACTAGGCTGTGAGTCTAGCTGGTGTCTTCTTCCTCACAGCAACATATCTCAAGCTACAATATTCTAACAGCAGTAGATGTCAATCTATCCCTCAGGCTTTGTTCATGGGATCAAGAACCATTGCCGGTAACGATTTTGCAAGCACACACCTCCTAGTCATTGCAAACATCAATGCACTACACATTCTAACCCAATTCTTTACCAGATCACCCTTGTCAAGCTTGCCTGCAACATGGAAAAGTCTCAGTCTTTATTTGCTATCACCCACAATACTTTTTTTTTACATTCTAGAGATCATTTACCTTTTACAGCTTCTCATCACTACAAACACATTTGCTTTTTAAAGGCTTAAGTCAGCTCAACATACTTATTCTTAAGTCATCCTCCTCTGCGAAAGTAATTGGAAGCCTAGAATAAAAGAGCATATATTCAAGCATCATGCAAACTTGGGGGCTTTGCTTAATGAATTTCAAAAACATGCTATGCACAACTTCCTCAAATTCACAGCAGTGCTCCATGCTGCAAGCAAAATATAAAAAAAAAATTTCATGCTCTGTTCCATGACAAGATGATAGTTTGCTTCTATCCATCCATGATTTTGATGTCACAACATTGCCAATACACAATCAAGCATAAAGCAAAGTAGTCAAGCTTAATCGGAAAACATTTTTTGTTTTCTTCACTTTTGAAAAATCCATATTCAGTTTCTTGCTCTCTTACCTCTTATGAACCTTTGGTATACATCAGAAAAATATATTAGTACAAGAGTGGTTTATTTTCTCCAAAGAGCCAAGATTTGGGTGTTAAAAAAAAAAAAATTACATCTTTTCATGTTCCTCTCATGGAACTAGGCTGTGACTCATGCAAACTCCATCTTCCAATTGCAACCTCCCTATCAAATTCACAAGGTTCAGAAGCTGTGACTTTGATTAAGAAGCAAAACTTCTATTTAAACTATACACAAAAGACAAGCAGAGTCCTCTTGGTGTCAATGGGAGAGAATATCCAATCATGCTAAGATGCCATGCTAAACCGCCATTCATGTCAATATGCCTGGGCTGGATAGTTGCTGCTGTAACTTGTATCAACTAATGAAGTTGACATTTCATCTTCAATGGAATACCGATCCAATCTGAGGCAAGACCATGAACCAGTTACAAAGGAGATTCTAAAAAACTGGAAAAGGCACTCATGATGCAGTTAAAATATATATGTGTGTGTATATATATATATATATATATATATATTTGACAAATAATTATTCAAGTATGCCCCAAACCTTCAGATGCTATAGTTACTCAAGCAAACATGCACACTCCTAAGATCAATCTTCAAGCCATCGTTGTTACAACACAAGCAGGTTGCATGCATTTTTTGTAATCAAGCACTCAACACCATTAGCTTCATTAGGTAAAGATATTCTCTGTACAAAAACCAAAGTGCACTAAACCAAATTCCAAAATTTTCATCATTAGGAACTATTTACCCTCTCTTGTTATGTAGTCAGCATTAACATAAAAGCTCCTCAATAATCATGCTGACGTAGCTATCCCCATTTTTATCTATCCATGCTTATCTTTTCTTCCTATGAGCATCAAAGATCCACATGCTAGACATCCTGATAACCACTACTGAGATCTTGCCAACCTTAGTATTAGAATCTTTTATTATTATGCATATGTTAATAGAAGGCTACACATCGCGCACAGACCAAAACAAGCACAGCAACAAACCAACATGCAAGGAAAATATATCGTCCTAAACTAGGTCCTCATTCCATACAAATTCACTTTCTAAAGCCATACCCTTAACTAGGCATTACTTCACCAATGAGTTAGAACTAAGTTTCATCTTTATCGTCACTATTTTCCTAAATCAACTACAAGCTCATAATTAGAAGTATCCTTTTCGAGCAAGCTAACAAGCAAAGCCTCGTGCCATTGTTAAAGATGGTTGTGTTCCATTTAAATCAGTAGTCATGCTTTAGAATATTTAAAAGAGCCCTCATTACCAAATCACATATCCAAGGCTGAAGATTCTCAAATTCTCCAAGCAAACAATCATATCATTCTCATGCCAATTCGAATGACTTGATAATGACAAAGCAAGCAAGATTCTTTTGGCGGGATTAATACGAATCGAAGAAAGCTAGCATCTGCACTGTACATTCTTACCTGGGGGCTGAGCTGCTGGAATTTACTGGCGGAATGGAGCTTTGTTTTCCAGTTTTCAATTATTGATGCTCCTATAAAAGAAAACCAAAAGAAGTGTGTCATGATCATTCAATCAACAACTTAGTTGCTATAAAAACATTGTGATCGAGATGTGAAATTGAAGGTACTTCTTCAAAGTGAAGCCAAGCCAAGTTAGTTAAGATCCATGCCGAAGATTGGATCAAACTTCAAAAGAATCATAAGGGTATACAAAGAATATTCAATCATGCCAAAGCCAAGCAAAGAAAGGGGTCATCGATAGACAAAAAAAAAAGAGTTACCAAGAGCTAATCAAACTCCTGAGTCATCGATCTATTCATGCTCTTTCCTAAGAAATACTGTCTCAAGTCATGCCTATGCCAAATATCAAGCTAGCTTACAGAAATATGAGCTGCTGTGAACTTTCTTTAAACCCAAAACTATAGTCAAACACACAAATCTTAGTAAACCTACTCTAACACCTGATCTCCTAGCCATGTTATTGCACCACCGTGCATTCTTTCAAACTAGTAGGTTTCATAGCCAAAATTTGAGCTGCTGTTAACATTCCCTTAGCTACTGCTAGTAATTCAGTACTATACATAACACCAAGATTTTCCATTAAGCCTAAAACCATGTAGTAAGAGCTAGTCAATCTACACATGCTCTTTTAGGAGAATCCCTCTCTCAAGCCATGTCTCTACCAAATATGAAACCAGCTTATAGAGTTATAGTGGAATAATCATGTATATAATAAGCAATGAAGCCAAGCAACATGGAAAGCAACAGCTATCAAATTTCAAGACTGTATTGCCCATATCACAGCATGCTTTTTCTAACCACCAATTGAGTGCTACAACTACCCTTCTCATTTTTGAAGAACCTAAACCAATTTGAACTTATTCCTAAGCCTCCATATTTCAAAATAGCATCTCAAATCTTATGCAAAGACACTTGGGGGCTGAGTAATTAAGACCTTGCTCATGGTTACTATAGTTACTGCTGTGATTAAGGTTGTTACATGATGTTTTCTATCTCTTTCATTGCCAAAGTGAAGCTGCTATCAGCAAATGCTCCATATTCAGATCAAGGCATGGCAATCTCATCCAAAAAGAGAAAATTCTGATAGGAAAAAGAATATTTGAAGAAGTCACAGTAAATGCAGGCCTCATTACTCCAAAATACCTTCAAGCCTCACTTCTATACCACAGTGATCAAGGTCCTCATTGGCCAAGCGAAGCTGAAGTTTACAAATGCAATCAAGATATTCAAAAAAAAAAACAATCAAAGACAATACATGCATATATAAATTCAGGAATCGTCACATTCTATGATTTCAATATCAGGCTCATACCTACTCTTAACTCAAATTCATGCCAATTTCATGCTAATTCCAAGCTTTTGCTCATCCACCCCAAACTTTTGATCCTCATATTCATGCATCAAGCTGATCCCATCTGAAAGCCAAAAAAAAAAAAAAAAATTGGGATTGATTTGATCTCATTTGTATAGAAGGATTCAAATCAAATAAATTCCTTTATGAAAACTCATGCCTATTACATTTTCAAGCATAGTTATCACAAGCTCAATCAAAATAAACCCAAGCCAAGCAATGAGGACTTATTCCACAACGAAAAAACTAATCAAGCAAGTCTAAACCATCATGCCAAAGAAATCTGAACCAAACATCAAGCAACTCAAGCAAAACCTAAAGAAATTTAAGCACTCCAAACTGCTTAAGTGCTTTAACAAAGAGAAAAGTAAAAAAAAAAATTCACTGCCGGAACCAAGCCAAGACTACATACATTCCCTATTCATGATCAAGTTGTTGCTAAACCATGCAAGTCACCACTCACCACCATGCTAAAATGAGCTCAGAAAAACAAGGCATCATATCCAAGCGATTCAAATATTCCAAGCTATTTCGTTGCCTTAACAACATGCAAAAACAAAAGAGAGAGGAGATCCATTATGTTGCCGTTAATAACAAAGCATTCAATGATTCTAGGCATTGCAACATGCTCGATAAGATGCTATAAATTCCATGAAGCATTTTCATGTGTAATAAATCCTCTAAAATATCAAGCCACAAGCTCTGCCATCAACAAGTAGCAGACCCATTTTACTGCTGGGAATAAAGCCAACGTTCAAATACATACGTCAGAAACTGAAGCTTTAGCATGCTAATCCAATTTAACTATAGAAGAAAGTCAATCAAATTCAGGGAAATTGAGCAAGCAAAGTATTCAATCAAATTCAAGATTCAAGCTTCCATATGCTATTGATTTCAGACAATCAAGTATATCTATTATCAAAACCAAACACTGCATCATCTTCCCTTCAGTATTCCAATCCACCTCCTTTACTAAATTCTATCCATTATTAAAATCAAACATCTAGTGTCCTTCCCCTTCATTTTTGAAGAAAACAAACACTTCTAACCATTTTTCAGTACACGTTGTCTTTATGTCCTCTAAGCCAAAACAACTCACCATCATAATCAACCAAGCATACACACAAGTTATTAAAACTTGTACTAAAGCAATTCCAGCAGAAGTTCATATAGTAGCTGTAATTCCTACTAGATCCTAGTTCAACAAGTCCAAACCATGCTAAGCCATCAATTAGTCGACGAGTAATCAATGGACATGAGAGTATAGCCGGAATGTGCTGGCTATATCAAATAAAGACCTAAGCTTGAATCTCTGTTACATAGCTCAATCAAAAATCACAACCTAGAGAGCAAACATGACAGCTCTTATGCATATCTATGGTATTGTGTCACTGCCGTGCTACATGCAAAATATTGGTTTTGCTGGGAGTAAGGTATACTGGGGGCTTGGTGAAAGATGATTCTTGAGCACAATCACTGCTGTATGATTCATCATTACCACTACATGCTAAGTAATCCTTGCAAAGCACTACCAAGCTATAAAAGACCACTTCTCTGCTCATTCATGGTATTAGGACTTAAAAAAAGAGAGTCAAAGTTCCTATCATGTTTGAATTATTAAAGTTACATTTACACAATGCCAAGCTCATGCTCATCACAGGCTCATGCCAAGCACATGCTCACGTCAATGCTCATGTCAATGCTCATGCCAAGCACATGCTCGTGTCAATGCTCATACCAAGCTCATGCTCATGCCAAACTCATGCTCATGCTAAGCTCATGCTCAAGCCAAGCAGATCCACAACCAAGAGGAATACGCCAAACCCTTAAACAAGTTCATGCTAGGCAAAAAAAAATTAAAAAAAATAAATCCAAGCAAGCATGATACTATGCATACAAGCATCAAACATACATGCAAAGCCAAGCCAAGCTCCTCCCTAAGGTCGTGCATCTCTCACAGAACAAATGAGAACCATGCCAAGCGATTATGCCCATTCTTTTCAATATCAAATCGCTCTCAATTGATCACTCAAAATACTTAAGGTAGCCACAAGCTCAAGCTACCAAGGCACATGCCCAAGCAAAGCTACTACATGCGTAAATAACTCTAATCAAGCAAAACACACAAAAAAAAAATACTCCAAGCAAATAACCGAAATCATGGAAAAAGGTTTGTCTCAATCCAACCTTGCTTTCTTTGACCTCTATTTTGTCACACATGCATTATTTTACCTGAGAACTTGTTTCATTATAACTCATCTTACTCACGAATTTATTCATTCACGCTATTGAATAATCATGGCTTTTTAAAACACACTTCATTTCTCTTTCTTTCTCACGAGTATTACTCCTGCTGCTATTCCCAGCAGCAAATCATCTCCTCATCTTTCAATTATCAAGACATACGTTTCCTTCTATTCTTTTCATCACTCTTATTTCATTTCTCACACAATGTTGCATGCATTTTATCACCATTCTTAACACAAAAGTCATGCTTCCTGCATTATATGATACACATAACTGACACAGACTTATATGTTACAATTCATTTAGTTTTACTTCTGTTAATTATTTGATCACATTATTCCCTTACTTCGTTCCATGACTTAGGAAATAAGCGCAACACTTTGACTCTTCAGCTATAGTAACCAAGCATTGATTTCAAATCACTAAGCATCTCATTCCTTTGAAATACTCATTTGTTATTTAGCAAACATAATTATGCATACCACAGCCACCTGATGCCTATATGCATTAAACTAATACGCACACGACACATGCCTTATTAATTTCAGCACATTAACCTATTTCACTATCGAATCTCCATGTCATTACTCATTTAACTACTCTGCCAAAAGCACATCAATTTGATGAACATGCATGAAAGTATTTTCAACACATGGCAGCAAGCTAATAAAAGGCTTAGGGCTCCAATTCAAAAGCATATCATCACGCCAATGCAAAGAAAAAAAAAAAAGGGAGGCCAAGCCATTGAATCACAACACTCTATTCACAAGCAATCAAGTTGAACCAGTTAACTATTACATGGCAAGCAAGAAACTGAGCAAAATTAAAACCTTAAAACCAACATGGTCAATCCAAGCTAACAGGTGCAATTTACATGATGAACTAAACTATATGATACCAAGCTACATCATGTTCCATTGCAATCACAGCGGTAAAAACCCCACGCATAATGCCAAAAAAAAAAAGAATCCAAGCTACCTCACGCTCAACCAATCCATAATCACACGCTAAGCAGGGGACTAAGCTAAAATTGAAACTATTGAATCCACATAGCCTAGCCAAGCTAATAGAAGCAACTCACACGATGAACCAAATAGACTAACAACAAGCTCCATCATGTTTAATTGCAATTACAACAATAAAAAGAAAATTCCACTCATAACACAGAGAAGAAATAGTCCAAGCCACTCATGCCGAATCAATCCATTATCACGCATCAAGCAAAAAAATAAGCAAAAAAAAAAAAAAAAAAATTAAGGCCATTGAGCCCGAGCTGAGAAGACACAGTTTACATAGCCAATAATACCCTGTTGTATTAATCCCATCGCTGTCATGACAGTAAAAAAAAAAAAAAAAAATCGGGATGCATTACGAATGAGAGGAAATATCTACAGGATGGGTACCTTCCAAAATACATGGTAGCAAATCAATGCCGTAGTAAAATTGATCATAGCTCCAGCAGGTCAGTCACAGCAACAAACCAGTATGTCTAAGGCGACAAGCAATTACAGCGGTAGAATTGATAACGCCAGAACAAAGCACGCGATATGCAACGGATTAATCACGGAGGCTACAATATGGGCAAATACCGAATCAAGAAAAAGAAAGAGAGAAGTAAAGGACACAGATAATAGAGGACGGAGATTATTGCACCAAGCAAAAGAGGATACAGTTGGCCAAGCTTACCAAGCGCATAAGAAATCGCAAATCGGCTCTGCAATGGGCCCGACGCACTCGATCGATCTGTTCTGTGAGAGAGTAAGGGAATGGGAATGGAGCCTCTCAAGCCAAAGAAATTTGAAAGGAGATGAGCCTTCTTTCCTTAGATTGAGGGTCTGACTCTTGAGAAGAAAGGTGTCTTGTGCAAATCAAAATATGGAAGAAAAAGAAGAGAAAAAAAAAAAAATACTATACACGCCAATGCCGTTTTCCTAGAAGGAAAGTAACTGAAAAGTAGGACTTCTCTCTTCTAACTAGGAGTTCGATGATGATGAGAATCTGTTGTCACGTGAGAAGCTTGATAAGCCATAGCTCGTATCAGTAAGATACGCAAGCTAATGCAAAAAAAAAAAACAAAAATGTTATATATAATCACGCAATAAGTCTCCGGATTTTTGATTATGTAGCCCGAGACAGGGTCACACGACCTACATAATCAAGGGGGCTAATGTTGACACCCAAATTTCCACGAGTTCAAATTTAATAATTGACATGTGAAGAAGGTGAGTCATCAACCTCGTAACCTAGTTGGGTCTTCAAGCAAGCCCATTTCATGCCAAAAGGAAACCTTCTAGTTAGCAATAGATACAACAAGCCCAAATTCTCAAACAAAGAACGTGCCTCTTCAAAGCAGCCGACACGCTTAATTACCACGCAATACACGTAGGGCCAAGCTACGTTTGGGGCTTATACGGTGGGATGTGGTGTGGATGGTAACGGATCCTGTGAGGCCCATTGTTACGATAAGACCCATCGATAATTTTGGACTTGGGAACCAAAATTCATGCTTGATGGACCAAAATCTTAACATGGGCTAGTAGAGAGATGAAAGCAAGCCCAAAAAAGACTTAGAGCCCACTAGAGTCACTCCCCTACCCAAAGTCCATTACACCAGAATCTGAAGCCCAAAAATTCGTTGGAGTCGTCTTCCCCAAATCAGGAACGCTGTTCCATCAAGTTGTTGCTGGGATTACTACTCCACCCTTTTCTGGTAAGAACTCCAAGTCTATGCAAAAGCTTCCCAGCTCTCTTCCTCCGAAATCCTGCCTCAATTTCCAATAATTCTTAGATTTCTGTGATCACAGTTAACAATAGCACAAATTAGGGGATTATGATCTCTTAAAGATCACAGCAGCACGAAATCTGGGATCCCCATCACCGTCCTATACCTGTGCCACTGGTCTTTACCCACATAGCCAAAGCAAGCTCTCACTCTTCTGGCTTCATGGGGAAAACAAACGCTGAAAGTTTTAGGATGATCCCACCAAAACTGAGAATACCCTTTCAAAGCCTCTGGTTCTTGGCACAAACCCTTCTCATCTATCACCGCTATAAAAGGCGAGTTCATTGCCGTAGGAAAAGAGACGACAACAACCCAGAAACATCAAGCAAGAGATCAAGCTCTATCTCTGAACCTCTAGCCATCGATTACTCCCAATCAACCTTAACCCAAAACCCAGAATTCATGCCATTGCTGGAACTCTCTCTCTGCTAAACTCCCAGGCATCTAGCTCCCACATCATATCCACCTATAAGCTCTGTTGTTCTCGTGAAAATAACTTCAATCGATGCTGTTATCGTTCCAGTCGTTGCTATGACCATCCAGCTAGTCACAACAAAATCGTTCCTGGGTCAAGCCTTCGATCGATTTTGGGCCTGGTCTTCGCTCTATCAAGAGGCTATTGCTGCTGGAAAACCAAAACACAAAAGAGCCCTCACAGGGTCCAAACATGCTTTCACTTGATTGGTTTTCCTCCTAGTCAACCCAAAGCAAAGCAAGGATCAAGAAATTTCCCTAAGAAGCACACTGCTTCACCAGTTGCGCCCTCTCCTTCTGCTAACCAGGTTAGTGCGACAGGCATCGTAGAAGAGGAGAATGGATCAGCAATTACTTTATCTGAGGCCCAATTCAAGCAGTTTTTAGCTACTCTCCAACAAGCCTAAAAGCCCAATCCAAATACTGACTCGAGTTCCAAAGAAAATGCAGTAATGCAGCCAGGTTTGTCTAGAGTTGCTTCCCGCAATTGGATTATTGATAGCAGGGCGACAGATCATATTACTTCGTGCTCTAAATTGTTGAATAAAAATACGCCTTACAGCCTGTTTTGCTCCCTAGAGGAGAAAAAGTGCATATTGAAGCCACAGGTTCTTTGCCTCTGAGTACGCATATTATCTACATGATGTACTGTTTGTGCCAAAGTTTAAAGTTGATTTAATGTCGGTTAGCCGTTTGACAAGAGGTCTGAATTGTCCAGTGACATTCTATCCTTATTGGTGTGTTTTGCAGTATCTGGCTACGAAGAAGACGATTGGTTTGGGTAAAGAATGTGATGGGCTATACTATTTGGTGGCACTAGCGACGGCGCAAACCAAACCTTCCAGTACCAGCCCTTCCAGATAATCTTGTAACCTTGCCATTTCCTCTACCAATCTTTGGCATAATCGCTTGGGTCATGTTTCTTCTCCATGTTTAAGTCACATAGCAAAGCATTTTCTGCATTTTTCCATTCTACCAATTAATAATTACCATGTATGTCCCTTGGCTAAACAGAGTCGATTACCATTTAGTTCTAGTTCTATTTCTTCTACAAGACCATTTGAAATGATTCATTGTGATATTTGGGGTTGTTATCGACATCCTTCTCTTTCTGGTGCCTTTTATTTTCTTACTATTGTGGATGATTTCACCCGATTTACTTGGGTTTTCTTAATGAGGCACAAAGATGAAACACAACCACTTTTGAAGCTTTTTTTTGCTCACATTCTCACTTAATTTGACTCTCGCATTAAAACTTTCTGAAGTGACAATGGTAGTGAATTTATTTCACTTCGCTCTTTCTTTCATGATAATGGCGTTGGCTTCCAACATTCTTGTGTTTACACGCCTCAACAAAATGGGGTTGTGGAGCGCAAGCATCGCCATATTATCTAGGTGGCTCGTGCCTTCAAATTTCAGGCTCATCTTCCTCCACAATTTTGGGGGGAGTGTGTTCTCACAGCCGTCCATATAATCAATCGGTTGCCCCACTACTAGAAAAACATGATTTAAGGACACTGAAACCGTGTCCTTAAATACATACAAGGACTCTTTAACTAATGAATACTAATCTTTTGATTGGATATCAACCATGAGTAAATATTTAGTATTTGAGATAAACTACACTAACACACTAGTTATTTACATCACCTGCAATTCCCCAAAAAACAAAATTCATGCAAGCTAGGTGAGTTCCTGTAGAAAAGAAAAAGAAACAAGCAACTTTCTATCATTGCCAATTTTTTTATAACATCATTCAAGCATGAGGCATATAAGTAATCTAATTAAAATTGAAATAACAAATAGAGGAAGATCCATAAGGCTTTAATGAATACACTAGTACACACTAAGAAGAAGAAGTGAAGAAAAATATTTACCTGTTCCCCCACCTAGCATGCAGCTCTAGAATTATGCTCTCTTCATGAGTTATCTACCCCTTCTTAAGGTCTGGCCTCAGATAATTCACCCACCTCAGTCTGCATTTCGTTACATGAGTTGGCTACCAATAGATGAATTTTTGCAATAAAGAATCAAAAGAAAGCTACAGACCTGCAATGCTCGTGTGGATCTCCTAATAAGTATCCAATGCCTGCAGAAAATTTGATTAATACCACCTAAATTACAACAGTTAGTTTAGCAAATAAAAATGCAAGCATTAATTGATTCAAAATAAAATGAAAATAAATTGCAACGATTGACTTATGGCAACAGAGACAATGAGAGATCCTGCAAGTATGAAGAGGTGTCTTCTTCCCATTTTCAAAGAGCAGTTGTCACTCCAAATACCACCGCAGGGTTGAACCTTAAGAAAACAATAAATTTAACAAATTAAGATAGAAGAGGTACAAGTACAATTGATAAATATCAATAGCAACATCAAAATAGACCCAAGTCCAGATAAAAAGAACACAAGACATTAGTATGCAGTGCGGACATTAACAATTGTATGAATGACAATCACAGCATATAGATGAATAACTAGAACCCTAAAGTCATCACGTTATGCAGTAAATCCACTGATATTAACACAAAAGAGGTGGTGGATTACAGCAGAGGCTACATAATCTCTCCTTATTCTTTTTATACATCCACAAGTTCTAGCATTGCATTAGCAAACCAATAGGAAGAAAAGAGAAACAAAAGAAGTCATTATAAACCAGACTACATATAACCAAAATAAAGCAAGATCCTCTATCAATACAATATTCACTGTGCCACTCAACCAATCCTATCTAATTTTTCTGAAGCAGATTGCAGTTTCTATAATTTCAAGTAAAATTGAATTCAGAAAAACGAGAGTTCATGAAGTCAAATTCTCAAACTCAAATCGTTGCTCACCAATTACTCAATTGCAAACCCTAAAATCACTTCAAATCCAAACCGACCTACAAATTGAGTACAGAACTTTCTAATTCAAGCCTTCAATTCAGAAAACAATGTTTATATGAGATAGAACTTGCTAACCTTTTCAGTCAAAATAATGTCACTTCCTAGCTTTAGACATGTCTCAGAATTTCCAGCCCTCTCCTTCCCTTGCAAGAAGATTGAACTGGAACCTCCCATCACCTTGCAATCATATAATACAGTCAGAAAGACAATCTCAAAAACAAAGATTTAACAAATATATTCAACTCTGAACCTACTAACAAAAACACTAATATCATTCTGCAAAGCTAATCTAAAAGCACTAATTTATATCAGTCTGCAAGGTAAGAAATGCATGATCTCATTGCCATATGCCAATCATTTGGCAGCTGAAGTCAAGCTTCTAATCAGATTTGACAACTACAATTTGTCTCACAGTCAAAGCACTGAAATGTCAATAGATATATTTATTACAACATGGGTATTACACTAAAAAAAAAGAACTAGACTAAAAAGCAACCTAGTAAGCATTCGCATCTAATCAAAACCAGCAGTACACAAAACTGAGCTCATTGACCTTATTACTAACCATTGAGATAGTATTACTAACCATATTTAGAATTGAACAGCTTAGAGTTTCAATAATTTATTTCTTCGCAATAATTTTTTACCATCAGATCAAAGGAAAACTAAAAGGTAGAAATGTACCTTAACCACTTCCCGATGAATTGCTTTACTATTCCTTCTTCATTTTGAGCATTAAACATCTTAATGGCACTGCATCATGGAGAGCTCAGTAAGAACCACAACACCTGAAGCTCCATTGATATTGGACTTTGACCCTGGTAGAGCTAGTAGCCCCTCTTCCATGGATTCTCTGTGCATCAGAAGGAGATGAGTAAGAAGAGTGGGAGTGCAATATTGTTTCATAACGAGAAAAACAAGGATGTGGATAGCAGAGTAGAGTAGCATGCACGTACTGTGGTCAAGACCTTTTTAATTAGTTATGAATAGTCAGAAACTGAAAACTCACATGGTTAATTAGGCATAAGCAATTCACTAAAATTGGAGTAACAGAAATCAGTGCAAAGATTACTATAGGGAGTACAACTAAAATTGATAAGGTGAAAGTAACTATAAGCAATCAGAGAAGCACTTCCACAATATTCTACTTCATGCAAGCAGTTGATAGGAAAGAGGAGAACTTGATGCATATTCCTCATCTGTAACTTGATCTGAGCTAGTTGCAGAACCAAATGGAAGTTCTTTTCACCATGTAGTTCCTATTTGATCTGAACTATGTAATGTCAAGATAGAGAACGAAAGAAATTTTGAGTTTTACTGAAGACTTATTGCCTTGGTATTATCATTTTGTCTCTCTTCTCCTCCCTTTCTTCTCTACTTCTCCAGGTTTTCTCAAACTACAGCAGCTATTAACACACTCTGTTTTCTCCATTTATTCTATTTCTTAAAACTTCTATGTTACTAATCCCGCCATAACCATATGATACCTGTTGCTTTGTTGTACATAATACAATCATGTGTGAAAGAAGATCCAAATTAGCTAGCATGTGATTAAATATAGTATTATTTCTTTCCAGCCAAATAACCCATACAAAGGACAAGTCGCAAACTGAAAGAGAAGAACTCCAAGAAAGGTCCCTACCACTCTAAACACATCAATCAACAAACCCAAATTTTCCTAATGAAATTACAAATTTCAATAACTATCAGCTTATCTCCTTGTGAGGATAAACAACTGTAAATCCTCCTTTGAGTCGTATCAAAAGTACAAACAGGTAAAGTTTATACTTTTATTAGTTGACAGTCTTCCAAATCCAATCAGTTACTTATCCTTCAAGAATGTGGCAATACTTATACATCCAAAGCCATTGTTGTGCTAGAACTAGAAAGTTTATTAAGATTATCTAAGAAAATATGAAATTCATCATTGTAGATAATATCCATATCATACTATGAACCTGTTTGTTTAGAGACTAGATCTATAGTCTCCATATAAGGCTATTTACTTACCCTCCAGTAGTCACGGTAGAAGGGTGTGCCCAGTGACATCATTCCTCTTGACGGAATCAAAATTCAAAACTCATCCTGGTAATATTACTGGTAGATCTGCACAATTACTAGTATTGTTAAATGGGTGTTCTATTTTTTGAAGACCCAGTCCGATACCAACAACAAACGACTGATTAGGATCATGAGTATCAACCACTAAAAAGATAAACAACTAGCAATCAAATAACAACTACTAAACAACTGTCTACGGTCCTGTTCTTTAATTTATGATGAAATCAATCAAAAGTAACTCAAACAGACAACTAGCAAAGCAAACTCTCTCACTCCTAGTTTTCACTTTGCCCAAGTTTTCACATCGCTAGCAAACTGAATCCTAAAGTATTATGCCTATTATGAGTATCGAACACTAAAAACATAAGATTCAAATCACAACCACTACCTGGTCAGAAATTTTAATAATCACAAAAGTCATACATCGTTTTAGTTCCAAATCAAGAAACTCAACATTATCAATTGAATACACAGAAGCAAAGTAGTACATTGACCATAGATAGAATCACCAACATCTATTGATACTCTTTTCAACACCTATTACTATTACCACCAACTTAAAGCATTCTTGTATGATTCAAGCTGAAGACTTGGTAAAACCTAAATCAATATGAGATATTATATGCAGAAGGTGCAGAAGGTCCATTTTCTTTTAGAACATAATGCCAGCTAATTATCCACTTCATGATCTATACATGACATGAAGGAGATAATGTCTACATAAAATTAACTACAGACCTTGCTAACTTGTCAGGAACTAAGGAACCACAATAATCTTTTGACGACAAAGCATCAATGTTTTACTAATTGAAATCACAAAATCATGCCTGAAACCACAAATTCAAATGAACATATTGCAACACCCTTTTTCTTCAAGTATAATCATGATTATAGTAATATTATCAAGAACCTACTAGAGAAAGTAAAAAAGTTCAAGCTTATAAGACAAACAGCAAAAACATCACTTAGCAGTACTACTTTCATGATATTGTTTTCAATTGCTCGTAAACAAAATGCAGATATATTCAGAACCCACTTAGTGCCTAAAAATCCGACACTATCCTTTGGGACTCTCAGATTCCCAACAACTGGCAAATAGAACGCATTCTCACAATTAATAATAAAGAGAGTTGAATTGAACTGAAACAGTTGGACTCATACCTCAACACCAAGCAAGGGATTTTACGCACAACCCACATACGACGACGACATAAAATCACCAACACCACTGCTTACAACAGCTGGAAGTCACCGAGTAACGGAACATTCAACCCAACAATAGAAAAACAGAAAGAAAAAACAAAACAAAACAAAATTGGGATCGATTAAGCCCCAATTTCGATGGTGTAACCTCACCTTGTACTGAAATTCTTCCCAGAATCCGTCAACCCAGAGTATCTCTCACACCAAGTAACCTCACTCCGAGTTTAACCCACTCAAATAGTAGCCGCCTCCTCCACCGAGTCGAAACAGATCGAATCTGTTTTCAACTCTAGATTCTTTTTTTTTTTTTTTCTATTACAACTAAACACTGGAAATATAGTGAATGGAACATCTTTTCTCTAATTGGGTAGGGTTTCAATTGAAGAGGGAAGTTGAAAATGCGGAAGGGGGGAAGTGAAATTTGGAGAGGGAAGTGAAATTTTGGGGAGGGAGCTGAAAACGCGAAGTACTATACGTGGTGCCGCGTTTCTTTATTTCAATTAGATTTAAGTTTTGGAGCCCAATATATATTAGGACACAATATAAATGGTTTCAGGTGTCCTTAAAAACTGTCCACCCACTAAAAAAAATTTCAATTTCACGTTGTGTGTCCTTAAAAACCTTCAAGGACACTACATAAATTATGTGTTCTTGTTGGATGTCCTTGTATGTGTTTTTTCTAGTAGTGCCCTCACGCATCCTTTCTTCCAAAACTCCTTTTGAGCTTGTTTACTCAAAACCACCTTCTTTTTCTCACCTTCGGGTTTTTGGTTGCTTAGCTTATGCCACTAATGTGCACCCCTCTCATAAATTTGACACCCGAGCAATTCCTTCCATTTTCATTGGTTACCCAGTGGGACAAAAAGCCTTCAAACTCTTTAACTTATCTACGACAAAAAATTTTACTAGTCGAGATGTTATATTTCATGAAGATGTGCAAATTATGTCTCTTATTATGCTCTCTTCCTCTATAACCGGAAACTGACAAAATTAAGTGCCAAGGTTATTCAACTTCCTGCTACATGAGAACATCACAAACTACTCTCTTTTGGCCATTAGTTGTGGTATGAACTAATCTCATTAAATTAAGAGATACCATAAGAAATCAAACCAAAACCACGGAAATCTAGAAAACAAAAAACTAACAAAGACAAAGCAAGAACAAAACCATATAGAAAACAAACCTCATTTTTGTCTTTGTTTCTTGTCTCTTGGTTTTAATTCGAGACACCACATAGAACACATGGTCAGACTTTATATACTAAAATGAAAAACTTGGATGGGTTCCATATCTAAACAAAGCTTTTTTTTTTTAGAATGGAGCCAGTAGGCGAAAATATATTTATCGAAAGCCAGAATAAGCCATTACATACCCTTCCGCTGCCATAAACAGACAAGAAGATAGTGGTAGTACCCACAACGGTACATAGAAACATAGACCCACTCATTGTACAATTAATACGTAGACATAGCTGGAATCCCCCTTTGGTACTACGCCGGAGGCGCTAGAAGGATCTGGCCCACCCAACCTAACTCATAACCAATAAACCTAGTTGCCTAGAGACCTCAATTGGTGTACAACTAGATCCACTGAGAATTAAGTCGACAAGACCAGCCCAAATGCAACAACTAGATGCACAACAGTGCCTAGACTGTCCCTGGAAACGGAACCTTATTGTAAATAGACAAACTAAAAAACAGAGGGATGGGATGAGAGCAAAATCATAGCCCATCAAATTACTGTCCCAAGAGGCTCCAAAAAATAGGCCCACCCAATGCCCAAGGGCCGAGATTGGCCCAGACCAACTTTCATCTCCAAACGCATGCGGCAAGCATAGCAGCCCTTAGCCGCCACTGAACCCACGCCCGCTCTTGCAAGATTCCCACTGATGCGAAACTGGCACGGCCCCGCCAGCGTTCCAAGATTCCGCCGCCGAAGTCGAAACCGCCACGACACCAAGACCCAAGGCTCCACGATCCAACGCCGCCCCAAAATCGAATCTGTCTCGACCCAGCGCCCTCAATCTGCAACGCCGTTGATCTGCAGACGAGATCCACCATACTGCACCGCATGCACCCCAGAGATTTCCATCGATCCAGAGCCGACAACCACCTGCAAAACATTCGAGCAAACACCCACACCAGAGCCTCTAGAACGCTAGCATCGAGTCCAGTCGGCAGCAGATCACGCGTCATTGGTGAGACCAACGTGCCCGCCCGAATGCCATAGCTACCGCCGGATGAGAGTACGCACTCAGTTGAAGCTGCCGCCGACCTTTCTAGGTTTTCCCTGAGAGAGGAGCCCTAGTTGCTATATTCAGCTAAACAAAGCTTTTTTGGTTTCAATCATAGTTGATTTATTATAAAAAAAAATTCCATTTCTATTTAAAAAAATAATAATAATAAAACATATAGAGAACAAATATAAAAAAAAATTGGATAACTGTCCATTTCATATATACATCTAAATATTACGATTCATTTCCACGCATAGGATAAAGCCATGTATAACGAGAGTATTCATATGTGAAAACAACATAATATTTGAAGCCAGTTACAAACCAGGTAGGTGACATCCATACATCATTATGAATTATAGAAAATAGAGAAGAGGTGGAAATATTTTTGGAAGGAAAAGGTAATTGATGGAACTTGCTAAGTGCACAATTATTACAAAAGGAATTAAAAGAAAGTGTACGTGGAGCCAAGAGTAGATCCTAAACGAGCTAAAAAGGAAGAGGAGGGATGACCTAAGCGATTGTGCCAAACAGATGAGTGAACATAGGAGAGTGCATGGGGGACTGTGGACTCAGAAGACTAGCTAAGCAGATAGAGACCATCTTTGCATGGGCCCTGAAATAACAAATGACCAGTACGTAAACAATATATTTGATAGAAATCTAGAGCAAATAGGAAGAAAACAAGATTGTCCTTGGTGAAACGAGCAACAGAGAGAAGATTTTTACAAATTGAAGGAATGCGAAAGACATTTTGTAAAGAAAAATTGGAAGAATCTAATGACAAGGGGAGGTTACCAGTATGGGAAACGAGCATTGAGTCCCCATTACCCATATATAAATTATGAGGCCCACCATAAGATTATGGATTGTTGACAGGCATAGCTGTCATGTGATGGGTTGCACCAGTTTCCGGGCACCAATTTGGATCAGCAGCATAGTGAACTCTAGCAAAAAAGGGAGCAGTACTTGGGCCGGAAAACCTATGTGAGCATCGAGAAGAAGAGGAAGCCCAGGTAGGAGAAGAGAACAATCTAGGCACGTTGTGGTGGTGCTGCATCGTGTACGGAGGTTGTACGACGGATTACAACGGATTGTGATAGATTGCGGCGGTTGCGGGATTTAGAGTTTAGGAGAAAAGAAATGATGCTGTTGAGAGAGAGGATGACACCTAAACTACTGATAGTATGTTGATCTAGCAATGGTGGGAGTTGTGGCGCAATGGAATTTTGGAAAAGAAAGAGGCAGGAATATTGGAAAAGGAAGAAGGGGAAGGAACAGGTAAGGATCCTAGGCTGATACCATGTTCAATATGATTTTCATTGATCTGTATGTTGACAATTGTAAAATTATATAGCTAAGATTTGCTCTACTATTACAAGACGTATGTTACCGAAAGAATTCAATACTATACATACAAATATTCAAAACTAATCTACAGTTACATAATCAGTTTTGATTGTGGAGAGGAAATCAATGTAGGAGAGTGATTTTCTCTAACAGTTTGTTCTCATGTTCTATATAAAGACAAGGAATGAGCAGTTGCATCTGTTCATTCAAATTCAAAACTTGAATCAACAGTTGTAGCTGTTGTAGAAACTGATAATGATAATTATCAGAACTAGTCGATCCAAACATAATCAAACAGAATGCAAAAAGAAATTTCGATTTAAGTCACCAGACCTCAAGGCCCAAGGTTCGTCTTTGAAATATATATATATATATATATATATATATATATTTACAATAGAGCCTTGCCTCCACCCAATGGTCCTTGCCTCTCTCTTTGTCCATTTATCATGTGTTCCAAGGAACACTTATAAGACATGTTGCTTAAAACATTTCTTAGATGTGGAAGAGACTCTCACATGCTCTAACAAAAGTAGAGTATGAGCTTTTCATTGTGGTTTTATAAACACAAGTCTGTTTTCAGGTGTCGAATACTCGATCATTTTCTCCTTATTACCAATCACATGAACAATCTAAAAAGTTGATGATTGTAGCTCCCCATTTAGGAGGCGAAAACCCCCTAAAGCCCTTTTGAAATTACTCCTTGATAGGGCTTCCACTAGTGGAGGACCACTTTCCAACGCTTGAATCACCTCCAAATCAAAATCCATCTCAATCAAATTATGCCAATTTTCAGTATTCACAGAAACCTCTGATGCGGGAACATATTCAGTCATCCACACATCTTCACTAGTCTGTCTTTCCACATTAACTTCCTGTCTGATTTTCTAGTCTACCACAAGTAACCATCAGAGAACTAGTGCTTGCATTCAGGTCTCCATCATGAGCAGGCTCATCGATACCGGCAATTTTCACTTCTAGCTGGGATGTCCAGTGGTATTTCTCTAACAGACCCTGTAGCCTCATGCTCCATGTTAGAACTTGAAACATGGACACTCATCTCTTCAACCTCTCTTTCTCTCTTTTCCTCATCTACTTGTGTGATTTCATCTAGCTTCTTTGTCATCTCTCATCAAGTCATCCTTTCCCTCAACTGTTACATCCTGTTTCATTTGGTGGTGATCAGATGTAGCAGATCCTCTAGCGAGTGGCTGGCGATGCTTCTCGAGCTTGTCAATCATGAGGGCCCATTGAACAAAAAAACGATGGTGGTTAGAGATCTATCAATTGGAGTTGGGGCACAAAAGTGGGAACTAAGGGTGACTGAAAGATTGGAATTGAATGATTCATGTCATATTGTGGTTCAAAGGAAGAAAACTCTGGTTAACCATGGATTGAAAGTGTGGGTATATGAGTTGGTTGGTAAATGTATGAGTTTGGTTGAGGAAAGGGAATTGAGGTGGGAATGTGTAGTCATTGATAACCATTGTAGTTGGTCCTTGATGTCTATGATAGAGGTTCAGATAGATAAGTGAAAATAGAACCCAAAAAGCTGGTTTTTCTTACTAGGTGATATTCGTCTTAGGATTCCAGTAGTATAAGTGCCCTATAGTACCATCAATCACCCCTTCCATGATGGTGGGAGGGAGGGATCATCTGGAGAAAGCCACACCTCACCGGTATTGGATTGAGGGATCTGATACCAATTGTTAGGATCCTCAGGATCCAAGCTATGAAATGACATGGTTGCAAAATTAAAGAAAGGAACAACACAAAGAAAACTAAGTAAAGTATTGATTCAATATTATTCAATGACCTATTACAAGTGCCTATCGGCTATTTAAGTTGAAAAAGTATCTAGAAGTCTCTCAATAACCCAAATAGACCCATATACAATAATGATAGTCCACAAAATATAAAACTATAAGCCCATAATATATAGAATATTCTATCATTAATGATCCTAAGAAATAGTTTCCAAGTGCAATTTGTAGGGATAAAGCAAATAACCACGTAAAAAAGTGTTACACAGGAATATACGTCCTAAACCGTAACAGCATCAGTAGTGGAGACCCAAATTTGGGTCCAAAACTAAAATTTGAGTCTAAAACCAAAGGAATTAGGTTGTAGTGGGTCGGAAAAAAAACGAACTCAAATTTGCCTGAGACCCATTTGTTGGATCAGATTTGGTCCAAGGAAGAACCTAAATAATAAGTTTGGACTAAAAAAAACAAAGTGAACCCCATACCAATTTATATTTTGTTTTGAATTGTATGGCCAAAATTCATTACTTAGTAGAATTAAACGGTCAAAAAGATGAGTTTAAAATATAAGTCTAAAAATAAGCCTTGCACCACTGCAGCACCCTGTAAAAGTAAGTCTCTTTGTACAATATTTAGATGGACTCAAGTGACTATTCCAACCAATTTAGACCCAAATTTGAGTCTAAAAAGTGAGTCATCACTACTGTTGATGCTCTTAGGGGATTAGCAAATTTCACGCCTTTTCCTCATCCTTGTGGTTTTAAAATTTCTAGGAAAGAGAGTTTCTTACTCATTGAGGTGTGTGTAGATATATAGTGGTGATAATATCAGTTCTTCATGATACTCCTACACCTTGAAGATTTGTTAAAAGGTCGACTACTACAAGTTACTGATCAAAACTCTCCTATTTCCTTTAAATACCAGTTCGCTTCAAGGATGTCCGCAGAGAGGCATATATTCTGAGCAAATTAGTGCAAACGAAGTTGTCGATCTCCCACAGGTACCAAGAGTGGAGGGTAGGCTTCCGGTCATACTACTTCTCTTCAAGCAATATCGCTTTTATGATGATACGGAAAATTTTACCTCTGATCCACCAGTGCAAGTAGCTTGAAGAAATATTTTGTTCCGTCCTGATGAATTAACAGGAACATTGATGACTTGGGAACTTCTGGAACTAGGTGGCCGACAAGACGAACGACCAACTATTATTCAGGAAATAGCTCAGGTTGCTGAAGCAGTTGTACGTCCCTAAGTTGCCTATTACTGTGGTTTTATATGACATAGTGTGCTCATTGGGAAGTTGACTATCAGGATGTCATTGATCGGGAGTGAACTCATCAATATACTTCCTCCCCCTCCTACAAGTGAATCCATCTAAACATATGGAGATTATCTTCCACCTAGTAAAAATGAATTCATGAGAAAATGCTAACATAATCTTATTCTCAACCGCGGAGCTAGGATTTTAAAATGGGTGGGCTAAAAAAAAAAAAACTTTTAAAAGTTTACTAATGCTTTCAAGTTATTTTTTTTCTTAAGTTTTACAAGTAATATGTTTTATAACAAATATAATAGAAACCCTAAATCTGAACTAAGTCGGTTTATTTATCGACACAGAGAACGCTCCCCTAGGGTTTGCGTTAGCAACTAAGCAATCTTCAATGGAGATCCTTGCTTGGAATTGTAGGGGATTGAACAATGATCTTGCTGTGTAAGCATTGCAAACCCTGATTCACCAGAAGAGGCCTTCGTTCATCTTCTTGAGTAAGACTAAGATTAACGACTGGGATTATATGAATGGGTTGAGGCTGCAGTTAGGGTTTCTCAATTGTGAGGCTGTTTTCAGCGTTGGGCAATCCGACGGTATCGCTCTGTTCTGGGAGGAAGGGTTGGATGTGAGATTTAGGTCAAAATCCAAGAATCATATCGATGTTGAGGTCCATGCAGTAGATGGCTCAGGGTTGGTTTGGAGGCTTACTGGCTTTTACGGCCATCCGACCACGTCGGAGAGACACCGATCGTGGTCACTACTTCAACACCTCAGTGAGGAATCCGCACTACCGTGGGTAGTAGTTGGAGATTTTAACGAGTTCCTCCATGGCTATAAGAAGGATGGAGGTGTTGTAAGGCGAGAAGGGCAAATGCAATTGTTCCGGAATGCATTGAGCTCGTCTGATTTGTTTGATTTGGGTTTTTTTGGGGCGTCGTTTACCTGGCAAGGTGGTGGTGTGCGATGCCGGTTGGACCGAGCTGTAGCGTCGCCTTCATGGTTGGACGTGTTCGCGGTGGCGCGTGTCATGCATCTCCCTCCAATACATGGGGACCATGTGCCTCTGTTAATTGGTGTCTTTACATCCTCTCCTGCAGCTAGTGCTAGAAGACGCCGACGATTCAAATTTGAGAGTTTCTGGGCACTTCATAATGACTGTCAGGAGGTTGTTGCTAGAGGATGGGCTGTGTCCTCTCCTGGTAGACCAATGCTTCAGGCTATGATGAAGATTACCAGGACTCGATTTGAGTTAAATGAATGGCAACGTTCTGTTTTTGGAAATCGTCGCAGAGAGATTGAATTGATACGTGGTAGACTCCAATCTCTGCTTGACTTACCACTCACTCAGGAAAACCAGTAGGAGACCTTTGATTTATCTGCCAGGCTTGATGTGCTCCTAGAAGATGAACATGCTTACTGGAAGCAACGTTCTAAGATTGTATGGTTGAATGAAGGTGACCGTAACACCAAGTTTTTCCACCGAAAGGCCTCAAACAGGAAAGCGAAGAATAGGTTACAAGGGCTGTTTGATAGGAATGGTACATGGCAGTCCTCAGAGGAGGGTTTGGAAAGGGTTGTCTTGCACTATTTTTCAGATATGTTTGGTTCTGCTAATATTGATTAGGCTCATATGCATTCCGTGGTTGATTTACTTGAACCTAGAGTGACAGATGAGATGAATATTGAGCTTTGTGCACCGTATGGTGAGCAGGAAATCAAAGTGGCTCTGTTTCAAATGTACCCTACCAAGGCTCCGGGGCCAGATGGGATGCCTCCCCTATTTTTTCAAAAGTACTGGGATACGGTGGCTCCTGAGGTCGTGAGCGCTGTTCAAAACTTTCTACACTCAGGTCAATTGGTGGGAGCTATTAATTATACTCATGTATGCTTGATTCCAAAAGTGAAAAACCCTACACAGGTCTCTGATTTACGTCCAATTGCACTCTGCAATGTGTTGTACAAAATCTACTCTAAAGTGATTGCGAACAGATTAAAAAAGTTTCTTTCACAAATCATCTCACCCTTTCAGAGCGCCTTCATTCCTGGACGTTTGATTATCGATAATTCTCTTATTGCTAATGAGGTATCCCACTTCATTCATACGAGTTCTGCCCAATCAGAGGGAGTTATGTCTTTGAAACTAGATATGAGTAAAGCCTATGATCGGATGGAATGGGTATTTTTGGAGGCAGTTCTACTGCGATTAGGGTTTGATGGCTCATGGGTTCGTATCATTTTGCAGTGTGTTAGCACAGTTCGTTATTCTTTTCTGATCAATGGGAAGCCTTGTGGTTATCTCTCTCCTACTAGAGGTTTACGTCAAGGTGACCCTCTCTCCCCATATTTATTCTTGCTTTGTGCAGAAGTATTTTCGGCTTTGCTAGAAAAGAAAGCCTCCCAAGGTCTCCTCCAAGGGATTCAGGTTTGTCATGGGGCTCCTACGATTCATCATCTGCTTTTCGCGGACGATAGTCTGCTATTTGGGAAAGCTTTATTTGAGGAGTGTTCACATATCCAATCCGTACTATAGGATTAGGAGGCTGCTTCGGGGCAGCAGGTTAATTTTTCCAAGAGCAGAATTGTGTTCAGTAAAGGGGTTCCTTCTGATGTTCAACAGGAGTTGACCGCGCATTTGGGGGTTGATATTGTTCCTAAGCATGAGAAATATTTGGGTCTGCCTACGTATGTTGGTAAAAATAAGACTGAGACCTTTGCTTATATTAAGGAACAGCTTGGGAAGAAACTTGAAGGATGGCAAGGGAAACTGTTAAGTGGTGCAGGTAAAGATTTATTAATCAGGGTTGTGGCTCAGGCACTTCCCTCTTACTCCATGAGCTGTTTCCTGCTCCCTAAATCTTTCTGTAATTCTTTACATCAAATGTGTGCTAAGTTTTGGTGGGGTTGTAAAGCTGATAACCGTAAGATACACTGAATGTCTTGGGAGAGACTTTGCCGTCCCAAAGAGGAGGGTGGAATGGGTTTCCGGGATCTATATGCTCATATATCGCTCTTTTAGCAAAACAAGGTTGGAGGTTAATTCGCAATCCCTCATCCTTGTTAGGCAGGTTATTCCAGGCGAGATATTTCCCTCGAGGTAATTTTTGGGATGCTTCCTTAACTTCTTCACCCTCTGTTTGTTGGAGGGGCATTTTGGAGGCTCGATCTCTGCTTAAGAGAGGGTTGAGGTGGCAGATTGGTGGGGGTACTGCTGTCCGTATTTGGGAGGATCCTTGGATTCCTAGACCGGTGAATTTTCGACCTCTTATTCGTGGTAATTCCTCTCTTACTTGGGTACGAGAACTGATTAATGATGATTTAACTTGGAACTCTTCAATTGTTGAAGCTACATTTGTTGCTGAGGATGCACATTTGATCTTGTCTATTCCTCTTAGTCACTGTATGGTTCAGGATAAGATGATCTGGCATTATGATTCTAAAGGAAGATTTTCTACAAAAAGTGCTTACCGGCTAGCTCTAACACTGCTCCACCCTACAGCACCAGGTTCTTCTAATTCTAGTTTGGGTTGTTAGTTGTGGAAGCAGATTTGGTTTGCTAAAGTGCCAGGTAAGATAAAAATTCATACCTGGCGTGTTTGTTCTTCTATATTACCTACCATCTCTACTCTGCAGTCTAGGCATGTGTTCATTGATAATGGGTGCTATTTTTGCAGTACTAACGACGAAACAATAGAACATATTAGTAGAGATTGTTGGTTTGTGCGTGATTTATTCAAATTGTTTCCGGAGTTTGATCGAATTTTTCGAGAGGTTTTGCCCTCAATGTCCATTACTTCGTGGCTCCAATTTTGTTTGGAGATTCTTTCTCAGGACGAATTTGCTCTTCTATTGGTTCTTCTGTGGTCCATATGGAAGGAAAGGAATCAAAGACTATGGTCTAGGAAGTTCAAAACTTTGCATCAGGTTTACTTCCAGGTGCGCAACTTTGTTCAGTTATTGAGGTCATCTACTTCCAGACGTAGTAGAGGTGTTGTTCGACCAAGGAGGTCGTGGCTTCCTCCTCCTAGTGGTTGGCTGAAGGCCAACATTGATGGTGCCTTTAATCAGGATTCTCATTGTGGAGGTATTGGAGTTCTAATCAGAGATTCTACGGGTTCAATTGTTAGTGGATTTTATGGTAAAATATCTAATGTGCTATCCCCAGATATTGTGGAGGCTATGGCTGGTAGGGAGGCTTGTGAGTTGGCTGCAGAGTTTCAGTTGGCTCCTATTGTCTTTGAATCAGATTGCTTGAAATTGGTTGAAGCATCTAAGTGTGATGAGGAGGATGGGTCTGGTTTTGGTAGAATAGTTGAAGATATCAGGTTCCTTTTGTCTTCTACTCCTTCTGCTTTCTTTTCCCATGTATTTAGAGAGTCCAACTCGGCAGCACACAAGCTTGCTAAGTTGGCTCTCTTTTCTGATGTATCTGCTAGGTGGAGTGGTTCTATTCCCCTAGGCCTAAGTAGCTTCTTAGCTGCTCAGTGTACGAATTGATTCTTGTTCAAATAAAAGCTTGACATCCTTCTTTCAAAAAAAAAAAAGTAATATGTTTTATTCTTTTCTTAAATTAAACCACATTATATATTATATACACATTAAATAATCAAATAGCTAAATGACCCAAAAAATCAACATTATAACGTGTGATAGAAATTCGATAACAAAAGTTTAAGACAAAATAACACACCTACTCAAATTGTACCCTGAGCCCTTGAATAGAAGCAAAAATCTTTGATTATTGAATATGTATTATAATTCTCAGTTGGCTCTTTTTTAGACCTAATTTACAAAAAAAAAACACAAATTTTTTATGCGACTATGCCTCTTAAAGCATAATACAAAGTAAAATAAAATAAAATACTTCAAGCAAATAAATAACATATCTATACTATATATTATTAAGAGAATAGACTTTATTAGCCAAAATTGAAAATTTTGACAGATTTAATTCTGAAAGATTAAAAAAAATTTGAGAATAAATTAAATCAGAAGGATAAATAAGACAATTATAAAATAAATTTTTATTAAGAAAATTAAAAAGAAATGATTCCACAACCCCCACTTTTCTCTCCCACTATTTGAGTATTTTCTCTCTGTAATAACTACCAATGAATCTACTTCTTCTGCAATAACTACCAATATTTAAAAAAAAAAAAAACCAAAAATTTTTCGTACACATGCAAAGCATGTGATTGCAGACTAGTGTATGACTAAAACAAGAAAAGAAATAACATATGTGTTGTAGGAGAATAGAATTGTGTGTTATCATTGATAATAGGAGCCCTTTAAATAGGGAGTTACAAGGTACTCAAAAAGGTAATAGAATCTGATTACAATTGAATACCTAGAACATATTTCTATTACAACTCTAAACCCTAGTTTGTAGAGGCACACATTATGTCGATATCCTTCAACACTCCCCCTTGTGCCGCTCAAACTTGATGATGACGCTTAATTGTTGCCTCGTTAAAAACCTTGCCAGGTAACAAAAACCTTGTGGGACAAAAATAACCCTGGTCGAAGGACAAAAAGAGCACAACACGTCCTTCACTCTTCGAGATCGAACATGTAGACATCATGCCTCCCCTTGATGTCAATATCTCCCCCTGATTGCTACAATCATGGGAGTTCGGATAACTTTCTCAATCTGATGCTCTTCACATGTTTCTCGAAGGTGGATTTTGGTAACGACTTAGTAAATAAGTCCGCGACATCATCCTCTGATCGGATTTGGTTCACTTCAGTATTTAGAAATGCTTGTTGTCATTTTGATGGAGGGGAGGAGGAGCACCGAAGGTGGCATTGTGCCTTGTGGGGTCCGATCCCACACTTCCGTCATCTCTTTTCTCTGTAGGGATAGAATAAGCCCATATCAATCATACCTCTCAAATATCGAAAGATTGTTTTTATACCAATCTAATGGCATTGCGTTGGCGCGGGGCTATGTCTAGCCAACAATTTCATAATAATTGAGGTGTCCGGTCTTGTATTGTGCTAAGTACAATGATGCGCCTATTGTACATAAGTAAGCACTTCTGCTATTAACACGTCTTCGTCATCATCCCTGGGACGAAAAGGATCCCTTTTAGGGCCAAGACTACGGACGACCGTGGTGCATCTTTGACTTTATCAAAAATATCTCTTGACACGGTATACAAATTCTGAATTTAGACAAAATCGTGTTCTCCCAAGGTCATTCCTCTCAAACTCGGATTTCAGGTGTTCAGCGGTTTCCCTTAACTCTCAAGGGTTCTAATTATGTTTATCAACATAAACCACGACAATTGCAAATCCGGAACTTGTCATGGAAACGCATGGGCATAGTTCATTATATCCCTTCCCAATCAAGTAGTCATTTTAGTGAGCATTTCAACCTCGTTGCAAATGTGCTCCGTGGTCTAGAACCACTTGACTTGGGTAAATAAAGTCCACAAGAACCTTCATTATATTCCATATCTAGATCCCCATAGAGATACGTAGTGACCACATTCGTAAGCTGCATGTTCAGTTATTTGGAAACTACCAAACTGACAAGGTAGTGGAGTGCAATGACATCCATTACGAGAGAATATGTCTTCTCGTAGTCGATTCCAGGGCGTTGTGAGAAATAAGGCGAGATTACCATCTCTTTTTCTCATCACGCTATCTAACGAAAACCTATTAATGTCAATAGGTTTTATGTTAGGAGGTGTTGGCATCTCAGGCTCGAAATCATTCCTCTTCGTTAGTGAATCCAATTCAACCTGGATCGCATCTTTCCATTTAAGCCAATTTTCTCTACATTGGCATTCTTCAACGGAGTAAGGTTCGATGTCATTGGTCTCAATAATTCCACGTCCTCATGTACACTAGTGTAGTTCGTAGAGATCTCTATATTCTTAGGAATTGGTTCTAACATTGAGGCGTCCCCCAATGATGTCTCTTGGACATAACCACAATCCAAAATATTCTCATGAGACGGATTATGAGTATCAATGATCAATGGATCAAGTTGTGCCAAACTCGCTCTCTTTTTAGGGCGAGAATCCATCGAACCTATGGGTCTCCTACTCTCTCTAGAGGAACCCATGGCCTATGACGCCATTATGCCACCTTTGTGGCGTCACCATACTACCATCCATGGTAGTGGTGCAGTACCCATCTTCTCTGGGTGGCACCATGTCCTCTTGTGGGGACATCAATCCTTGCAGGCATGTTTGCAGCAGGTATATACGATCTCGTCACTTTTAGGGGATCAAGATGAGACATGGTGGGGACAGACCACGACAATTCCTGTCGTTCCTGTTGAACATTGACGTTCTAATCTCCCCCTAACGACGGGAAGACTGTCTCATCAAAGTGACAATTCTCAAATCTAGCGAAATAGAGATCGCCTGTCAAGGGTTCTACACAGCGGACTTATAGTTAGAGACTCATGTCCAACGAATATATATATGCATTCGTTGCAATGACTCATGTTGATGCGCTGTGGCGACGCAATTGGCACATGAACCGCACACTCAAATATGCATAAATACGAGATATTAAAATCGAACCCAGTCACTAGCTGTAACGCAAATAGAAGTTGAGTGGCTGCTATGAGTCGTAGACGAATTAGCATAGTTGCATGCGTTATTGCATAACCCAAACGGAAATATTGGTGCGCATTACCAATGTCCGGGCTACCATCGTAGTCATTTAATGGTGGCTTTTCCGCGAGACCAATTGGATGTGTACATGGGAATATGATACTTGATATCAATACTCAATGATATGCAATAGTCATCGAAAATTTTCGATGTAAACTCTCTAGCATTATCAAGGAAAATTGACTGAATGGGATGATCTGGGTAGTGAGCCCGTAGCCATATGTTATGTACTAGGAGTGTAGTATAAGCAGCATTACGAGTGGATAATGGCACAATACTTGACCAGCGTGTTTGCGTATCAACCAACACCATAAAACATCTATATGGTCCGCAAGTTGGTTGATCAAATCCATAGAATTCCCTTAGATTCTTTGTAAGAATGGAATTATTTCCTCAATCTCCTTTGCATAGGATGGTCTCAATCCTAAATAACAGGCTTTACAGAACGAAACATGTGCTTTATAATCAACCAATGAAGGTTTTGGTTAAGCCATAATGTCACAATAGACTTGAGAAGTAGAGAGAGGATTTTATGGCGTCAATGCCATTTATTTGCCCAGGGGGTAGGCGGCGCTGGCCATGTGTGGCCTGTCTTTGCATAATCATGGCGCCATAAGGCGCATGTGCAGCTCCTCAAACCAATTCTTGGTTCTTACTTTTCTTCGTTCTAAAAATGGATGTCCGTGTAAAGTCTTTAATACACGGATCATCATGTCAAAGCCTATATGTGCCAAAATCCCATAAGTCGTCTCTCATGACATAGTTGGATTCAATAACTCAAATAGTGGTTGCATACAACCCACTAGAGCGACACATAAGTTTCTCTAATACTCGTTTATGTCCGTAGTCATTAGAGGTGATGCAAAGGAACTCTGTCCATTCTCATAATGTGTTTCCACATGAAAACCATTAGCTCTTATATAATAAAGTTTGAATTAAGTTATGTCCAAGACATTAAGTAAAAGAATTGACACTTTATTAATAGCCAATGATTACATCAAAGTTTCCAAAGTCTAATCCAAAATAAAATCAAAGTAAGACACATTGTAGTCACCCTATCCGTTTGGTAACTCCAATCAAATATGACCAGGAAAGTAGAGAGAGATGTTGGTGGAGCGAGGCTCTCTTAAGTACCAATAATCTCAATGACTTTCCTAGACATCACATTGTATTGGGTCCGCCACATAAGAAAGAGTTAAGACAATTGTCATTTATTGACTAAGGCAAATTGCCATTACAAAAGTTCTTGGAAAAATAAAAAGGACTAATCTAATCAAAGTCTGTTGCATCCATGTGCACTTCATCTTCAGCTTTGAAGTCCTCTATGGTGAGATTGACATCTCTACCATCTTCTTCTTCTTCTGCAAGGTACACTTCTTGCTCTCTCAGGTCCCTATATGCCCTGTATCTTGCAGCTAGTTCCTCGCTTGCCTTGCATTGCTTGAACCAATGCTCAATTGATCCACATCGATGACACTCATCATTGTAGTTGCCTCCCTTTAATTTAGGTGCACGTTGCGGGCGTTCCCTAGGAGGGTTGGTGCCACCACCACGACCTATTGAACCACCATTATGGCTAGGGATACCACGACCCCCTCTCCCACATGTGGCATTACCACCACATGTATCCGCACCAAACTTGAGGTTTCCTTCCTGGTTAGGGCGGTTATATGGGCCCATACGTCCCTCATGTCCCCCATTCTTAGGGTACCGCTCCTTGTGCCCTCCTTTGGGTACATTATAATTCGCCTCATGAACGCTCTTAGTTCCAATGGGCCTTGAATTATAATTCCTCACGAGGATGTTATCATGTTTCTCAGCTACAAATATAACATTGATAAGTTGATGAAACCTCGTGATCCGTCCAAGATTGACTTCAGTACGGTATTGCTTTGATACCACAATGACTGAAACAGGGAAGGTGGAGAGAGTTTTCTCAATTAGGTCTTGCTCTGTGACAGGTTGTCCACAAAACCTCAACATGGACTGTATGCGAAGAGTTTCTGAATTATATTCAGCAACAGACTTGAAGTCAGTAAAGCACAGATTGTTCCATTGAACCTTCAAGTCAGGGAGGAGGGAATCTTGGACATTGCCAAAGCGCTCTTCTAGCGCTACCCATAGCTCTCTTGCATCCTTGATCGACATATACTCCAATCTGAGTGCCTTGTCCATATGGCGTCGCATCAAGATAACTGCTTGAGCATGCTTTGTAGATGTTCGGTTGAACACAAGATCCGGGTTAGGTGCCTGGATTATGGGTAATATTCCCTTGGAAGTGAGATGATTCTCAACATCGGTTACCTAACTGTGGTAATCCGAGCCTGTTGAGTCAAGCATGGGAAAGTCGAGTCTAAGTTCATTCGACATCCTGAAAATAAGAAGAGAAAATATATTAGTTTCGGAGCTAAACTTCCACGAAAACTAAAATAATAAGATTTCCGAGCTATGCTACCAAGAAATCAATTTCCAAGAATCTCTTTTGGATTAGACCAAACAATGATGTTTTAATATGGTCACAATTTGATGCTTACGGACGCTCTTAGTCCAAGCTTGTGAACGCTCTTAGTTCACACGAACACTCTTAGTTCATACGAACACTCTTAATTCGTTAAGCGTGAATCACCACAATTCCGCTTTGTTAAATATCAAACTCATTTGGCAACATATATTCCAATATTTGCAGAAAATAAAAGGAATTTAAATACAAGAAAGCAACAACCTTAATTATAAAAACTTACGTGATTGTTCTTTACTTGAGGACACTCGCATTTTTCTTCTGGGCTTTCCTCTTTTTTTCTTTTTTCTTTTTCTCTGGCCGGCCGGGTCCCCTCTCTTTTTCTTCTTCTTTTTTTTTTTCTTTAGCCAGGTCCCTTCTCTTTTTTTTTTTTCGGTCTTCTTCTTCCTGCTTGTTTCTCCTCTGTTCTTCTTCCTCCTAGTCTGCAGGCGGACTGGGCGACTGGAAATCGGAGGGGGCACGATCGACTGGGCTGCTGCTGGTGGTGCAAATCGGAGGCGGTGCTGCAGTTTCACCGGTGGTATGGGTGCAGGGAAGCAGCGCGACGTGCGAATTGCAGGCGTCTGGGCGGGGGGGCGCTGGGGAGGAGGCCGGCCGGGCTGGGCTGCTGGGTTTGCAGGTTCTGCCGGTGGTATGGGTGCAGATGAGGTGAGGCTGAGGCTGAGGCAGGCCGGTGAGGTGAGGTGAGGCTGAGGCAGGCCGGAATGGAGATTTTGTTTTTTTGTTTTGGGTTGGCGGTAGAGAAGAAGTTCTAGGGTTTTTTTTTTCTTTTCTGAAGCTAGAGTTAGAACTCGTGCTGATAACGTGTTGTAGGAGAATAGAATTGTCTGTTATCATTGATAATAGGAGCCCTTTAAATAGGGAGTTACAAGGTACCCAAAAAGGTAATAGAATTTGATTACAATTGAATACCTAGAACACATTCCTATTACAACTCTAAACCCTAGTTTGTAGAGGCACAGATTATGTCGATATCCTTCAACAATATGGGCTAAGTTTGAAAATTTGAGGTGGGCTAATTTTTAATATTTAATCTGTTAAACCATAATTAAGCTGCAAATTTATCTTTTTTCAAAATCTAGGGTGGGCTGTAGCCCAACGGAGCCCGTGTGTAGCTACGCTTTTGCTTATTCCTGCAACTAGAACATCGATTATCTGCTATTTGTATCATGGGACTTGATAGCAGAATGTGTTAATGAACTGATTACTAGTTTGCCTTGCACACACCACTATCGTGTAGATTGCATTGTCCAGTGGCTGAAGATGAATCACATTTTTCTCGGGTGCCGAAACACAATGACAGCTGATGTTTACGGAGAAGGGGATGAGCTATCAAACCCCTAACAGAGGCTATTGGAAAGAATCTTTCTAAATATACCCCGCAAATTTCTATGTAGACCCAGCATATCAATTTTTGCATGAAAAGACAGTTATATCCTCGTATGAAATGACAGTAATGGTCACGGTCGATAAATAAAGATAATAACAAAATAAATCATAAAGTCTGAAACTCTTTTTTGTATTTGCACCCAATAGTTCACTGTGTTCACGTTGTTATGTTGTTTCTTTCAGCAAAACCTTAAACCGAATTTTCACTTTCCTTTATAATTGCTTCAAGGGTTTAATACACAAAATATCGACAAAGTTGTGACTGCAATTATGATTTTGGAGGCGTCAAATAAGGTTTGTTCATTTTGTTTATCATAGAACCGGAATAAAAAAAAATTTGCTGCAGTTTATCGCACTTCGATCGGTCAATAAACAGTTAAACACTGAAAATAATTAGAATATTCGGTGTGAGTTTTGCTGGGTTTAATTAATAATAAGGGTAGTATTGGAAAATTGCAGAGTGTAATTAGAAATTCTAGCATTTTGTTGGGCGTAAAAAACTTGCTGAGTTTACATAGAAATTTGCTGGGTACATTTAGAAAGGCTCAACTGTATAATGCTGTTTTATCAGATGTCCTCGAAGGGACAACTGTATAATGCTGTTAATGGAGAGCAAATCCTTAACTGTATTTTATTCTAATTTTTCATTTTTCCTTTTTATCAAAGAACGCTTGTGTTAATCAGTCAGTGTAAGCAGGGGGATTATCTTGATTGATTGAGTACGCTGATTTTAATTTGTATTTTCTTTTCTTTTTTTAGTTTGGATAAAATCCTTCTGTTTTGCTCAAAGAAAGAGCCTTTTTCATTGTGATACACATTTGGTTTCAAAACTACTATCGACAATAAATCTTCTAGCAAGTCCAACAAATTGCCGGAGGTGGAAAATGAAGTGGGAAATTGAAAACCATATATGAGTAATTCACATCGTCTTATTACAAAAACTGATTGATTCTGCCAGCTAAATGAATTTATCTCAATCTGAAAGGTAGGCACTTCAATACAAGCACATAAAGCATGCATATATGCAGCCATCATCTGCCCAATCTGTTCTTGAGACAGAGTATCAAGGGAAATAGATACATGATAAAGAAATAAGCGTAGGACAATAGCTTAGTCCTTTTCAGAAATACATCATACAATCTCCTAGACTACAGATGTGATGTAGGACGAGAATGGGCTTGGTTTAGCTGGAAAACTGGAAAAATAAAGAAGACGCGTGGAATCAAGAAGAATGATTGGAAAATAGGTAATTCACACATAATGAGGTTACTAGCCGCTGCAATATCCATGAAAATTTGGTTTTGGACTTTTCGGGTTACTCGTGCAAAAAGTCAGGTCTTAATTGCGAAGCAGATTGGGATCAACTTTTGGCCAGAATATCCGTTTGAGACGCATGATATCTTTCCAAAATGGGAACGACGAGATCTTCAAGATTTAGGCCAAAATATGTCGTTTTAATATTCTTAGGCTTGTCTGACATTTGTTTGAGGATTCTTTTTATTTTAGGTTTTTAGTTTCATTTTTAATTTGGATTCTTTAGGATTTCTTGTTAGACTATAATTTAGGGTTTTGGATGCCTATATAAGCACCATTATGCTTTGTACTAGAATTAGTTTATGATATCAAATTTTATAAAATGAGAAATTTTTCTCAAATTCTCTGTTGGACTCCAGATTTATCTTTTTAGGATTTATTGCTTGTAAACCTAGGTTACTTCCGATTGCGTCAGAGCTGAACCAGACCCATTTTCGTCCTACATCAAGATGGCTTACTATCTGTGTGTTTAATATATAAAGTAAATCGGCAAACCTCCTTGCCAAGGTGGTCTCAAGAAAACAATTCTACAACAAGTCAACAACGTCACAAGTTGAGGATATTGAGCATCTGTGCAGTGTGCACTACTGGGGACTCTTGGTAATTGGTATGATCAAGTTTTATCTCGGTGTCTCAAGTTTTCTTTAGGTATTTGATTATAATTGAAGCTCATTTTTTTTCTACTGTAAATCTTTTAATTAGTCTTAGTTCCATGCAGAAGCTTCCTCCATTCATGCTCCCGTTCCTCTTTAAACTTTTTCTCCTTGGATACATTGGTTATGGTTGTTTGATTTTATCAATGTTAACCAAAATGGAGTAGGCAGGCATATCTGACTTGGAGTATTGGAAGCAGAAAGATTATCTCCTTCAAACGAGAGTAAGGAGAGTACAAACAAACACAAATATCAGTTTAACATAAGCTCTGTTCAGAATCACTTCAAGAGAAATATAGATGTTTTGATGAGGTCAGGTATTACAATATGGTTGACCAAATATATACATTGTTCCACACGTATTGTTCTTAGTTCTTGTGCTTTTTAAGATATATATATATATATATATATATACACCGGGTGCGACGGAGCGGCGAGGGTTGCCGGAAGGACGCCAGGGGTCGGACGGAGCAGTCTGCAGTCGGTGGAGTCGCCGGCGACGTCGTTGGAGGGCTGCCCAGAAAACCTGCAGTTGCAGGTCGGGTTGCTGCCCAGAACCCGCAACCCCGACCTCCTCTGACCTTGAACACTGCCTAGAACAGTCCAAGATGCCTCCGGCCTCCCTCCTGCAAGCCGCGCGCCGCCGCCGCCTGGAACGCCTCCACTGCATCGCCGTCCGCACTTTAGCGAACTGCGGACGTCCGCTTCAGAACGGGCCTCTATATATATATATATTTCTGTTTTCATGAAATTCAAATACGAGAATCTGCATTATAGCAGATGGCAAACAGCACTAACATGCTCCCTCAAGTTGAAGAAGGAAAATCTAGAGAGTCAAATCCGATGATCAGCTAGGTGAAGTACATATTATTGTTGGAAGATTAATCATAAAGTACAACAAATAAACTGACAACATTTGTAACAAAATCCATGCCAGAATTGAGTTAAGTTTTAACTTATTTGAATCATAAACTCTCTTACCGTCCAAGTAATATTAAACGGAATTCAAATATTATCTAAACAAATAAGAATACTCTCCTTTCAGATCAAGGTGAGTCAAACCATCTAATATCTTCAATAGCAGTACCTTGAGAACTCAAGACCTGCAGATGCCCGGGGGAAACCCTTTAATAAATCAATGGTATCATTTAGCGAATTCGGAGGAAGAGAACTTCCGCTCCTCCAAAACCTAAGAGTCATTTTTTGCAGGCCTCTTCCATATTTAAGCAAAAACTTCGCAAAAGTGATTGCATTCTCAGAGATCAAGTTACCAAGGCCGATGTCGACCACCTTTAGGTGACTAAGAAAGGGGATCAAATGTTGAGCCTGAGTGTCCCAGTATTACTCGAGTGCATTTGGCATTATCCAACATAATGTTATTCCACTTATCATTTTCTTCGAAAGAGAGAAAGTCAATGTCGAGGGTGTGGACTACGGGAGAGCTCTTCAACAGGCATGCTATACCCGGGATATATCTCTGCATCATTGTGTACCCAATTTTCAAGGTTTCAAGTTTGCCAAATGAGAAAGGTACACCACCAAATTCAACAAAAATGTCTGATAGAATTTCGAGGTAGTCATCGAGTATCTCAAGGATTTCAGCTTGGGATGAATGGGAAAGAAGATTGATAACACTTGTGAAAAATATTTGTCTTTGTTATGCCGAACAGAAACGAACAACCAATGCAAGATCTTTTGGGCGTAGGAAAGCTCTGGATGGAACACTTCTCAGTAATTGGATTGCCCCAGTACAAGTATTGTAGATTCGGGGCAAAAATGTTGACCCAACCATCGATGCAATTTTCAGCACAAAACAACTCCTCCAGTCTCATTCCAGAGATGTCCATGCTATATAGATCCATTCCTAAAATGCATACATCTTTTAGGTTCGGACAGCAAATTTTGAGAGCAGTCATTCCTCTACACCACTCTACATTCAATTTTTTGAGAAAAGGGAGTGAAGAACCAGAAAATAAATCCACACCCAAAGCACTATCTGAGAAATCCACATGAGCTAGAAACAAATCTTGGAGTGAAAGGAGATAAGACCAGACAACATGAGTAGAGGGAAACCCTAGCCATGCCTTTGAACTCCCACAGCTACTACTCCTTAATGAGTGGCACTTAAGTTGACATTGAGGCAAATTAGATGTATTTGCAGTACTCAACGAGATATCGAGTACAAGTTCCTCAACCCTAGCCAAACAAGAATTGTTTGGATTCTCCCCAACTATACAAAATTGACCTAGTCTGCCTCTTGGCAAGGGAATTTTTTTGGCATGGGTACATCATGTTATAGTTTTCGTTGTGGCGATTGCGAGCCAATACTGTGTTGATGATGCTTGCTCTTGTCTGGTGATGTTCAGCTTCATTAGCAGTAAAAATTTCGTAGAAGTCAAAGATGGGATAGGAAGACCATACATGACTCCATCTTCGAGATAAGACACTAGTTGGCCCAACGTATTTGAAAGGCAAGAATGAGAATATGAGATGCAACATATCATCTGGGAGATCACTGATTCTGTCAGATGAACCAGTACTGTTTCTCTTCTCATGCTTGTTTTCTTCCTCCTCACTCCACCGATCTGAAAGATCACCGCTGACTCTGTCATCCGGAGCATCAGTGCACTGATCTGGGGGATCGCTGATTCTGTTTCGCTGCTCATGGTGTTTGCTTTCTTCCTCCTCCTCCCGGATCCAGCGATCTGAAGCTTTATCTTTATGAGTGAAACAGTTTCCCATGGCAAGGTCAAGAAATTGAGTATTGATCGAGCATAATTTCCAAACGATCAATTTGCTCATCAAATTGGCACACTATATGCCTGTGGTTATTATCAACTGAGCATAGGGTTTCCTAACTCCAAAATACCAAGAATACTAGGAACACCATAATCCTTAGGGGTTCCAAATCCATAACCAAGAGTACCAAAACCTAAAGAAGACTAATCTAACATAACTAGATACACGTTTCAAAAAAAAAAAAAAAAAACACAACACAAGTAGATACAAAAATCCATCTAAAAATCACATTTACTACAGTATTGATCGTTGACTGTTCGTATAGTACATGTGGCAAAGCAACATTGATCTCCGTGTTATCGTTGTATTTTGAGGTAAAGTATTCGTTCTGGTTGACCAAGTTTTTTTTTTTTTTTTTCGATAGAGGTTGATCAAATATTGGTGAGGATAAGTTCCCAGCATTTCTTGACTGGCTCCCCTTCATAGTAACAAGAATCAAACTCATTTTCTCCAATTTGTTCTCAAGAGGGAACACTGAAAATTACCATTCAACTATGCATTTAGAGTAGCCAAATTGTCAAATTCTCAAATAGCACACAAGAACCAGTTGAGCAATATTTCTTCGAGTTTTTCCTTGCCAGCAATTGTAAGAACTTTCTTTTTACAATCACAGAGTAATAAGCAACAAATGAGCTATTGACTTATAGGTGCTTGATTTTTCTCATCAGTTTCCATTCCAAACACCTTGGAAGGTAATATTTCCATCAATGACAATGAAGTAGTAATATGTTTCTTATTTAACCCCCTTCTTAAACATTTCATGCAAAAGTACCAAGTGGCCGGTTCCATATCAATTGAATAAGTATTATATGCCAATCCAGTAGAATCTAAGAAACTATCGAGCTTAATTTCTCTAGTTGACCTATTGCCAAACAAATTATCAATATCTCTGTTCATTTTCTCAATCCTATCATCAGTAGGCCAATTTTAGTTAATGTCTAAGATTCAGCGGTAGCTGAACCTTGATAAACCCGGGTTCGAGGGGCGAACCGCTACTTGAGATATTCCTGATACTCCCGCTATCTATCAAATAAAATACACAGGGCGTCAGAGAGAGACCGCGGTTAGCGGTCTTCTCTTCTCCTATGCCTAAGTTAGTCAATGTATTTATGTTGACAGAATAACGCTAGGTAAGTAGTAAATGCGTAATTAATGAGGAGAGAGGAGTGGAACTTTTATAGGTGGGGAAGGGACTGATCTCTTCCTTGTTTTCCATGTGAGACTAATATGCCTCAGTTCCCAGCTTCTGATGCTTCAGCGAGGTGATCTTGGCGTGGCGAGTGGTGGCGCGGCAGCGGTGATCTTTGGATGTGCTAGGGCTCAGGTGATAGCCTACTTGGCTGTGTTTCCGTAGGTCACACCCTCGATAGTAGTCGGCACCGCTGGCGGTAGTATGAGCGTGGCTCATTGTAGCTAATTATGCTTAAGCAAATGCTCATGTAAGTACAATTTTCTTCTCCAACTTTACAGTACCAGAGACTATGCCTATAGAACTTAATCATACCAAACAAGAAACTCTCAAAAGCTCTTCTAACATCTTGAGGATTTATATTCAATGTAGTGAATACTTCAGATAATGAGGTTTGAGTCCGTTCACTAAGTACAACGAATGCTTCCTTGCAAGTTGCAAAAGAGTTTAGTCTCCTTTATCTCATAATGACTGAGCTGTAAGCAGAGAATGAACCATTGCACTCTCGTTGCTTGAGATTGTGCGTCAACAAAACATATCACCATCTCATTGTCAAGCTTAAGCCCTTTTCCTAACAGTAGAATCTAGCTCCTTTGCATTCCCATCACTTGGAAGTTTTGCATGAACTTTGGATTTCTATTTCCCCTATATTTTCTTTAGCACCATTTCATAATTAACTAGCATTTTTTCATATTTGTCTCCGGCAAACTAATTCTCTTTACCAATATTACCATTCAAGAAGCCATTGTCAGTAATCATGGTGGAGTCAAAACAACACTTAATTACATCATATAGTAACCCTTTTGCCTTATCAAAATGACCCGAATCGCAAAACCGGCCAATACACCAGAGCAAACGCTATTTTGTAAAACTCATCTTTTATCGTTATTAGCTACTCAATGTTAGAATCATACATCACATTCACAAATTCCTTTAACTCACTCTTAACTAGTACTAAAATCTTTAACTTCGTCCCAGTACTTGTAGGAATCTGTTTTGGAGCAGAGCTGAAGTCTCCAGGCCATATAATAAACCCAAGACTAGTACATTCGAAGTAGAGTATGAATTGTTCATTGCAGTTCTGGAATTCCAACTTCTCACAAGTTTGTTTTTAGGTGTCGAATACCCGATAAAGTTCTCTCCATTACTAATCACATTTACAATCTGAAAAAATGATGATTGTAGCTTCCTCCCCCCTCCCCCGGCCGAGGCCCCCCACCACCCAAAAAAAAAGTGCTTTGGTAGAAATAACTATGTTCTAGTGCTATAAATCTATCTTAGCATGAACAAATGTAAACAAAGATTTCTATGGAAATATATGTAGGAGTGCAACAGTGATCGTAATTAGCATTTAGGATTGAAACATCATGTATATCTTATGTATGCATATTGTATAATATATATATATATATATATATATATATATATATGATATGTAAAGCAATATAGATGAAATTACCGTGCATCTTCAGATTTTGTATTTAGGCTTGGGATTGAAGACATTATATCAATTCTGTATCTGCAGAATACATGAATACCAGAATATAAACATAACAGACTTACTTGACGCACTTGAGTTTTCCATCTTGGTCTTCTCCTGATTTCATCTTCAGCATTCTCTTAGTGATAGGACTAATTAATGAGAATAAATTGTGCATCAAAAAGGACTAAAATATTTGATATATAAAGCATTGTATTGTTAGTTTCTTCCATAAAGAAACTGACAATGCATCCCGGCCAACTGCTATACGAGAAGAAACAAACAAAAAAATTAGTATCTAGAAACCAAAAAACCCTAGGAGAGTTTTTCTCAACCCTAGTTGCCTACGGCCTCCTAGCCTCCCTCAGCAATCTTTTGCTTCCTCCTCTTCTTGCCTACTTCCTCTTTGCCTATGGCCTCCATTGATGCGGTAATAACGAGCTTTGTTGCCTCGCTTGCTCTTGCTGAAGGGGGTCGTGCCCCTGATCTGGGGAAGATCGGCGGAGGTCTTGTGCCCAGTTCTCCCAATCTTTTCTCATTGAAAAGTCTTTGACCCGAAAACCTGTCGATCCAAAGGCATTCATGTCTGACTTCAATTGAACTTGGATGGTGGATAAGGAGTTTAGGGTTCAGGAATGGGCTGGGGATCTATTCTTGTTCTCATTTGCTTTTGCACGTGATCGTAACAAAGTTCTTCCGCCGGGGGAGGGGGGGTCTGGTGCTTTGATTGAGCCCCTGTCTGTTTTGAAGAATATGATGGCGTTAAGCCATTGCAGGAGATTCAGTTTAAGCATCTTCGGATCTAGACTAGGGTTTTTGGCATACCACATTTGTATGAAGAACCCGAGAACCTCACGTTGATTGGCAATCTTTTTGCTGGTTTCTTGGACTACAACAAGAAGGAGTTTAAGAAGGGGGTGATTAGGGTTTTGATCATCCATGAAATATCTAAACCGATCCAGCTTGAAAGAAAAGTCTTCCTAGATACTGGGGTTGAACCTGCGTTGCAATTCCAGTTCGAGCACCTGCGAGGGAGATGCTCTCAATGTGGTTTGGTCACGCATGTCGGGCTTGCTTGTGAGGAGCCAACTGCAGTAAACCCTACTCCTAGGGTTTTGCACTTTCCAGGAGCTTCGACCTCAGGTAGGTTCTTTGTTTTTTCTACAAAGAACAAGGGAAATATTTTCTTTACTTCTCCGACCATCCCAAAGAAGAAGCGGCATGTCTTTCGTCGAGTGGAGCGTCTAAGCTCGGATCCTCCTTCTCCCACATATCCGGTTCCAACAACAGTCAGTCCTGCCTCTACGGGTATTAATTTGGAGCATAGGTTGGATAGTAATGGAGCCCTAGGTGAGAAACCTACTATGTATGTTTCTTGTGATCTTGTTGTTCCTATAGGTATGCAAAAGAATCAAAATAATGATTTGCCTTCCAAGAAACGGGAGCGTAGCGGTGATAGCCATCCTTGGGTGGCAAGATTCGTACACTGCAGGTGGAGGCACTTGACCTCATTGGGGAGGATAGCGATCTTACTTTGGTCACTCTGAAAAAGAAGTCTGGTAGGCCTCTTGGAAGCTAGAACAAAACTCAGCGTGCCAACAAGAAGCTTGATGGTGCTCCTCTGAAGATCACTTATCCTACTAGCACTGGAACAGTTCCCAGCCCTAGAGACAAGGGCAGAGGAAAACTTTAGTCTTTCCATATTTCTTTGCCTATTGCTAGAAGTTGAATCTTCTACTACTTGCATCTTAGTTTCTCTAGTTGTCCACCAATTAAGGTTTCTAGGCAACTAGGTTACTACTTCATGGGAAGTTGGTAGGGAGAATTTTCTTTCTTGTGGTTAGGCTCAATAAGTGAGCGAATGTGTTAACAGTGAGGGTCACCTGTTCTTTGTCTGGTAGCTTATACCATTTATGATTTTGGTGTAAGATAGTATTGGATGTACGTGCCTTCTGGCCATGGATAAATGAATGAAGTTATCTATTTTTCTCAAAAAATCATAGTTGATATATTATAAAAAAAAATTTCCATTTCTATTTAAAAAAAATAAATAAAAAATATAGAGAACAAAAAAAAAATTTGGATAACTGTCCATCTCATATACATTTAAATATTACGCATTTCCACTATACATACAAACAGTGAAGGCTTTACCTGGAATAAAACTTGAATGATATTATGATGGGTAGAAGACAGAGGATAGAGAAAGCTATAGATCAAATATACTGCAAAGAACCTGCAATCATAACATACATTCACATAATGAACATAATATTCAAAGTGTCTAGATCCCTACTACTGCAAATGACAAAAGCATATCTCAGCAGAAAATTGACAACTCATGTAGTACAGATCCCTACTACTGCAAATGAATTCCCAAATGAACTTAATCTTCAATTCCCAGAAGCACAACTAAGAACCAAAAAATAAAAAGGATTGTTCCCAAAAATCTCATGATTTGAAACAAGGTCTATCATCTGATTTGACAACTCTACTGCAAGCCTCATAACTCCAAGGTTCTTTAAGTAATAACACAACCATACTATACTCAAATACAAACAAAAAAGGACAACAGAAACGGGGAAAGATAATTAAGGTCACCTCAAAGAGAGGTGATGCAGATAATAAAAACTCAACTAAGCCTTTCTTATTAGGTAGGATGAAAAAAATGGTCATTTTCAAGTTACATGAAGTACACTAACAGCATATATATTTTCAAAGATTGAAACATGGAGTTAAATACTAAGAAAAATGGCTAAATACAAATTACTACCCTGTGATTTAGGTCCAAAATCAATTCAGTCCCTGAACTTCTAATTTCATCAAAAGCACTCCTGCACTTTCAATTTTGATCTAATAGGTCCAATTTGTTAGTTTTCCAACAATTGAATTATTTAACTTGTTAATGTGGCTCATATATGACCTATGTTTTATGATGTGGTGTCGAGGTGGTCTGCATAGTCAATTTAGAAGTGAGTCCTACTATTAAAAATAAATAGTTTTTTAACAAATAATCCAACTATAACTTGAACCCATAACAGAATATTAACGAATTGGACCTATTAGATCAAAATTGAAAGTGTAGGGGTGTTTTTGAGGAAATTAGAAGTTCAGGGACTGAATTGATTTTGGACCTAAACTACAGGGTACTAACTAATATTTAGCCCTAAGAAAAAACTGTGAACATCAGTTCAAAAATGGAACTAGAGCTAACATCAAAACTAAAAAAGATCAAGAAACTACCTTCCGAATCTAAAGACAATTCATCCCGTAAAATAGTTTCTTGCTAGTTCCACCTAAGAAAAGAAAAGGCCACTATTTGCTATACATTGTAAGACACAAACTGTGACTGAGTTTGGCAAAAACTGAGTTCATTTGCCTACTTATGCTGCGATCTCTATTACTGAAGACACAGGTTAGCTTATAAACTGTGAAATTTTTTTTTTATAGTTAGCTTAATTCTTGTATGATTTCATTCAAAGGTGGGGGGAGGAGAAGATCCTATAGTTGGTTCCAACCTAAGCAACAAAAGAAAAAAGAGAAAACTGAAATAAAAATAACAGACCCTGAGTAAAGGTATCCCTGCTAGCAAGCAATGAAAAAAAATTGCTATCTCATATGACAGTATGCTACAGGTAAAACCGAGGGGTTATGTCATTCTACGTCGAGGGTTATGTCAAGGTGATCCTCTCTCACCCTATTTGTTTCTCATTGAAGATAAAGGCTTTTCAGCTTTGTTGCAACAAAAACATGCGTTAGGTATACTGCCAAGAATTGAGGTTTGTGGTCAGCTTGTTAACTTGGACAAGAGCTCAGTGGCATTTAGTAAGAACGTTTCGGTGGATACAGAGGAGGAATTGTCTACTCTCATGGGTGTACAGGTGATTGAGGTCCATGAAAAATACCTAGGTCTTCCAACTTATGTGGGGCATAAGAAGACGTCTACAATTAAGTATATTAAGGACAAACTGGCAAAGAAGCTGTCTTTTTGGCAAGGGAAAATGTTAAGTGGTGCCGGAAAAGGTATTCATGTTTGACTAGTGGCTTCGGCGTTACCTACTTATGGAATGAGTGTTTTTCAGTTGACAATTTTTTTATTGTGATGATCTGGAGCAAATGTGTGCTAAGTTTTGGTGGGAAGGTACACTTGTTAAAAGGAAGATCCATTGGAAGAATAGGAATGTATCGTGTAATCCGAAAGAAGAAGGTGGGTTGGGGTTCCGTAGCCTTTCCAATTTTAATGCTGCAATGTTAGCAAAGCAGGCATGATGTGTGCTACTCAATCCTTCATCCCTTGTTGCTTGCTTGCATAAGGCGAAGTACTTTCTGGAGGTCTCTTTTTGGAATGCTACACCTCATGTTTCCCCATCTTATTCGTGGAGAAGCATTTTTTTCTACTAGAGATCGAGTTATTAAAGGGAAGTTGCTGCTGGCAGGTAAGAGATGGTAGGAATATTGAGATCTTCTTAGATAATTGGATTTCGGCGCTGCCAACTGGAAAGCCTACAGCGACGGCTTTAGAGGAGGTTAGTATGATGAGTGACTTAATTTTGGACACATGGAGTTGGGATGTGTCTAGGGTTCAGCATTTGTTTCCAGTGGTAGAAGCGGAGATGATTACTTGCTAGTATACCATTCTGCAGAAGAACTGTAGCAGACCGTTTGATTTGGAAATTGACGAAGGATGGTAAGTTTTCTGTAAAAACAGCTTATCATTTTGCTTTGGCTAATTCCTCAAGTTACATGCCCCTTGTGTCTTTTTGTGGGATGTGTTTTCTAGAAGAAACTGTGGAAGGTGGCTATTCCAAATAAGGCAAAGATCCATTTTAGAGGGTGTGTCTAGATATTCTGCCTTCACTTGTGAAGCTTGAGTCAAGAAGGGTGCAGTTGGAGTCCACTTTGTGTGTGTTGTGTGAGAAGCATAGTAAGTCCACTCTACATCTTAGCAAAGATTTCCCATTTACTCAATCGGTGGTAAAGGCTAATGCCATTTTAAAACAAGTTTGTTATGCTCCTCAAGTTGTACGTAGTGGTCTGCTTATGTGGTCGAGTTCATGTGCAAAGGAAATATCTTTGATTAATTTTGGTAACCTTCTTTTTCTTCTCTTTGGCATTTGGAAGGAGAGGAATGAGCGGGTTTGGAATCAAAAGAAGGGGGATTCTTGTGATGTAACTCTTAGTTCTATGTCAAGGTTACAAGAATTTAGGTTTCACAATTTGAAAGAAGGAAGCAATACAGCTCGAAGGGGAAGGGTAGCTCACTGGACAGCCCCACCTACAGGGTTATTGAAGAATCAATGTCGATGGTTCTTTCAATCATATTACCAAGAAGGGGGGAACATGATTTGCGATTCAAAATGAGTGTGGTGCCATGTTGGTAGGGGGTGCTTGTCTTCTTAGTGGATTGCTTTCATTGGAACTTGCAGAGCTTGTGGCTTGCAAAAGAGCAGTAGACTTTACAATGGAGCACGACCTTCAATATTGGAAACAAATGCTTTGGAAGTTCAACGTCAGTTGAATGCTCCTTCATAGGGTAATACTTCTGCTCTAGGAAGGTTATACGACGACCTGGGCTGACTTTTGGAGTCTCCATCATTCTTGAGAGTGTCTTATGTGTAGAATATTTTGTAAATATTTACTTTCCTTGCAGGTGTAGATTACGTTTTCTGTATAATTGTAGGAGATGTTTTCCTATTAGGACTACTCATGTATCTCTTTATAAACCTCCTATTTTGGAGATGAATAATATAATTTTGAAGCACTGCAAACCCTTATTTTCTACTTGGTATCAGAGCATACCTAAACCTTGAAATTCGAAACAATCCTTGAATCATCACCAATCTATCCATCATCACAAGCCGCCTACATCACCACCTCTTAATTGCATACCCTTGCTTGTTTGACTTAGTTTGTTTGTTTGACTTAGTCTAGCATACAAAGCCTTGAATCATATTCATTCACGTGCAGTTTTTTTGTTGCTTTCTGAAGCTACACCAAGTTTCATATTACTGCTGCAATTTACTCCTGCTTAATGGAAGACGACGCTGCCACCCTTGCACTCCACAACATGGCTCCAATCATCAACCATTATCATACCACCGCTCAAGATAACTCGGCTTTTCCCACTGGCGTTGCCTTGAATGAAACCAACTACACCATATGGGCACCACTTATGAAGATGAGGATTGGAGCACGGGAAAAGGTCGGCTACCTCACTGGAACTAGAGTTGCACCAGATAATGAGAACTCCGCTGAATTTGAAGTTTGGGTCACAGACAATGAAAAAGTGAAGAATTGGATCATTGATTCCATGGAGCCATCACTCATGAATCTATATATCCGACTTCTAACAACCAAAGAAGTTTGGGAGGCTGTTGAGAAGACCTTTTACGATGGTTCGGACGAAACTAGGATTTTTGAAATAAACAGGAAGTGCTTCGGAGCGAAACAGAATGGTTGAACTCTTCCTACCTACTACAATGAATTAGTGGGAATGTTTCAGGAGATTGATCAGCGTATGGACTCTCAAAATAACACAGTGGCTACAGTTGTTCAAGAAACTACTGCCATGGCATAGATGCGAGTTCACATGTTTCTTAGTGGACTCGATTCAGAGTATGATCAAGTCTGTGGTGAGATCATGTGCAAACACCAGAAATTCGACTTGGAGCAAAGCATTGCCTATATTCGAAAGGTGCATTCTGATAGGCAGGCAATGGGACACGCCTCTAAATCCTCTGTCATGGCTGTCCAATGCAAATAGGGTCCTCCCCTAGGCTTCTCAACTACTCCACAATACCGCCCTCTGGGTAAAACAAATCCATATGCAAATACAAAGTATCTGATATGTGGAGATTTGGGTCATAGCAAGCAACAATGTTTTGAAGTAATTGGCTACCTGGATTGGTGGGATTTCACCAAGAAACCGCGGAAGAACCTTGGAAAAGCTGTCGTAGCTACTACAGAGGAAGAGCAACCATCTAATGCCTCTGCTAATATAGCACAGTCAGGTATGAAGGGTAAGGTATCTATGAATAGTTCTTGGATAATTGATATAGGTGCATCTGACCATATGACCAATGATCCTAACCTCTTGAAAACGTTGGAACCTTCCTCTCAAAATATTGTTTCTAATGCTAATGGTACTCCAACTCCGGTTACCGGAGAAGGCTTGGTTATCCTATCTGACACATTAACCCTTGATTTTGTGTTGGTTGGTCCTTCATTGGCATATAATCTCCTCTCTGTTGGCCAAATTATTCTAGCACTAGCATGTATTGTGAGTTTTTATCCATCTTTCTGTGTGTTTCAGGACATTCTGACTTAGAGGATTCTTAGTTATGGTGTTAGAAGGGGGGAAACTCTACTACTTGGATCTGACAGAAAGTGGAGAGCACCAGTTGTTGGGACAAGTGAATCAGATCAATAGAGTAGAGAATGCTAAGGCAATAATGTGGCTGTGGCATAGTTGTTTGGGTCATCTATCCTTTAGTTATCTTAAGAAACTGCAACCTCATTTGTTTTCAGTTGTTAGTGATTCAGATTTTCATTGTGATGTATGTGAACTGACTAAGAGTCATCGAATTTCATATTCACCTAGTTTCAATAAAAGTTCCATTCCGTTCATGAAAATTCATTTTGATGTCTAAGATCCTGCCAAGATTCCTTCTCTTTCTGGAGCTTGATATTATGTAACTTTTATTGATGATTGTACTCATATGACTTGGGTGTCTCTACTGAAGAACAAGAGTGATGTATGTTCCATGTTCAAGGATTTTCACAAGATGGTGTCTACACAGTACCAACAGGCTATTCGAGTTTTCCAATCTGACAATGGAGGGGAATATGTTAATGGTCCTATGCAGGAGTTTATGCATTCTCATGGAATTTGACATCACCTCGAATTCGTATACACCTCGACAGAATGGATTGGTAGAAAGGAAGAATCGACAATTACTTGAAGTTCTTCGTGCTTCTTTGTTTGGCATACATGTACCTCGTGAATATTCGGGAGAAGCTGTGAAGTCCGCTGCCTACCTCGTTAATCATAATCCTTCTTGGGTGATTGAATTTCAAAATCCTCAGCAGCAACTTCAAAAACTTCTCTCACTTCCATCGTTACCAAACCTTAGCATCGTTACCAAACCTTGAGCCTCGCATGTTTGGATGCATAGCCTTTGTTCATATTCCCAAGCCTCAACGCAACAAGCTTGATCCCCGTGCCTGTAAGTGTATATTTGTTGGTTATGCTGAATTCCAAAAAGGTTATGCTGAATTCCAAAAAGGTTATCGGTGTTATGATTCTCTTACTGGCACTATACATGTCTCTCTTGGTGTTGCGTTTCGAGAATCTAAGCCTTATTATTTAGGGGGAATTTGGGAGTCTTCCCTTTAGGGGGAGAGAGATTGTGAAGGGAATTCTACAGAGTTATTTGCATTTGAAGAATTTGAAGACTTAGAAGCTTTGGAGTCAAGATTTGGCTTTGGGAATTCTCCCATACCAGTTGAAAACGAAAACGTTGATGTTGGGGCAGTAGGAAAATAAAACCCGTTTAGCGAAGGTGAATTGACTGGGCCAATTGGTTGACCCGTAGGGTCCTTAACCTGAGAAGATATATGAGAAAGATTTGGGATTCATGTTGTGGATTCGTAATGTGTTGAAAGATTTGGGTTTTAAGCTCAAGAAGCCTATGGACTTGCATTGTGATAGCACGTCTGCTATTGAAATTGCTCGTAATCCTATTCAGCATAACCTGACGAAGCATGTGGAAGTAGATCGGCATTTCATTAATAGGAAAACCTAGACAGCAAGATCATCTGTTTCCCTTTTGTGTATACAGAAGATCAATTAGCAAATGTTCTTATGAAAGGAGTGTCAAGGAAAGTGTTTGACAACTCAATTGACAAGTTGGGCATGATTGACATCTATGCACCAACTTGAGGGGGAGTGTAGAATATTCTGTAAATATTTGCTTTCCTTGTAGATGTAGATTACGTTTTCTGTATAATTGTAGGAGATGTTTTCCTATTAGCACTACTCTTGTATCTCTTTATAAACCTCCTATTTTGGAGATGAATAATATAATTTTGAAGCATTGCAAACCTTTATTTTCTACTTTATGTTGATAGGATGGGCAACACAGTGGCTCACCAGCTTGTAGCACATGCTTGCACTATTAGTCAGGATATATTGTTGTAATTACTTTTCGACTCCTATGCTTCTGTTAGCTGCAATTACAGCTGAGTTTTGTAATATGTAATGTTTCCTACTTCAATAAAGGGCTGACATTCTTCTCTCAGAAAAGGAACCCAAAAATTGTGTTATTTTTTATATAGATTATTATCAATTTTATGAAAAAAATATTACATTATCAAAACTAGAGGTGAGCAAAAAAAAAAAAAAAAACTGATAACCTGAAATGGTCCGGGTTTTCTTCTAAAACATGAAGTTTTAGTCTGGTCTGGTTCAAATAAAGTTTTTTCGGTACAGACCATACAGTTCTCGGTCCCACTTTTTTTATTATGCAAAACTCGAAAAGACTGCAATGTACATAATATTTAATTATTAAATAATTTTATTGTTAAGTGACATGCATTTTGTTATTGGACATGTCCACACTTTTACCCTACACTCAATCACATATGATTTTTTTATCTAGTACAATAAAGAGTTAGAGACAGTGGCGGACGCACAGCAGGACGATTTGGGGGCCACTGCCCCCAGTCAGGTTTTGACATTTGGCAACTAAGTATTTTTTATTTATTTATTTTTTCTCTTTATCTTAGCTTAGCCCCCAGTGAGGTTTGATACATATAACATAATTACAGGGGAGTGAAATTTGCACTCCCCAAATTGAAAACCACACTCCCTTTCTTTTTTATAATATATTTATAATCAATGAAATTCCTATATTCCAGAAATGCCCTCGTTGATCTCTTTCTCTCTCTTTTGGTTTGAGTTTCTCCACTGCCAATCAATTTCTTCTCTTCCAAAGAAAGCTAATTTCTTCTTTTGATTAGAAGTGAAAAATTTCTCAACCCAACATAACTAGGATGCTAATCAGACCAACTAAATCAATCACCTACAGCACAGTTTCATGGGCACCTCTGAAATGGACATGAGAAAATTAAAATTCATGACGAAAGTGGAGATTAAGTTAGAAAAAAGAATGGATTCAATTTTTTTTCTTTTGTTGAGTAAAGGTGTCTTTGAAGGAAGAAAGGCTATCAAGTTTGTTAGTGGTGTTCGTCAATTTGGTAGTGGCGGATTTGGGTTCGAATTAGGTGAGTTGCTGGAGGTAGTGAATCAAATGGTGGTTTGAACAATCAATACCAGATTGTTAATAAAAAAATAAAATAAAAACAATCAATACCAGATTTAAATCAACCTATTCTCTATGAGAGAGAGAGAGAGAGAGAGAGAGAGCAGGGGCGGAACCAAGATTTCAATATAGGGGGGTCCATACATAGTGAAAAAAAAAAACCTACTCCAAAAATAAATTAAAAATCATTTTTAATATAATGCATAACTCAACAATAAATTTGAAAAAGAAAAAATCATGCATAACTGCCCATTCGAAAAAAATAGAATCAATTCAAAGAACACGAATATGATTTGTATTAGTTTATTCTTATTATTATTGATTATTATTACACTTATTTATATATATATATATATATATATATATCAATCAATTGATCATCACGTTTTGGGGGGGGGGGGGGATGAAGGTTATTCACTTAGATTGGTTAACAACTTGTATATATATTTATACGTCTGTCAGAAACCTCAGGGGGGTCCGGACCCCGTCAAACCGAAAGATAGTTCCGCCCCTGAGAGAGAGAGAGAGAGTACATCTGCAATCTGCATAATGGACAGAATAACACCAAACTCCTCCAAGATTCCAAATAGAAAGTTCATCGTTGCCAATTGGGTTTGATGGAATTAAAGGAATGAAGAAGGAATCAAGAGCAATGAGACAATCATATGTGTGTCTGTGTGGTGCATACTCATCCAAGGCGCCGCACCGCCCTCCTCATCCAATCGCCAGACCCCGTCATCGGCGCCGGCAACGTCGGCATGGCCATTGCCCAGACCATCCTGACCCAAGACCTCGTCGAAGAGCTTGTCCTTATCGACACCATCCCCGACAAGCTCTGGGGCACTTAGAGAGAGAGAGAGAGAGAGAGAGAGAGAGAGAGAGAGAGAGAGAGAGAGAGAGAGAGAGAGAGAGAGAGAGAGAGAGAGAGAGAGAGAGAGAGAGAGAGAGAGAGACGAGGGTAATTTTGAGAACAGAAAACACATCATCAATTAAAATTATTATAAAAGTAAGGGGGTGTGTGGTTTGCAATTTGGAGAGTGCAAATTTCACTCCCCTAATTATATACTACAAGCAAGATACTCTCTAGTGTGGTAATTTGCACTCCCCAAATTATATACTACAAGCAAGATACTCTCCAGTGTGGTTGAAACTTATTGTTCTCACAGGCAATCTGAGGAAAAGTACAAACAGAGGTCATAATAGGAGTGAGAATGCAGATAATTAAAGTCTATGCAGCAAACTAAGGAGGAGAAAAAATGTACAGTACGTAATTGCACAATTACAATTTTGTTAAACTAATATTTACTATATTTTGATACATATAACATATAATTGATTAGGCACCGTTCCTATTGCCAAATCTCTCTTTGTATATAATTGTATATGTAAAGGGTGATCCCAATTCCCAGACGGCCAGACCTTCCTATTCTTTTTATTCTACTGAGAATCCCCAGGCAACCAAACTTCAAGTCTTCGAGTCCGACTTCGACTCTTTGAGTCTTCAATCTCTGCCCTGCAATTCTTCCTTTTTTTTTTTTTTTTGAACTGCAATTCTTCCTTTGCTTCTTGTTAATTGGTTTGTACCCTGCATTTAGTTTGTTATGATGGATTACCTATATAACTATATCTCATAGTTTGTTGACGCTGATCATTGCTTGATTCGGAACTTATCGAATCAAAGTAGCTGCAAAGATACTGATCTGCTTTGTTGAATTTGATTCAAATTCTAGGCAACTTTAGGATCTCCTTCCTATTTGCTTCTTGTACACAACAGCTTTATATGATGTACACAGGCACACAGCAGATTTATATATATTTGCTTCAATTTTTGCCCCCACTTATGTATATTCCTGCGTTCGCCATTGGTTACAGACTTATCCAATTCCAGTTTTCCTCCCACATTTGTTCGTTCTAATTTTAATCACAAATAATTAGTTGTTCTAAAGTTGGTAATACTGAAAACTGAAATACCGAATTTGTAATATTACAAAACCAAAAATTTTGGTTGGTAATTGGTAGCTCAATTTTGAAACCGAAAGCTTTGGTTTTGAAGTTGGTAATACCTATAACCGATTCAAACCGACCGAGTGACAGCTCTATACACAGCAGATTTATACATTTGCTTCAATTTTTTCATTTATCTGCTTTCAATTTTTGCCCCCGCTTATATATATATATTCCTGCGTTTGCCATTGGTTTTCCTCCCACATTCACATCAGCCGCATTTCTCTCTCTCTCTCTCTCTGATACCAGACTCCCCATATCTCATTCTCTTCCTCTCCTAGTCGCCACCTCAGAACCAGCGGTAGCATCAAAGGCGGCGTCTCCTTGATGTTCCCGAGCGGCCGGGTTTAGTTTGGTTCCTATCTGCTAAAGCACATCATTTGGGCCCGGCCCATCTGTTCAGGTTCGAGCCCATGAAATTTTAAATAAAGCACGGATTGGGCTCAGCCTTGACTCAAACCCAGGATAAGATGTCCGGTTTTGATAACGTAAATCAACAATATATATTATTAAACTGTGGGAGCTTAAGAATGGAAAGTTGAACAATATATAATACATAATTAAATACATTCAGAGTATTGACACAAATTGTAACTGGCACACCGGAAGATGCCACTTTTCGATCATGTATCTAGTCTTTCCATGCAAAATCTCTTTATGGTAACAAGTGTATAGAAAGTTATGGCGACAATGAGGCTAATCCAAAATGCTTGTGTGTTAAAGGCATGACCAACTTTGGTTTTAGCTATCAAGCTATCAATTGATTTCACATGGCTGCCACACCACCTCAGCCGAACTATCCCCTGTTCCGAATTTCATTTCTCCTCCGGCGCCTTCAGAGATCGATGTTGCTGGAGAATCTCCCACAACGCCTTCCAGGAAGCCGAAGTCGGGAGTTCATTCAGGACTTTCTTAATCATATTGATGTGATACTCAATTATATCAACAACCATGAACTTCTTCGTTTGACTGAACCTGCTAGATTTCGACGTGAGGTCCTCCAAGAGCGATATGTACTCCATCATCATCACCAACACCAGTACATGGAGATTCACCATCGAAACCTTCAGGAGCTATTTATGCAGCTCCGCCGATATGTAGGAAGTTTACGAAGGTATATCCTTCACCACCCAAACCTCAGACAATATCGCCATGACCTAGATGTCCTCTACATCTTCACAACTCATTTATAAATTAGATGCCACCAATTTATCATCAACCTCCAATATCATCCCAACCACCACCAGTTGTGAAACTCGTTGTAATGATGCTTGTCTATCAAACCAAATCCCCCATCAGGTAATACACCACCAAAGATAAATCCTTTTTCAGCATAAGGATATCTCCTCCACCATATATAGTATATGCATCCTCATTTAGTATCATGTTTTTTTTATTGAACAAGGTATCATCTGTTCATGTCTTTTCGATTATGTAATGTTTTCTTTAACTAGTTTCCTATTTGTAAGTGGAAGAAATTTCTTTCTGAGTTTGATTTATGGAGTACTAGTTACTTTGTACGTACTCTCAGTTATTCTGCGATAAAAAACTCTCGGCTGTTCTGCAATCAAAAAAGTATTCGCCATTTTTAATTTATGGAAAGATATGCTTGATTAATTAAATGTGTACATGCAATAGCATATGCATTTATCAACCATTTTTACTTTATGAAGTCCTTCCTTTGGGTAGAAAGGCACATTGAGTTCAAATGCAGTCTCAATGTGCTTTTGTGCCCAAAGGAATATAATTGATAATTTGATGATTGCATTTGAAGCTATGCATTATATTTAAATTCTTAAAGATGGAGATTTTGATGCCATGATAATAAAGTTGGATATGGCTAAGGTTTATGATAGAGTGGAATGGTGCTTTATTGAGAAAATGATGCTACAGCTATAGACTTTCAGGTAGAATTAATGGGTTAGGAGGATTATGGACTGCTTATATATCTTCAGTAATTTTTTTGGTTTAATGGAATTGAAGTGTTGGGTTAGTTTAATCCATCAAGAGGTATCCGACAAGGCTGCCCTTTATCACCTTATCTTTTTTTGTTTGTTAAGGAAGGGTTCCCTAGTTTGTTGAGATTTGAAGAGAGATCATGCTTTCTGTTTAGTGTTAGAATATCTCAGTTTGCAGCACCAATTTCCCATCTTTGTTACTCTGATGACAGTTTATTCTCTTATAGCATATCATCCTTATTGGAGGAGTCAGTTGGCTGGTCAACTTCTTTTATTTGGAGATATTTGCTATGGAGAAGAGATTTAATTGTTTCAGGGCTACGGTGGAAGGCTGATGATGGTCGATCAATATGTGTTTGTGCGAATGCCTGGGTTCCTATTTTACGTTCTTTCAAAATCATGTCTCCTGGCTGCCACTTGCCACTATGGTGTTTGAATCATCACAAAGGAGAAAATTTGAAATTATAATTTGACTAGTACTTTCTTTGGTTTACTAAAGCTGATGCTATTTTTACCATTCCATTACTTCTGCATCTAATTTCAGATAGGTTGTGTTGGCATTACACAAAGAATGGTATGTACCTAGTATATAGTGGTAGACTTATAAATAGACTGGATTTTGATCCATATCCACTCCAAATCCGTGGTTATTGAACCGGTTTGGATTGACAATTTGATCCGTTTGATGGTCCGGATCCATTAATCATTTTATTTAATGGATTAAACACGGATTTAGGTTGATCCAATCAGTTAATGATCCGGTCCCTTTTTATAATAATTAAATATTAATTTTGTATTAATGAAATATTATTTTCTAAATTATTAACTATAAAATATTAAGAAAGTTATTACTTTTAAATATAAAATAATATATATACAATATTTTATTAATTTTTCATGAAGTATCATGCTAAAAAATTTAATATTATTATTAAAATTAAAAAATATTCATAATTCGGTGGATACGGATTTGGATTCACTATCAACGATCCGCCAAATTGACGGATCGGATTGGGTTGAAAATTTTTATAACTAACGGATTTAGATTTAGGTCAATCTGCTCCAAATCTAGTCCATTTACAGGTCTGTGTAGTGGTTATCATGTGACACATGATTCCAAATTTGAGCCTTAAGTGGAAAAGATAGCTCGGTTATTCATCATGATCCAATTTGGAAATTGTGTGGAAATTGCAAGCTTTAGGTGCAGTGAGGGTTTTCTTATGGAGGACATTCAAAGTATTCTTCCTTGCAACTATCTCTTATTTCGACAGAACCTACTTTCATCCCCATTGTACGATCGTTGCAAAATGCATCCAAAGACTATTCTCCATGCTTTGTAGACTTGTTCGAGCGCAAAACAGGTTTGGGAGCTCACTCCTTTCAAGAAGGTTGTTGGTGGTTGGAGAAATGGAACCTTCACATATTTGTTTCGGTTTGCTTCTTTGATTTTTTCTCAAAAGAATTGGCTTTTTATTTTTTTATCTCAAAACAATTGGCTTGGGTGTTGATGATTTGTAGAAGAATTTGGCATGCTACAAATGAGGAGTTATTTCACTGCAAGTATCTTAGACCAGAATTCTTATTTTTCTCAAAATCAAACCTTGTTTCAAGAGGTGCAATTTGTTCACTGTGGGACTGGTAAAATGTTCGGGCCCTACAATCAAGACAAATATGAAAATGATTGTGGCAGTAAGTGCGACAATTATTACAGCATTAAGTATGACAATCATTGCAGCATTAAGTATGACAATGATTGTAGCCATAAGTGGTGATACTTACAGGAATAAGTATAGTATTAATCGTGACTTACCTCCCAAGACACCGGCGACTTGCCATGCAAGTTTACTTGCAGACCAAGCCTTAATGCAAATGTAACTAGGGGGCAAGAGTCCAAGTGTGACATCTGATTCTGATCTAGTTTACTACACTCAACTAAGAAATATAATGATTTAGACATCAGAGGGTTTTCTATAAGTACTCTCCTCAAACCAACGGTCAGAGTAAGCTCCTCAATTCGTTGTCGTTAGGTCAGCGATGAAGAGAACCTTCTGGTTCGTTGTCGACAGGTTAGTAATGAAGAGAAGTCTCTGACTCGTCATCATCAAGTCAGCAATGAAGAGAAGCCTCTAGCTTGTCATTGATCAGTGACGAAGAGAAACCTTCGGTTTGTCATCGTCGGGTCAATGACAAATAGAAGCCTCTCGGTTCGTTTTCGTTGAGTCAGCGATGAGTAGAATCTTCTTAATTGTTCCTGGTCCAACTGCTGCTCTAGTCTGAATTTGTTGGCGAGTCAAAATTCGATACGGAGATTATCTTCACCAACAAGTGGAGTCGTCTATAGGGGCAGAAAATCCTTTGTCCCCAATTTCCTATCTTCTTCCCTGCCTTTTAATAGATTGTTGACATTTTTTCCAAATTATTTGAACCTCTCAAACACAGAGTCGGACCTGACATGAGGCCCATGAACCGGCCGTCTTAGGCTCAATGTCTCGTCGGGTCTAATTTTTTTTTTTAGGGGTATTTAAAAAAAATTATTAGGTAAATAAAATGCAAGTCTTTTACTAAACAATAAAATTGGATTAGTTGGCAAGTTGCATTCTTTTTATTTTATTTTTTATGGTACTCCTAGCCTAGATTCGAATCATCATTCTGTTGTCTTTTCATTTTTCTTTTTAATTTTTTTTGTGAGTTGTAAAAGTAAATTGAGATTGGAATTGGTCTACTCATTTCATTTCATAGTCCCTTTATATAGGGATAGAATTATAACGGAAATATCGATTACATTAATGATACTAAATGGTGATTGAGCTGTGATTGTAATTCCTTGATTTCCTCATCGTCAGTTGCTTTGATGAAGACACATAACGTGCTTTTCCTTTAACACTCCCCCTTGTGCCAAGTCAAAGACAAAATGGTGCATGAGTTGTTGCCTCACTAAAAACCTTGCCAAGTAACAATAAAAACCCTGTGGGACAAAAAAAATAAACCTTGGTCCAAGGAAAAGAGCACAACGCACCTTCTACATTTGAGTATGCCATGTGTGTGTTAGACTCCCCCTGACGTCTACACCTCCCCCTGATACTTACATTAATCAGGGGAGTTTGGAAAGTCTTCGCATTCCTATATTTTTCACATGTTTCTCAAATATGGCCTTAGGCAATGATTTGGTGAACAAATCTGCCACATTCTCCTCAGACCATACTTGATTCACTTGAATCTTGAGGAGGTCTTGTTGTTGCTGATTCTAGAAAAACTTTGGCGACATGTGTTTTGTATTATCACCCTTGATATATCCTAGCTTCATCTATTCGATGCAAGCTGCATTATCTTCATACATGCAAGTATGCTCTTCAGTGGTAGAACTCAAACACTAGTCCCTCGAATATGTGTAATGATAACTTTTAACCATATACACTCACGAACCGCCTCATGTAGAGTGATGATCTCTGACTGGTTCGAGGAGGTAGTCACAAGGGTTTGCTTGGTTGATCTCCAAGATATCGTCGTGTTCCCAATGTTAAATACATAACCAGATTAGGTACGACCTTTATGTGGGTCAGAGAGGTACCCAGCATCAGCAAAACCAACTAAAACATCATTTGGCGTTTCGGTGTAGTGAGTGGTGCTTTCGCCATCAACATTTCCTTTAGGGATTGCAGTTCCATCTGCGGTCCCTCTTGTCTCTCTGTAGGGAAAGAACAGTCCCAAGTCAATGGTTCCTTTTAGGTATCGAAAATGTTCTTGATACCATTCCAGTGACGCTGCGTGGGCGCTGAGCTAAATCTAGCTAACAAGTTCACTGAGAATGCAATGTCTGGTTGAGTACATTGGGCTAAGTACAATAATGCGCCTATTGCACTTAGATAGGGAATTTCATCTCCCAACACCTCTTCGTCATCTTCCTTTGGACGAAATGGATCTTTCCTTGCATCCAAGCTTCGACCGATCATGGGAGTGCTAGCAGGATGCGCTTTGTCCATGTTATATCGCCTGACTTTTGGACATACGCAGACTGGTGGATTAGTATTCCACAAACTCGGTGTTCTAGTTCAAGGCCTAGATAGAATCGAGTTTTCCCAAGATCCTTCATCTCAAATTCGAATTTCAAGTAGCTCGCGGTTTCTCTTATTTCATCAAAAGTTCTTATTATGTTCATATCATCGATATATATAGCTACAATTGCAAATCCGAAACTTGTTTTCTTTATGAATACGCAGGGGCATACTTCATCGTTCTTATATCCCTTCCCAATCAAGTAGTCACTTAAACGGATATACCACATCCGCCCGGATTATTTCATTCCTTAAAGTGAGTGTTTCAACTTAATTACAAACGCACTCCGTAGTTTAGAGTCACTTGACTTGGGTAATGTATGGCCATCAGGCACTTTCATATATATCTCTGAATCTAGATCCCCATAGATATATGTAGTAACCACATCCATGAGCTGCATTTCCAGTCCTTCGGAAATTACTAAGCTAACTAAGTAGCGGAACGTTATAACGTCTATTACGGGAGAGTATGTCTCCTCGTAGTCAATTCCAGGGCGTTGTGAGAAACCTTGCGCCACAAGGCGAGTCTTGTACCTCAGAGGTCTTCATTCTTCTCATTACGTTTTCTGACAAAGACCCATTTATGTCTTACAGGCTTTACACTTGGTGGGGTTAGCACTACCGGACCAAATACTTGTCTCTTTGTCAGAGACTCTAATGCTTCTTGGATTGATTCTTTCCATTTAGGCCAATCTGCTCTTTGTTGACATTCTACAATAGAGCGTGGTTCGATATCATCATGCTCTATGATTCCTTGAGCAACAGTATATATCATCAATGTGTATGGAAGATCTTTCTATCAACTCATACACACTCTCATAATCCTTTGAGATTTCTTTGTTCTCTGGAATCATTTTAAACATCGGAGCGTCCTCCAGTATTGATTCATGGACATAACTATAATCAGAGACAATCTCATGAGAGGGATTCTATACATTGATGATTGGTTTGTGCCTTACTCGCCCTCTTCTTCCTTGGGTGAGTATCAATCGAACCAAGTGGCCTCCCCATCTTCCTTTGGGGAGCCACGGCCTCAACCGTACCTCCACTAAGTGTGGTTGCAGTGCCTCTATCTGCGGCACCGTGCCCCTATTGGAGGCTTCTAATCTTACAGGCATATTTGTAGCTGGTATATGTGATCTCGTCACTTTTACGATATCAGTAAACGCATCAGGCATCGAATCTGCTATGTTCTAAAGATCGATTATTCTTTTCACTTCACTTTCACATTGTGAAGTGCGGGGATCAAAATGAGACAGAGTGGGGACAAACCACGACAATTCCTGTCGTTCCCTTGGAAAATCCTTTTTCCTATCTCTCCCTAACGACGGGAAGACTGTCTCATCAAAGTGACAATCCGCAAATCTAGCGGTAAAGAGATCGCCTGTCAAGGGTTCCAAGTAGCGGATAATTGTTGGGGATTCGTATCTAACATAAATACTTAATCGTCTCTGAGGACCCATTTTGGTGCGATGTGGAGGCGCAATAGGCACATATACTGCGCAACCAAATATGCGTAAGTGTGAAATGTCAGGCTCATATCCAGTTACCAACTGGTACGCAAAAAATGGTTGGCTAGCAGTGGGTCTGAAACGAATAAGTAAAGCTGCGTGCAAAATTGCATAACCCCATGCAGATATAGGCAGGTTGGTGCGCATAACCAATGCCCTAGCCACCATCTGTAGCCTTTGGATGGTGGCTTCTGCGAGACCATTTTGTGTATGCACGTGGGGTACATGATGCTCTACATCAATCCCGATAGACATGCAATAATCATCAAATGCTTTTTATGTAAACTCTCTAGCGTTATCAAGCCTTATAGACTTGATAGAGTGATCAGGGTGGTGAGCCCTTAAACGTATAATCTGTGCTAGGAGTTTTGCAAATGCAGCATTTCTTGTGGACAATAAAACGACATGTGACCAGCGTGTCGAAGCATCCACCAGAACCATAAAGTACTTGAATGGTCCGCATTCTGGATTGAAAGGTCCACAGATATCTCCCTGTATCCTTTGTAAGAATGGAATGTTTTGTTTTGTATCTTTAGCATAGGAAGGTCTCGATCCTGTTTTTGCTAAAGAGCAGGCTTTGCAAAACAAGTGATGTGCCTTTGAATTAGTCAATGAGGCATAATGGGAGGGAGGTAGTGCTTCTGGTACTTCAGAAGGTAATGACTTCATTTGAGCAGTACTAGGACCGACACCTTGCAGTGTGGCGGATTTTTCTCCCATTTTATTTCACTCGAAAGAAGGGATGTCTGTGTGAGTTCTTTGAAATACGGATCATCATGTTACGACCGGGGTACCCTAGGCGGTCGTGCCAAAGCCTGTATGAGTTAGTGTTCCACATTTCATTGTTGGTGACAGCATAAGATTCAATGATCCGAATCGTAGTGAGGTACAGTCCACTAGATTGACTCATAAGTTTCTCTAAAATGCGTTTCCTTCCACATTAATTTATTAGAGGTAATATAAAGGTATTCAGTTCCATTCTCACAATGTGTTTTTACATGATAACCGTTGGCACGAATATCTTTAAAACTTAACAAGGTTCGATTAGCTCTTGGTGCATACAGAGCATCTGTGACATTAAATATATCTCATATTCTTTAGAGTATTTCTATTTTAGGTAGAATGAAAATCTTTTCATTCAAATAATTTTTCTTTTTCTAGATGTATTGTTTTACATCTTCATAGTGCTATTTCGAACCATGTAAATATGTGTATAGTAAATAAATTTGAATAAATTCAGTGCTTCAGAATAAAATTCAAAATTTATAATAAGCCAACGATAATCAAATCAAGGTCTTGTTCAGAAATCTAATTTATCAACTCTATCCTATTTGACTGAAGGGTTCTTCGGTGCCCTTTGCACCTTGTTTCCATGACCACTAGGGCCAGCACCACCGTCTCTGCGCCATACATTGGGAGGGCCTCCATGGCCCATACCACGACCCCCATGTCTCTTGCCACGTGGTGCATTATTGCCACGTGGGTAGGGATCAGCACGTCCAAACCCCTATGCATTGGGGTTCTTTCCACCTTTCATTTTTTCATAATTAGCCTCGGGAATTTTCTTTGTCCCAGTAGGCCTGACATTGTTGTTCAAGAGAACCTCATTAAGCCTCTCAGCCACTTGCAGTAGGTTAATCAGCTTATTGAAAGTTGTGATTCTTATGTTGTCATACTCCAGCTTATATTGGTCCGCTAGTATAAGTGCTGAAGTGGGAAAAATGGAAAGAGTCTTTTGGATCATATCATCTTCTGTGAGTTCCTTTCCACAGAAATTTAGACGTGTCTTTAGGCGCAACATGTCCTTGTTGAAGTCATTGACCCTTTTGTAGTCAAGCAAGCGGATTTCATTCCACTGAATGGTCAGTTCTAGGAGCAACGTATCGTGAATGTTCCCAAAACGTCCCTTAAGGACATCCCACAATTCTTTGGGTGTCTTCAACTGAAGGTACTCCCAGCGTAGGCTAGGATCAATATGTCGCCTCAGAAACATTAAGGCATTTACTTTTACCTTATTAGATAGTTTATCATCTTTGGGGTCAGTAATGGTGGCAGTGTAGTCTTTTGCTACAAAGGCAATTTATACATCGGAAACCAACGATGGTACTCAAGTCCTTCTGAGTCCAAAATGTCAAATTTAGGTAGAGTGGATCAACCATCTACATAAACAAGATATAAATTACGCAGTCATAAAGACATCCACGTAAACTATTTTCCAGAAATATGAATTAGATTTCAAGACCAAAATTCGTAATGGTCACATTTTTTTCGATGCTATGTGAAAATGCTTTATCACGGTAAGTATGTATTTATAATGCGCATGAATTTTCATTATCATGGCTAAACGCAATTTTTGTATAGCATTCTAAATAAGGAATAATCATAGCATGTAATAAAGAATTAAACATAGAATATATAAAAATAAATGACATGGCATGCTCAAATTTCACAAATATACAACAAAATATATGCTACATATATCATGTGTAAAAATAAAATATAAAAAATAGTCTTTATGCTTAGGAATCATTATATAAGCATAAATAAAAAAACATGCTCAAAATTTCATAATAAAGCATAAACAATAAAATATATAATCATGCTTAAAGATAATCATATAAAACATAAATAACAAGGCATGCTTTAAGAGGATAAATATTATCTAACTAAACATGCTCAAAAGTTCATGATAAAAACATAAACAATAAAGTATAACCCATGCTTAAAAATAGTAAACATAAATGAAAATCACATGCTTTAGATTTCACGAATATATATCACATATTTAACAAGCAATAAAATAGCATGCTAAAAAAAAAATTTCTAATTATAAATAATTAAATATACCATAGTATGAAATTAAATAAATAAAAGATAACATACTTGGTTTCGAGAAAATAAAACAATCCTAGCGCACGCGCGTATTGATGTAGGCGTGTGTAGCGATGTTTTTGGGGTTGAGAAAACTGGGCCGCTTCCTCTATTTTCAATAATGGGTGTTGTTTTTTTTTCTTTCTCCTTTTTCTTTGCCTGCCCTTTTTTTTTTTTTTGTTCTGGGCCGCAGAGGCCAGCATTTTTTTTTTTTGGGCAGCAGAGGCCTGGTTTTTTTTTTTTATAATTTAGGGCCGGGTCAATTTTTTCTCTTTTTTCTTTGTTTTTTTTTCTCTTGGGCTGCAGGCCTGCTTCTTTTTTAATTGTTGGGCCGGGTCACACCTCTTTTTTTCTCTTGGGCCGGGTTGACGGGATAGAGGCAGGGGCTACTTCAAAGGATTTTTTTTTTTTTAATCGGCAGAGAAGAAGACAGTTTTTTTTTTCTTCTAGGGTTTTGTTTTGTTTTGTTTTTTTTTTTTGGACGGGGGGAAGAAAGAAACTAGAAAACTAGTGTTTTTTTCTTGGCTATTTGGTCTGAGCGTGCTGATAACGTGTAAAAATAAATTGAGATTGGAATTGGTCTACTCATTTCATTTCATAGTCCCTTTATATAGGGATATAATTACAACGGAAATATTGATTACATTAATGATACTAAATGCTGATTGAGCTATGATTGTAATTCCTTAATTTCCTCCTCGTCAGTTGCTTTGACGAAGTCACATAATGTGCTTTTCCTTTAACATAAGTATTATTTTGGCTATTTTTTTTCTTTTATATAATAAATGTAGGCCCATTTATATTTTTCGCCTGAATCCTCAAAATCTCAAGTCCGGATTTGCACAAACACCATTTCCTCCCCGTTATAGATAAAAAAATAATTATATATATATATATATATATATATTTTCTTATAGATTTAATTAAACTAGAATTGTCTTGTTAATCATCTCCCTTCTTTCTCAGCAAACTTCAACATTCATCAAATATTAATTAAAAGAATAAACCATTCATCAAATAAGGTCCTAAGATCTAAGAGATGAGATGTAGAATCAATAGTCCTCAAACCCCTCTTATCTCTCTATCCCCCATGGTGTTGTCCAGTGTACCTACATGTGCTAGAACGAGCATAATTAGCTATAATGAGCCACGCTCATTGTACCGCCAGAGGTACCGACTCTCACCAAGGGGATGACCTGCGAAGTCACTGCCAGGCGGGCTACCGCTCGAGCCCCGGATCACCCCCAGATCACCGCTGATGCGCCGCGTCAAGATAGCATCAGAAGCCCCTGACGCTGGGAATCGAAGCACATCAGTCCCACATCGGAAACAAGAAGAAGATCAACCTCTTCCTCACCTATAAAAGGTTCTCTCATCTCTCCTCATTAATTACGCAATTACTACTCATTTATTGTTATGCTGTGCATATACAGTGACTGACTTAGGCATCGGAGAAGTGAAGACCACCCAACACGGTCTCCCTCTGACGCCCTGTCTATCGTGTTGCAGCTAACAGGAATCACCTAACCCCAGGAGTAGCGGTCCGCCTACCGGACCCTCGTTAAGCAAGGAATCAGCTACCGCCGGACTTGAACATTAACATTGGCGCCGTCTGTGGGAAGCCTTGAACAAGAGGTCATCCCGCCACAATCACCATGACTAACGACAGCGGGGAAAACGCTGAAGAGCAGGCAGATCAATCCGCCATTCCCCAACCCACCAACCCAGCGGTAGGCGTCAACCGCGCGTTATTCACCACCCCGGTCAACCCCGGCGATGAGACGAACCCAGGTAGCAGCCGCCCGCCAGGCCAAGACCTCGCCTCCCTGTACGAGCTGGCACTGGCGGATCTTCACAAGGCAAACAGAGAATGTGAACAAGAGCACAAGGAAAAGGTCGAAGCCCAGAGGCAGGTGGCCACGCTGGTGTCCCGCTTCGATGAGCTAAAGAAAGCGTTGGAGGCAACCGCCAACCCGGCACGAAGTGAACAGTCACGAAGCACCAGGCATAGCCGACCCGGCACAGGAGCATTGATACCAGCACCGGTCATACACATGCAAGTCCCGCTGCACCCACCAGAGCTAGCGGCAATGGGACCACCCCCTACACCCCAGCCAATGTTGGAACAGGAGGCGGAGTCATCACTGCACACCCACCGCTCGAGACCTAGGGCGAGAACAGAGGGAGACCTGCCCGCTCCCAGGCGAGGATCAGTTCAGCGGAGTACCCGCCTAGACCCCACCGACGACGCAACCGCTCAAATACTGGAGAGGATGCAGCAGTTGAAACAAAGGTTAATCCGGGCGGAATCGGCCACCCCTGCACCAGCTTCAAACCCACTTTTCGCGGCCAGGCCAGGACCATTTACCGCTGCAATTTTGCTAGCCGTCAGACCGGCGTATGCAAAGACCCCTAAAATGTCACATTACAGCGGTAAGACTGATCCCTTCGTCCATATGGACACCTTCAAGAAGGTCACCAACAACAAGGGATTCGATGACGCCATCCTGTGCCACTTGTTCAGTGAAACGCTGGACAATGAGGCAATGAATTGGATCTTCGAGTGCCCGCCGGGATCCATTGACTCATTTCAGGCATTATCGCATGCTTTCCTTTCTCGGTTCATCCTACTGTCCGCCGGGCACCACAACACAAGTCAACTGTTCAACTTCAAGCAGGGTACGGAGGAGACACTGAAGGCGTTCGTCACAAGGTGGCGAGCGGCGGCATCTCAGTGCCGTGATCTCGATAAAACAATGGCTTCGGCAGCTTTTAAGCAGGGACTCCTCAAAGGGCCATTTCTATATCACCTCAACTACAATCATCCAAATGCGGTATACGACCACCTCATGAGTGAGGCGGTCATTCATGCCCAAGCTGAATTCATCACATATGGGGAGGCCCCACCGCCACCAGCGGCATTGGCAAAATCGACACAACCCTCCTCCGGTCAGCAAGGGACCTCTAATAAAACCTTCACACCGCCAACTGAGAAGAAGAGGGAGTGGCAGCAGGGTCAGTACCAAAACAAGCGGCAAAAGGATCAGCACTACAAGGGAAACCGCCCATCCCATGGGGACAACCGCAACAAACATGCGGAGTCTTCCCAGCGGTATGCAGTATTTACAGTCCTCACGGCTTCACATGAAGAAATATACAATCAGTGCAAGGATCAGATCCCACCGCCGCCCCCGGGAAAATACCCAAAAACAGGAAAGCCAAGGAACACCGGTAGGTGGTGCAAATACCACGAGGACAGCGGTCACAATACCAACAGCTGCAACGCCCTCAAAACGGCCATCGAGACCTTGTACCGGGACGGCAAGCTTGAGCAGTTCAAGGTATGCCAACCGCCACCTGTGATCGCCGATATCAAGCCCATGGGCCGCATCAACACAATCGACGGAGGTGCTCCAATCACCAGCATGTCTCACAGACCTAGAAAGCGTTACGCGCGAGCCAATCACCCAAAGGAAGTCTGCAACATCCGCTACGAAAGATCCGCCAAACTCCCAAGGTCTGGTTGGGAACCCATTACCTTCTCAGAGGAGGAGGAACGCGGAGTACATCTGCCCCACGACGATCCTTTCTTGATTGACGCTATTCTGGGTAAAATGTCAGTGGGAAGAATCCTGGTTGACTGCGGTTCCGCTGTCAACGTTATATTCGGCGGTTGTTATAACAACCTTAAGAGGAACATAAAATTACTCCAAGACCATGAACCGCTGCTCAGCTTCTCCTGTGACGTCACGCAACCGCTGGGCTCTGACTATATGCGGCTCGTTATGGGCACTAGTCCATGCATGGCTGAAATACATACGGAGTTCATAGTTGTCGATTATTCGAGTTCATACAACGCCATCATTGGTCGGCCAGCGCTCAACAAACACAAGTGCATCATCGCCGGGTACATGCTGCTCGTGAAATTCCCCACACCCAACGGCACAGGATGTGTCAAGGGAAGTCAGCAATTGGCACGCGAGTGTTATTCTATTACCATGGCACAATCAGCCCGCCGCCACGAGATCCTAGCGGTAGGCAGTCAGGCACCGCCACCAAACATTTTTGAGGACCCCAGGGAGGATGAAAAGAAGTACGTAAGGAAAGAGCCAGTCCACCCAGAAACATCACTGAGGGTTGTCAGCATCTCGGACGAGCACCCTGAGCGGACGGTCCGCATAGGCGCTCAATTGGACCCAGAGCTAGCGGCGGAGCTCACCCAGTTCCTACGTGACAACGCTACAGTCTTTGCCTGGTCATATACCGACATGCCAGGTATCTCCCTTGAAATCATCTCGCACAAGTTGAGCATCAAACCATCCTTCTACCCTATCAAACAGAAACGCAGAGCCTTCGACGAAGAGAAGTACCGCGCTATCAGAGAGGAGGTTGCCAAGCTCCAGGGCATTGGGTTCATCCGCCAGGTCATCTATCCCCAGTGAATTTCCAACCTGGTTATGGTCAAGAAGGCTAGCGGCAAGTGGAGGATGTGCGTCGACTTCAAAAACCTTAAAAAAGCATGCCCGAAAGATAGCTTCCCGTTACCTCGCATCGATCAACTCATTGACGCAACCGCTGGACACGAGCTTCTCAGCATGATGGATGCTTTTTCCGGTTATAACCAAATCAGGATGCATCCCGACGACCAGGAATGCACCACCTTCACCACCGACAAAGGCCTGTATTGTTACAATGTGATGCCTTTTGGTTTAAAGAACACAGGGGCAACTTATCAACGGCTGATGAACGCCATGTTCGCGGAACATCTGGGCAAGATAATCGAGGTCTACGTAGATGACATGTTGGTCAAAAGTATAAAGGCCAGCAGACATGTGGCAAATCTGAAAATCATAATAACCATCCTCTTGGCCTACGGCATGCTCCTCAACTCAGAGAAATGTTTCTTTGGAGTCACCGCCAGCAAATTTCTGGGATATATTGTCAGTGCACGGGGCATCGAGGCCAACCCTGACAAGGTACATGCCATCCTCAACCTGAAGGACCCAGAATGGAAGGTGCACGTCTAATGCCTCCAAGGCAAGCTAACCGCCCTGTCTCGATTCATCTCCAGACTGACCGACAGGTGTGCCCCATTTTTCAAAGTCCTCAAAACAACCCACAAGAAGGTCATCGACTGGAACCCAGAGTGCCAGGCGGCGTTCCAAGGCCTGAAGGAATACCTGGCGGTAGTACCGCTCCTCTCCATTCCTGTCCAAGGAGAAACATTGTACATTTACCTAGCGGTATCTCAGTCAGCGGTTAGCTGTGCCATCGTCTGGCGGGAGGGCCAGGACGAGCTCGCAGTTTTCTATGCCGGAAGAGGCATGAATGGAGCGGAGGCACGGTATCCTCCATTGGAGCAGCTTGCTCTCGCACTCATCGTTGCCGCCAGACGTCTCCGCTAGTACTTCCAAGCCCATACAATACATGTGCTAACCAATCAACCGCTGAGACAAGTTATGCAGAACCCTGAACATTCGGGGCGCCTCAGCAAGTGGGCCATTGAGCTCAGTGAGTTTGACATTGATTACAAACCACGAACCGCCATGAAGGGCCAGGCGGTGGCAGACTTCATCGCTGAGCTCACCGACCGTCAGCCCGAAACCAAGATCGATATACCGCTCGGAACAGAAATTGCTACGGCCGTGGAGCCGGCACCCCAACAATCGGACTGGAACCTACACGTGGATGGTTCCGCTTCCGCCAAGGCTAGCGGTGCCGGAATTATCTTGACAGGACCACGGGGGCTTAACGTCGAGTATGCGTTGAAATTCAACTTCAAAGCTTCTAACAACATGGCGGAATATGAGGCACTCATTGCCGGCCTACTCCTCGCCATTGATTCAGGATCCGACAGTGTCAACATCTTCAGCGACTCTCAGTTGGTCGTTAACCAGGTCAACGACAGCTTTCAGGCCAAGGATCAGAAGTTAGCGGCATACTTAGGGTACACCAAAACGCTGCTCAAGAAATTCAAGTTCCACACCATCACACAAATCCCCAGGGAAAAGAACGCCAAGGCTGATTCACTGGCAAGACTGGCAACCGCCCAACCACACCAGAGCCCAGCGGACACAAGGGTAGAGTCCCTAGACAGGCCAAGTATCACCAAAACCCTGGCGGAGATCTTTAGCATTGAGGCCAATCCTAGTTGGATGGACGAGATTATCCAATACAAGCGCAACGGGACATTGCCAGAAGACAAGATCAAGGCACGACAGCTCCAGCGGAGAGCAACCCGTTACAACATGCAGAGCGACAAACTTTACCGCCAGGGATTCACTCACCCCAACCTTCGTTGTCTAACCCCGGAGGAGGGAAAGGTCGTGCTGGCAACAATACATGGCGGGGAATGCGGAAATCACTCAGGTGCCAGATCCTTGGCTAATCGCACAATGCGACAAGGCTACTTTTGGCCTACGCTTGGTGATGACACCCGGCGGATATCAAGATCCTGTCACAAATGCCAACAATTTGCTGATTTTCCACACGCTCCGGCGGGACCTCTGTCGGTTATCGTCAGCCCCTGGATTCACTTAACGTGGGGCCTGGACTTGATGGGAAAATTCCAAACCGCCAAAGGTCAATTCAAATACATCATTGTCGCCATTGACTACAGCAGCAAATGGATAGAGGCAGAGCCACTAACGGCAATAATTATCGCCAAGGTAATCCACTTCCTCTGGAAGAACATCTACTGCCGATACGGTGTCCCGCATGCAATCATCACAGACAACGGCACACAGTTCAACAATAAGGAACTCATCTCTTTCACCACCAATCTGGGCACCAAGATGCGTTTTCCATCGGTCGCCCATCCCCAAACCAACGGCCAGGTCGAGGCGGCAAACAAGATAATCAAGAAACTGTTGCAGAAGCGGCTCGATGAGGCAAAGAGTTTGTGGGCGGAGAAGCTCCCGGAGGTTCTGTGGGCCATCAGAACAACCCCAACCTCTGCCACAGGTGAAACCCCCTTTTGTATGATGTTTGGGACCGAGGCTGTCCTGCCTATCGAGGTAATCCAGCCAACCGCTAGGGTCGAAGGCTACTGCCCCGAAACCAACTGCGACGGCATTAACCTCGACAGGGATTTACTAGAGGAAAAGCGAGACGCAGCCCATTTGCGCAATCTCCAAAATAAGCGGCGGGTATCACGTTTCTACAACGCCAGGGTTAAAGCCCGCAACCTCCAACTGGGGGATTGGGTAATGAAAGAGGTTATAGCCCCGCCAACGAAACTCCGCCCAACTTGGGAAGGTCCATACAAAATTGTAGAGGTCGTTAGCCCGGGCACCTTCTACTTAATGGACAAGGATGGCGTCACAACGACCCACCCTTGGAATACCGAACACCTCCGGTATTACTACAAATAGTCATACCGCTACCCAAGAGCATCTTGACTTAGCTAAATTTTGTTCAATATTTAGCTAAGGGAAGCTACCCAACGGGTACGACCCCGCTTTTGTAAACGTTGTTCAGACAGCTATCAATGAAACGAGGAATTATTCAAACCATTGTTACCAAGTCTAGCACTGAGGGCAACTGGCAACGCCAGTCAGCGGACTACGTCGGCTACATTGTGCACTTGGACCAATTTTAATTCCTTTAATGTTTCATCCATGACCAAAAGCAAGTATCAAGACTTCTAGCGGCACACACATTATCACAAACAAAAAGAAACACTTTGGGTGCCAACAAATTTCATTTATCTCAAAACAGAATTACATCATTTATGCCTCAGTGGCTACAAAAAAAAAAAAAACTTTCCTACTCCTATTTAGGGGTTGGCGGGGTTGGCAGGGTTTGTCAGGGCGGCCCCACTACCGTCAGCAGTTCCACCGGCGGCCTACGGAGGATCGGAGCAGCTCGTCTGGTCGGACCCTCGGGCTGTGGGACTGGGAGTCTCTATGGTGCCATCCGCCCGGGTGTGGGCCGCCAAGAACCCAGCGCGGGACGCCTCTGACGGCGTAGGCGTCCGCTGCGAGCCGGCTTCTGGAGGCTCGGCACTCTCCCCGCTACCAGAGCAGACTCCGGGACCAGGTGCGGCAGTAGGAGCGGTACTTGTTGTCGGCGGCGCTTCTTTACTCGGCTGCACGACCGGCATTGCCGCTTTCGCCCAGTCAATGGCGCCCCTATGCCGCAACATCTCCACATTGGCCAGGGCACCGGCCTTGGCTGCGTCATTGAGCGCCTTCTTGTGCTCCGCCGACTGCTTGTACGATTCAACAGCGGCAGCCGCAGCACGGCTTCCCTCAGACTCCAAGCGAGTGACTTCACCCTCCAGCCGCTTGATTTCCGCTTGTTTAGCGGCGGACTCCCGCTGAAGGATCTCAATTTTCTTCTCCTTCGCGGTCACCCGGTCCCGCACCAGAGACATATCTTGCTCCAGCTTGGCGTACCGCTCATTCTGATCCAGGTGCCGCTCAATGGCAACGTTCAGCTTGCCCCTGGCATCCGCCGCATCGCAGTCGGCCTTTGTCAGACGTTGCTCGACGTCAGCCAACTTCTCCTGGGTCTTCCCCAAGTCCCTCTGGAGGCCCGCCACTTCCTCCCTCAGCTCCCACTCAACCAGGGGCTGCTTGGACGCCGCCTGGAACATCTCGTGAAGCCCGACGGCAACGTGCCCAAAGGCTGTGCTGAAGGGCGACTCGCTGACGGCGGTCGACCGAACAATTCCCTCCAGGTCGCCGAACCACAGCCGCTCGCAGAGGTGATACAAGAAGTCCCGCTCACCGTCGTTGAGGAACTCGGCGTAGGCAGCAAATGAGTCCAGGCCGCTCGCACCCACCTCTTTCGCCACGTCGGCAACAGCCCCGGGCGGAGCCTGCCTCGACTTCTTGGGCTGCTCTCGGGCCCCCGTCACCTCCACTTCCTCCTCTTCCCCACCGGAGTCCGACTGGAGGCGTTTTCGCTGGAGCACCCGCCTGCTCCCAGCAACAACAGGCCTCGAACCCCCCGCCAGCGGCGCCAACCCCGCTATGGTAACACCCTCGGTGGGGCGCACCGCTTTCTTCTCCACCGCCGCGCCGCAGGGCCGGCGCCCTCTCTTTCCTCGGCGCCGCTTCATTCGCCCCGCCGGTCCCCGCCTGAACGGCGGGCAGCCCATCACCACCAAGATAGGAGTGGTGTGGCATTGGCAGCACCACGGGAACCTCTGACTGGCTCAGCGCCAGTGTCTCTGGGTCCACCACCGTCTTTTGTGCCGCCATCCCGGAAGCATACATGGCTTCAAGGAAGCTGTCGATTTCAGCACGGTCCATTGCTTTTGCAAAGGCGTCACGGCTAGCCTTGTTTCCCGGCGGAGTCTCAGCAAAAATTAGTGGCAGGCCAGTTAGTATGGGACAACCTCACCAAAGGTACGATACAGCTAAGATTACTTACCAACGGCGCGCGTCAATTGTTGAGCTACCAACAACTCCCACCCGCTAAGGAGACGGAAGTCCAGCAAGTTGCGATTCCGCCAGCAACCTCTGATGCGTGCTACCCGGCACTCTTCCTCACGAGTTAAGTTGTACCGCAACCCCGCTGCACAAACAGATCATCAGTAGAGTACACAAAAAAAAAAAACAGAAACCACGCCAGTCGTGTTCAGCGGAAACAACAAACAACCTCGGATGGGCTGAAATTCTGACTTAATTCTAAACGACGGCCCCCCCTCGTTAGCCCCCGCCTGGTACTCCCATCCCGCTGTGGCAATGCAAAACAAGCCCCGCCAGTACGACATTGAGTCCCGCAGGTTTTCGATCAGCTTGGTTTACTTGCCCTCTACAACCCTGGCGCTTCACGTACACCAGTTCATAGAAATGCAACACCTCCGCCATGGTCGGTCCTTCGCAGCCAGACAACCGCCACAACGAGTTCAGCGACAGCAGTAACCACCACATGTTGGGGCACACTTGCCCAAAGGCGATGCCAAACTCGCACAGCAGAATCTGAAGGTTGGGCACCAGAGGGAGGGTCACTCCCTCGCGGAATATAGCCTCGTGCACCGCGGCATGGCCTACTGGCAGAATCGAAGCTTTCTCCTCTACCGTCGGCGGACGCAACTTCACCGTGCCGGGCAACCGGAACACCTGCTTCAGCCGGTTGACGGCAACCGCTGTCATCCCACCTCCAGCCTCGTCAACGGGGGTGCTGTCCTCGAACACCCACGAAGACTCGGTATCCTCCCCAGTTCCACTTCCCCCGCCAGCGGAACCGCTGGCGGCACTATTACTTTCTAGCCGCTCTTCATGCAAAGTATGCGCAGTAGCAGCCTCCCCCGCCCTAGAACTCTCCGAACACGACACATGACCCATATCTACGTCCCACGGAATGGTCTGTAGCGGCTCGACTTCTAGCGGTTCTGGCAGTGAGGTTCCTGTATGGGCAGACAGACACAACGAGTCAATAAAATTTCTATCTGCCGCGCTGAACGACACTTCAGATCCGAAATCCTCACTGCTCGAGATCTCTATGACGTCGGCCATCCCAAAACCCTAAAACCCAAATCAGTTAGCTCACACAGGATCTAACCTATCCCTATATCAGTTGGTGCCCAAGAACATCAACAACACTCAACCCAGAAAATGCCAAAACAAGAACAAACCGACTAAGATTCGACCATCTAGAAAAGCCCTAACAACCCCAATTGTCAATCACAACCACCCTTCCCCAAACCCACTCACACCCTCACAGTACGTCGACAAAGAACATATCACAGAAAAACCCAGAAATCCAACAACGCAGACACCCAATCAAACAGGAAAAAGGCCAGATTACCAACCTTGACAGTGGAGCCTCTGACAGCAGTGCGCACACTACTCTTCGCAGCCGGAGATCGTCTCTTCTTCCACGCACGAGAACTCGCCGATATCGCCTCGCCTTTCTTCTCCGATCTCAGACACAGAACACTTGAAGACGACGAGGGCTCAGTTCGAAGTTTAGAGCAGTGCCAAATATGCGACCTTCCCCCCTTTTGTGTCAACATCAAACAATCCCACGCCGTCCGTTTAAAAAACGACATCGACTGCCAGCCATACGCGTGTCCAACAGCTGCAGTTACTCTCCAGATTAACCGAGGCGTCGCCTCGGTTATGAAATCCATCATTACTCGACATTAATGGTGAGGAGACGGCTCGACGAAGGAGACACGCCTCCGCACGCTAACCTTTTAGGGGTTTGCCACGTGTCCACCACCATCAAGCGAAGCATCCGACAGAAGCCACAACTTTTGGGTGAAAGGCTCCAAGTATCGAAGTCCGCTGAGCGAAACCCCGCTAGCGGAACTTCTCACTTGTCATCCTCCAAATATCGAAGTCAGCTGAGCGAAACCCCGCTAGCGGAACTTCTCACTTGTCAGGCTCCAAGTATCGAAGTCCGCTGAGCGAAACCCCGCTAGCAGAACTTCTCACTTGTCATCCTCCAAGTATCGAAGTCTGCTGAGAGAAACCCCGCTAGCGGAACTTCTCGCCATCTTCCAAGTATCGAAGTCCGCTGAGCGAAACCCCGCTAGCGGAACTTCTCACTTGTCATCCTCCAAGTATCGAAGTCCGCTGAGCGAAACCCCGCTAGCGGAACTTCCCACTTGTCATCCTCCAAGTATCGAAGTCCGCTGAGCGAATTCCCGCTAGACTTCCACTTGATAAGGGCAGCCTCGGCTATACATGGCACTGCCGGCAGAGCCCTCTCCATTTTGTAAACCCCGTGCATTGCTGAGCGCAGTTCCACTTAGTAACCACAGCCGAACACGTCTACTCGACGCTGTTTTCCTGCTACATCCAGCGGGGGGTATCCTCCAAAGGCGGATCCCGAGGCTACGCCTTATTCTGACAATGACCGCCACGCGGCATTACAGTCAGATCATCCCTACGGGACACGGGGACTTGTCAACAGTCTACGACGACCCTGATCAGGTATGTTGACCCCCGCCACTTAGGTACTAAGATTGGGCTCGCTACCCAACACCTTCTGCTTCGCGCAGCTTCCCCTCAACAAACAATTTGCCGACCATCCGGAGGTCCGTCTTGGCTAGGAAGTGGGGGACTCCCTGGCGGGCCTGGCAGGGGCCCACCCGAAAGGGTATAAAGAGTTTGCTCAGTAAATCCATGGTTGACAACGCACTGACGCTAATTATGCTGTTGCAAGTCTAGCGGAAGTAACGCTTCACACCGCCGATCAACTCCCCAACCAAGATTGCCCTCCTTGACTGGGGACTTGGGGGACTTATACCTACATGTGCTAGAACAAGCATAATTAGCTATAATGAGCCACGCTCATTGTACCACCAGAGGTACCGACTCTCACCAAGGGGATGACCTGCGAAGTCACAGCCAGGCGGGCTACCGTTCGAGCCCCGGATAGCCCCCAGATCACCGCTGACGCGCCACGTCAAGATAGCATCAGAAGCCCCTGACGCTGGGAATCGAAGCACATCAGTCCCACATCGGAAACAAGAAGAAGATCAACCTCTTCCTCACCTATAAAAGGTTCTCTCATCTCTCCTCATTAATTACGCAATTACTACTCATTTATTGTTATGCTGCGCATATACAGTGACTGACTTAGGCATCGGAGAAGTGAAGACCGCCCAACGCGGTCTCCCTCTGACGCCCTGTCTATCGTGTTGCAGCTAACATGAATCACCTAACCCCAAGAGTAGCGGTCCGCCCACCGGACCCGCATTAAGCAAGGAATCTGCTACCATCGGACTTGAACATTAACATCTAGAATCTTCTTGGTCGCCATGGTACGAGACTAGGATCTGATATCAAATCCATGATTCTCATATCGCTACTGAGCTTTGTGAGATGTGTTTCAAGATCTTGCTCTTATTAGACTTGACCTCAGATTTTTCTGTTCTTGGTACAAAGATGAACCCAGATTTTCATATAACAGATTCAGCAAAATCAAATCAACCTGACCAAACCATATAAAAAAGAATCGACCCACCTGGGAAAAATTTTCCAAACATCTTGATACACCTGACCAAAATCTTCCTAATTTTGTTTTCTCTAAAGGGAAACTATCACAAATGGTCACTGAGTTATGACCCATTCGACACTTAACTCACTGTATTTTCAACAATATCACTTAACTCATTGCCGTTAATTATACTGTTAGAAGCCGTTAAAATTGAGAGTATATTTGTCAAAACACTTAAAAATGCATTTCTAACTTTAAAAATTGAGGGTATATATTTTTTTTCAAATTATATTTAAATTAAAATAGAATCCTTTTTTTATTTGAAATTCCAAAAATTGAAAAAAATTGAAAAAAAATCTGATAAAATTTTTTTTTTCAAGTTAAAAATGTATTTTTAAGTGTTTTGACAAATATACCCTCAATTTTAACGGCTTATAATAGCAGAATTAATGGCAGTGAGTTAAGTGAAAGACAGATGTAAAAGTGAGTGAGTTAAGTGATATTATTGAAAATACAGTGAGTTCAGTGTCGAATAAGTCATAACTCAGTGACTATTTGTGATTTTTTGCCTTCTCTAAATTAGCTCGATGAATTCAGCTTAGGGGAAGAAAAGATGATCCTTGGTTCATTTCGTTTCTTTTATTTTATTTTTCTTTTCACGTGGACTTTTGTTTGTTTGGTTAATGGAGATAAATGATTGTAAGATGAAGTGGACTGAAATGCACAATTGATTGTAAGATGAAGTGGACTAAAATGCACAATTGTCAACAAATGAATGGAGGGACATGGAAGGAGATAGGAAATTGGGACATAAGATTTCATCCTATCTGTAGGAAACACTTTTTCCTAAAAAGTAATGGCGGGAGCTGCAGTTGAAGAAATCTCCCATCTGTCACGTACTAAGGACTAGAAGTGACTAAATCCAACCCCCGAATGGACCTGCGCCAAACCTAATCAGAGATCTAAACTCTAACTTACAAGACGCAAAGGCTGAGGCTAAAACTTGAGCAACTTCGAAAGTAAAAACAGGACCGAGAGCTCCGCCAACAGCAAAAACTTGAAAGGATTTAACAACTCAACAGTGATTTGTTAGACGACGAGGCCAGTGGCCACACTCGCCAAACCAATAGAGTAACAAATGTGAGTGCTGGCTACCCCACCAACTGAGGCTTTAAAGGACCTCTCATTGAGAGGGTGGGTGACACACTAAATGGAGGACTAAATGGAGGAACCGGTACAGGCCAATCTAAGAGAGCATGCAATGAATCATAGCATGAGAAGATGGAGAAAATGATCGACAAATGCAAGGGGGCCGGTCCTTGAGAACTCGCTGCCGAAATCACCCCTAATATTGGTAGATCCCTATTCATCAATGACATCATGAATACAGCGAAACCACAGAAATTCACTATCCTCATGTTGCAATTATACGATGGAACCACCGACCCAGTGGATCACATCAAACAGTACAAACAACAGATGTCCATCGAAACAACCGACGAGAAGCTAATGTGCAAACTCTTCCCGTCCCGGCATCAACTTGGTTCTAAGATCTCAAGCCTCAATCAATCCCAAATTTTGACACGCTAAGCCGAGTTTTCATTTAGTAATACTTCTGTAGTCGCATGCAAAGAAAGGATATGACGACTTTGTTCAGCACCAAGCAAAATACTGGAGAAAAAATAGGACAATTTTTCGAACGGTCCAAGGCTAAAAAGTGGCTCTTCAACGATGAGCCTCAATTTTCGGTGATTACATTTAGAGAATGACTCATCCCAAGCGCACCCTTATACGAGAGTTTGTTGCATGAATCAGAAGAGATATGGATGACATTGCTACAAGATTCGAGGGTGAAGGAGGCACAAGGCTCGGGTTACTGTTGTCGTCGCCTCGAGAAGTTGAATGAAATAACATTAAGAAGAACATTCCAAGTGATAGCGGAGGGATACCTCGATATTGTCCCCTTGAAGAATGGTTTACGATTTACACCTTGACTATATGATGAGGATGCGAGAAGTTGATATTACCCGCTCCACAAGGTAGGGGCACGAAATATATAAATGCGCAGGAGTGCGACCAGCAGTCCTTCTAGCAATGAAAGCTGGTAAACTCATTTAGTATAGAATGACATAAATCAAGGCAAGCAGAGGGGTCTTGGAAATTCCACGTGCCGAAATTCATCTCGAGTAATGGAGAAGGTATGATAATATCGTGATTTCATTTTGACCAAAAATATTGGTATGACTAGTAAAAATCATGTAAGAAAAAAAGTGCTTAGTGATTTTTGTGCATGTTGGTATCCATTCAGGAGACTATCGAAATTATGTATTTTTCATTTCTCGTATGAATAGTATCACTAGGACTGGTTCCTTGAGTAGGACAATTTGTTTGATTCATAGGAACTGGTTTCTCGAGTATGACACTTGCCTTAATGCTTCGAAACTGGTTTCTCAAGTAGGACAGTTGATTTGATTCTTAAGAGCTGGTTCCTCAAGTAGGACAGTTGCCTTAATGCTTCGAAATTGGTTCCTTGAGTAGAACATTTACATTTGATTCGTAGATACTGGTTCCTCGAACAGAACAGTTGCCATTATGCTTCAGAACTGGTTCCACGAGTAGGACAATTGCTTTGATGAGTAGGAGCAAGTTCATCGAGTAGGACAGTTAACTTTGTGCTATATCCAGATTTTATTGTACCCCTAAGGATAATAGGGGCATGATAGGGAAATGCATTTAAAGGGCCTTTTTGACCACATTGAATGCTCAAGAGGGTAGCGGTCACATTCAAGGAGATGAACGGTCATAGAGGAAGCCATCACGGACTTGGAGATCAGCGTCATGATCATGGAGACTAGCAATCACGGTCATGGTTATGGAGGACAGCGTTCATACTCGAGGGAGCCAACACTCAAGAGCTCAAGGGAGCAACATTTCACACTTAAGGAGATCAACGTTCACGCTCAAAGGAGTTAACAGTCACGCTCAAGTTGGAAAATGCTCATTCTCAAGAAGATGTCCGCGACGAATGCTCAAACCCATCAAGATGACAACCCCACCTCTAGGTGATGACCCTGTTGAGGTTCGAGGTGAAAACCCCATCAAGACTAGAGGGAGAAGAAGACCGTATGACATCAGAAGAGAGGGAAACTCATAGCCGAGCTTAGGTCAGATTTGGGCTTTGAAGATTTCCTCTTAGAACGAGTGTCAAAGAGAAAATTTGGGGACATTATGGGAATAGTCAAATATTTTAACTCTACAATTAAGACAAAATAAATGTGGAAATGATTGCAGCAGTAAATGCAATAATCATTACAGCAGTAAGTGTGGAAAACATTGCATCATTAAATATGGCAATGATTTTAGCCATAAGTGGGCTAATTATAGGAATAAGTACGATATTGATCATGACTTGTTGCCTCACTAGCGACTTGCTATGCAAGTTCACTTGCAGGCCAAGCGGTAATGTACCTATAAATAAGGGGCAAGACGACCCTGTGTGATATCCAATTCTGATTTAGTTTGCTACATTTGGCTAAGAAATATATTGGCTTAGGCATCAGAGAGTTTTCTACAGGTACCCTCCTCCTCTAACCGTTGGAAGCTCCCCAATTTTTCATCGTCAGGTCAGCGATGAGGAGAAGCCTCTGCCTCGTTGTCAAAAGGTGCACAACAAAGAGAAGCTTCAGACTTGTCGTCTAAAGGTCAGTGATGAAGAGAAGCCTCCGATTCGTCGTCGTCATGTTAGCGATGAATAGGGGCCTTTTGGTTTGTTGTCGTTGGGTCAACGACGAATATAAGCTTCTCGATTGTTCATGGTCCAACTCCTGCTCTAGTTCGAATTTATTGGTGAGTCAAATTCCGATACGGAGATTTTCTTCACCAAAATTCATTCTACTCCAACACGAAATCCTCAAATTCCAACTCTAGCTTTATAATGGAGAAGGCCTTCATTCCCATTCCTTAAGTTGAATGTCGATGAAGCTATTGATGTACTTGCAAGTTTGAGAGGTCTTGGTTCAGTTTTATGTAATTTAACATGGAGAACTTCTTCTTACAATTTCTAATGGAATGTCAAGTCACTTTAGTGTCAGCATAACATAGATTTGTTGCGGCAACTCTAGGTTTAAAATCACTTCATCAGGCATGTGGGAGTATAGATTTTCCCTATAGTATACGATTAACAAATGGGACATGATACTTGTAGAAGCATACCTGAGGCTGTATACTTCGTGGACCAGTTGCATCGGGTAAGGCCCATATTAATAAGTATCCCCTTGGCCACAGAGGCTACACAGCCTGGATATGGTCATATAATGAAGTTTTCTATGTGCTGGACTCAGTGTATATATACACTACCCCAAAAAAGGGAAGAATCCTAGTTGATTACATATTAATACCTCGAAAGGCACCTCCTGCAGAAGAATGGGTTGGACCTACATATGGTCTCTAATAAGGTTTGCGGTATTCAAGTTAACCTTGAATAGTCTAAGTAAGGAAAGTGAATCCTTCTCAATCTCCTTTCTTGAAAGACACGCAATCCTACTAGGGTTCAGATTGCTCTTAGACACTTTTACCTAGACATGTATTCTCCTATATAAGGAGGCACAATCAACCATCAACCATCTGTGATAACGAATTCTAATCTAGCTCAAGCCTACTGTATTGCGTTGTTTTACTTACTTGATCGTAAGAGGGTCTAAGCCCCATACCACACCGGTCTCGGGTTTTGTTTTGCAGGACACATGCAATCGTATACGAAACTTGAAGATTCTGATATCTTACTAGGCAGGCTTCAATTTGACTCAATTAATTCTGGAAATGGATGTGCAGATGGTGGTTAATGACCGTAATGGTGATATTCTAAATTGATCGTTGGACGTAGGCCTTTTATTAAAGGAAGTGAGAACACTTTTCTGCTTCTTCCATTCAGGAATTTGTAAATATAACCGTAAGAAACATAAACAGACATTGCAAGTTTTAGCTAAGAACGTGCTTATATGTGTCATGCATTTCAAGTATGGGTCGAAGATGGGCTACAATGACTATCGAATGTACTTATGTCTGATGTACATCTCAAATGCATAATTTTATGCAACTTTTAAAATAAAAATCAAAATATATAAGCCTTAATGTATTAAATAGAAAATTATAAAAAATTAAAAAAATTAAAAAAAAAACATAGAAGACATGAGAGTTTAGGTTATGCAAAATTTGACAAATTGATTCACATCAGCCTTTCAATGTGGCAAAAAAGTATCAGCTGAAATTATCAACTACCAAATATTATCTTTGCATTTCCACGTAGATTTTGGCATATTAGTTGATGCTTGAAAAATATTGTTAATACATCCAACTCTGATAGGGAAAGGAAAACCTGTCTCACTTAAAATTTCCTCTATATCTTCTGACGAGGAAAAAATTGTGTGCTGTGCTAGGGTGACAGAGAAAGTTTTTGGCCTCAGTCAGACGACGCATCCATTGACGCTGTCATCAAACGGGTATTATTGATGGGTGAGTACAGTTCTCTCGTTCGGGACGGTGTTCTTCTCGATCGATGGGATCAGGAGAAGGAGATGGGAGCGATCGCGGTCAGTGAGGGGTTCTGGCTGTGATTGTGCAAGCTGGGTTTGCAGGTCGAAAAGGAAGCAGGAAATAGACCTATTGTGCCTGGGTTGGGGGTGAAGAGGGCGGAGAGAGCAGGTTCCATAGTGGCAATTCAAGATCTGGTCGGACATATATGGAGTTTGATGGCTATTCTTCTCTAGATTTGAGTTGGCACTCTTTCCGGACCTAATCTGGGTAGAGTGGCTAAGAGCACTGTTGGGGCAACCGGGTTAAAGGAGCACATGTGGTGGCAATTCGAGGCATGTAGTGGTGTGACAGGGAGAGTGGTACATCGATCGGTGGTGGCTTGGCTTGACTTGGGCTGGGCCTTATATGTGGGTTGTAATCTCCTTGCTTCTTGGACTGTTAATAAGGATTGGGCTCATTTCTTAGGCCCAAGCTTAGCTGTTTGTTTTATTAATGTTTTTCTTTATTATTTAATTTTGTTACGCTGTTTGTGTTAATGCTCAAAAGTCTGGCGGTAGCTAAACCTTGGTCTAACGCTGGTCCGGCAGGCGGACCGCTACTCTGCCGCTCTGAGGACTACTGCTAGCTGCCAAACACAAGACAGGGCGTTAGAGGGAGACCGCATTTGGCGGTCTTCAACTCTCCGATGCCTAAGTCAGTCAATGCATATAGGCAGCATAATAATAATGAGTAGTAAATGCGTAATTAATGAGGAGAGAGGAGAGGACCTTTTATAGGTGAGGAAGAGGATGATCTTCTCCTTGTTTTTGATGTGGGACTGATGTGCTTCATTTCCCAGTTTCAGTAGCTTCTGATGCTAACTTGACACGGCGCGTGGTGGCGCGTCGGCGGTGCTTTGGGGTTGATCCGAGGCTCAAGCGGTAACCCGGCTAGCTGTCTTTACGCCAGTCACTCATATGGTGGGCGTTGGTACCCCTGGCGGTACAATGAGCGTGGCTCATTATAGCTAATTATGCTTGCAAATGCACATGTATGTACAAGTCCCCCAAATCCCCAGTCAAGGAGGGCAATCTTGGTTGGGGAGTTGATCGGCGGTTTGAAGCGTTTCTCCCGCTAGACTTTGCAGAAGCATAATTAGCATCAGTGCATCGTCAACCATGGATTTACTGAGCAAACGCTTTGTGCCCTTTCGGGTGGGCCCCTGCTAGGCCCCCAGGGAGTCCCCCACTCCCCGGCTAAGATGGACCTCCGGATGGTCACTATTATTGTTTGTTGAGGGGGAGCTGCACGGAGCAGAGGGTGTTGGGTTGCGAGCCCAATCTTAGCACCCAAGTGACGGGGGTCAACATACCTGATCAGGGTTGTCGTAGACTGTTGACTAGTCCCCGTGTCCCGTAGGGACATTCTGACCGTAACTCCGCGTGGCGGCGTTGTCAGAGAGGCGTGGCCTCGGGATCCGCCGCTGGCGGAAGTCCCCCGCTAGATGTAGCAGGAAGCAGCGTCAAGTATACGTGCTTGGTGGTATTTTATTGAGCGGTATTGCGCTGAATAAAGTACGCAGCTTGTCAGATGAGAAAAAAGGGGGGGTCCGCTAGCGGTTTGCTGTGTAGCGGAGGACGCCCCGTTTACCGAATGACGAGAGAAGTTTCGTTGGAGACTTCGATGGTGACAAGAGAAGTTCCGCTGGCGGGGTTTCGCTCAGTGGACTGTCACCTGGGAGATGACAAGTGAGAAAATCTGCTGGCGGGGTTTCGCTCAGCGGAGACTCCACTTGAAGGATGACAAGTGAAGATCCGCTGGCGGGGTTTCGCTCAGCGGAGACTCCGTCACTTGGAGAATGACACGTGAAGATCCGCTGGCGGGGTTTCGCTCAGCGGAGACTCCACATGGAGGATGACAAGTGAAGATTCGCTGGCGGGGTTCGCTCAGCGGAGACTCCGTCACTTGGAGAATGACACGTGAAGATCCGCTGGCGGGGTTTCGCTCAGCAGAGACTCCACATGGAGGATGACAAGTGAAGATCCGCTGGCGGGGTTCGCTCAGTGGAGACTCCACTTGGTGGATGACAAGTGAAGATCCGCTGGCGGGGTTTCGCTCAGCGGAGACTCCGTCACTTGGAGAATGACAAGTGAAGATCCGCTGGCGGGATTTCGCTCAGCGGAGACTCCGCTTGGAGGATGACAAGTGAAGATCCGCTGGCGGGGTTCACTCAGCGGAGACTCCACTTGGTTGGGGGTTTTCTTCTCAAGTGGTTACTTCCCTTGGAAGCTAAAGGAGACGACTGTTGATACGTGGCCAACTCCCAGAGGGTTAGCGTCTGGAGGCTTGTCTCCTAAGCCTAGCCGTCTTCTCGTCATTAATGCGAGTAATGATGGATTTCGTAACCGAGGCGACGCCTCGGTTAATCCGGGGCGTTAGTGAAGACGTGGGACACGTGTACGGTTGCTACGTGATGTCGTTTTCTAGCGGACGGCTCAGGATTGCCTGATGTTGACATAAAAGGGAGGAAACTCAGCGAGTTTCGACACTTCTGGAAAATCTTCAAATCTGAGTCGCCTCCTTCGAGCCTTGTTCGTCTGTGAATTGCGAAGAAGATTCCCCGGTTTGCGTGGAGCTGTCGGACTCGAGAGGACGAAATATCTGTCAGTGAAGACGAGTTGTACGCCACAGCTTCGACGTGAGGTTGGTATTTCGAATCCTTTTCCTGTTTCATTGAATCTGCAATGGTGGTTTCTGGGTTTTGCTACTTCTGTTAATGGTGTGATGTTGCTTCTTTGGTGTTCTCTGAGGGTGTAGAGAGAGATTTGAGGGAGGTTATGGTGTTTGACAGAGAGTTGGGGTTTTGCTAGATGGTCAAATCTGGGTTGAGTGTGCGTTTGTTCTTTTTTTGGTATTTTTCTGGGTAATTGTCCTTGATGTTTTTGCACTAAACGAATATAGGTAAAGGCTAGATCTTGTGTAAACTGACCGGTTTGGGTTTTAGGGTTTGGGATGGCTAGCGTCGTAGAGATTTCGAGCAGTGAGGATTCCGGGTCTGACGTGTCATTCAGCGCGGCGGATAGGAATTTTATTGACTCGTTGCGTTCGTCTGCCCGTGCAGGAACCTCACTGCCAGAACCGCTAGACATCGAGCCGCTACAAACCATACCCTGGGAAATAGTAATGGGTCGTGCTTCGGGCCCCCAGAGTTCTAGGGCCAGGGAGGCCGCCGCTGCTCAGAATAGGCGTGAGGAGCGGTTGGCAAGTAACAGCGCTGCCAGTGGCTCCGCTGACGGGGGAGATGCGACAGGGGAGGATACCGAATCGGCATGGGTTCTTTCGGATGGGATTCCTGTTGACGAGGCGGGAGGGCGGATGACCGTTGCCAATGTCAACCGGATAAAGTGGATGTTTCGGTTGCCCGGCGCGGTTAAACTGCGTCCACCGACGGTGGATGAAAAGGCTTCAATTCTTCGCCCGGGGTTTGCCGCTGTGCATGAGGCAATATTCCGCCAGGGAGTGACACTACCGCTTGTGCCCAGTCTTCAGATCTTGGTGTACGAGTTCGGCCTAGCCTTTGGGCAAATCTGCCCCAACATGTGGCGATTGATGTTGGCGATGACTTCGCTGTGGCGGTTGTCCGGCTGTGAGGGACCAACCGTGGCGGAGGTACTGCATTTCTATGAGCTGACGTATGTGAAGCGTCAGGGCTGCGGAGGTCAAGTGAACCTAAGTCGCCGCCAGGGAGCCCCCAAGTTGATAGAGAACCTGAGGGATTCTATGTCGTATTGGCGGGACACCTTTTGCGTTGCCACGACGGGGTGGGAATATCAGGCGGAATCCAATGACGGGGAACCGGCGTTTAGGATTAAGTCAGAGTTCCAACCTATCCGAGGTGGTTTGTCGGTCTCCGCTGAATATTGCTGGCGGTTTACGTTGTGCTTAGTCTTGAACCTTGCTAACGTTTACCCTTGTTTTTCAGTGGGCCTGCGCTACAACCTGACTCGTGAAGAAGAGTGTCGTGTGGCGCGCATCCAAGGTTGCTGGCGGAATCGCAATTTGTTGGACTTTCGCCTACTTACCGGTTGGGAGCTGTTGGTCGATCAACGATTGACTCGCGCCGTTGGTAAGAAATCTCCGCTACCTTGTACACTTGGTTAATTTGGCCCTGTGGTTGACTGAGTTGCTTTCTGTTTTTTTTAGAGACGCCGCCAGGTAACGCTAGGAGCCGTGACGCCTTTGCCAAAGCCATGGACCGCGCGGAGATTGACAACTTTTTGGAGGCCATGTATGCCTCAGGGGATGCGGCTCAAAGGACAGTGATAGATCCGGTGACGCTGGCGGTGAGCCCATCCGAGGATCCGGTGGTGCTGCCAATGCCGCTGCACTCCCACCTTGGCGCCGACGGCCTACCCGTTGTTCAAACGGGTGCCAATGTGGGGGTGGAAAGAAGGGGTCTGGCGCCGCGCCGCAGACAGAGAGAGTGCCCAACGTGCGACGTGGGCCACAGAAGGTGGTGCAGCCGGCGGGGGCTGCCGCCACGGTGGGTCAACAGCAATGAGGGCCAAGGCCTGCGGCCGCTGGACAGACACGGTTGTTGCGGAAGCGTCGGCAGGATGACTCCGACGAGGAGGATGATGATGATGCTGAGGTTATCGGGGTCCGCCAGCAAAGGAAGGCCCGCCAAGCTCCGCCGAAGGCGCCAGTGGCCGCTGCAGAAGAGGCGCCTGTGAGTGACCTGGACTCGTTTGCCGCCTATGCTGAGTTCATGACTGACAATGAACGGGGATTTCTCTACCACCTCTGCGAGATACTGGGGTTTGGTGGTCTGGCGGGGATTTCCCGCCCAACGGCGATTGACGGGTCACCCTTCAGTTCAGCTTTTGGTCACCTTTCGGTTGGGCTGCATGAGATGTTCATGGCGGCGCAGAAGCAGCCCGGGGTTGAGCGCCAGCTCAGGGACGAGATCAGCGGTCTCGAGAGGGAGCTGGGGGTCGCCAAGGACAGGCTGGCGGATGTGGAGCGGCGCCTGATGAAGGCGGATTGCGACGCCGCGGATGCTCGCGGCAAGTTGGAAGTGGCAATCCAGCGGGACGTGGAACGGAACAACCACATCTCCAGGATGGAACAAGACATGTCTCTGCTGCAGGAGCGGGTGGCCGCTAAGGAGAAAAAGATTGATATCCTTCAGCGGGAGTCTGCCGCCAAGTAAGCAGCGGTGACGAAACTGGAGGCTGAGGTAGCTCGCCTGCGGGACAAAGGGACCCATGCCGCTGCCGCCGCTGTGGAGAAATTCAAACAGTCGGCGGAGTACAAAAGGGCGATGACTGAATCGGCAAAGGCCGGCGCCCTAGCCAACGTGGAGATGCTGAAGCAGAGGGGCGCCATTGACTTTGCGAAGGCGTCCCAGCCACCTGTTCTGCCAGTCCAAAATGCTCCGCCGGTGCAAGCTGCGGTTCCTGTCCAGCCTGAAGGTGTTTGCTCGGGAAGCGGGGAAAGTGGTGCACAGCCAGCGGATGGTTCTCAGCAGAGTCCTCTGCCTACCCAGTCGGAGGTGTCCCGTGCCGGTTTCCTGGCGGCACACACTCGGCCGGATGGCACCATAGAGACTCCAAGTCCTACCGCCAGAGGGTCTGACCAGACAAGCCGCGCACAACCACAGCCGCCTGCGGAAGGTGGAGATGTTGAAGCCAACCCGAAGAGCTGAGCTCCTACATGTGTTGTTTTTTTTTTTTTTTTTTTTTGTTGGCTGAGTTTCGACATTTTGAAGTAATGAACAACTTTGGGTGGGGAGTCTCAGCCCTGAAATGAAATTTCAAAGTTTGATGTTTGTCATGATATGTTTGTACCGCTAGAGTTTTGACTTAGAGATTTTTCTTTTGCCAAGCAATGAAACATTAAAGGAATTAAAATTGGTCCAAGTGCACAACGTAGCGGACGTGGTCCGCTGACGATTCCCGGCGTTGCCAGTTGCCCTCAGTGCTAGACTTGGTAACAATGGTTTGAATAATTCCTCGTTTCATTGATAGCTGACCGATCAGCGTTTACAAAAGAGGGGTAGTACCCGTTGGGTAGCTTCCCTTAGCTAAATATTGAACAAAAATTTAGCTAAGTCAAGATGCCTTTGGGTAGCGGCATGACTATTTGTAATAATACCGAAGGTGTTCGGTATTCCAAGGGTGGGTCGTTGTGACGCCATCCTTGTCCATTAAGTAGAAGGTGCCTGGGCTAACGACTTCCACAATTTTGTATGGACCTTCCCAAGTTGGGCGAAGCTTTGTTGGCGGTGGAATGACTTCCTTCATTACCCAGTCCCCCAGTTGGAGGTTCCGGGCTTTGACTCTGGCGTTGTAGAAACGCGATACCCGCTGCTTGTTTTGCAGGTTGCATAAGTGGGCCTTGTGTCGCTTTTCCTCCAGGAGGTCCTTGTCCAGGTTGATGCCGTCAGTGTTGGTTTCTGGGCGGTAGCCCTCGACTCTGGCGGTAGGTTGAGTAACCTCAATAGGCAGGACAGCCTCCGTTCCGAACATCATGCAAAAAGGAGTTTCACCAGTTGCGGAAGTTGGGGTTGTTCTGATGGCCCATAGAACTTCCGGGAGTTTCTCCGCCCATAGACCCTTTGCGTTGTCGAGTTTTTTCTTCAGCAGCTTTTTGATTATCTTGTTTGCTGCTTCGACCTGACCGTTGGTCTGGGGGTGGGCGACAGATGCAAAACTCATCTTGGTGCCCAAGTTGGCGGTGAAAGAGATGAGCTCCTTGTTGTTGAACTATGTGCCGTTGTCTGTGATTATTGTGTGTGGGACACCGTAACGGCAGTAGATATTCTTCCAGAGGAAGTGAATTACCTTGGCGGTAGTTATTGCCGTTAGTGGCTCCGCCTCTATCCACTTGCTGTTGTAGTCGATAGCAACTATGATGTACTTGAACTGGCCCTTGGCGGTTCGAAATTTTCCCATCAGATCCAGGCCCCAAGTTGAGTGAATCCATGGAGCGATGATGACCGATAGTGGTTCCGCCGGTGCATGTGGGAGATCAGCAAATTGTTGGCATTTGTGGCATGATCTCGACATCTGGAGGGCATCATCGCCGAGAGTAGGCCAAAAATAGCCTTGTCGCATTGTGCGATTGGCTAAGGATCTGGCGCCTGAGTGGTTTCTACATTCTCCGCTATGAATTGCCGCCAGAACAACCTTTCCCTCCTCTAGGGTTAGGCAGCGGAGGTTGGGATGGGTGAATCCCTGGCGGTACAGCTTGCCGTTCTGGATGTTGTAGCGGGTTGCCCTCCGCTTGAGTTGTCGCGCCTTAACCTTTTCTTCCGGCAATGTGCCGTTGCGCTTGTACTCAATGACTTCGTCCATCCAGCTGGTATTGACCTCAATGTTGAAGATCTCCGCCAGGGTTTTTGTGATACTTGGCTTGTCAAGACACTCCACTCTTGTGTCCGCTGGACTCTGATGTGGTTGGGCGGTTGCCAGTCTTGCCAGTGAATCAGCCTTGGCGTTCTTTTCCCTGGGAATTTGTGTGATGTTATGAAATTTGAATTTCTTGAGGAGTGTCTTGACGTACCCCAAGTATGCCGCTAACTGTTGGTCCTTGGCCTGGAAGCTGTCATTGACCTGGTTAACGACCAACTGGGAATCACTGAAGATGTTGACACTGTCAGCCCCTGAATCGATGGCGAGGAGTAAGCCGGCAATGAGTGCTTCGTACTCCGCCATATTGTTGGAGGCCTTGAAGTTGAATTTCAATGCGTATTCCACGTTCAGCCCCCCTGGTCCTGTCAGGATGACTCTGGCGCCGCTGGCCTTGGCGCTGGCGGAGCCGTCCACATGCAGGTTCCAACCTGACTGTAGGGGAGCTGGCTCCTCAGCGGTTACCATTTCCGTCCCGGGCTCAGCCTCCGTGCCGGGATTGGGCTGACGCTCAGTGAGCTCAGCGATGAAGTCCGCTACCGCCTGGCCCTTCATGGCGGTTCTTGGCTTGTAATCTATGTCAAATTCACTGAGCTCGATGGCCCACTTGCTGAGGCGCCCTGAATGTTCAGGGTTCTGCATCACCTATCTCAGCGGTTGATTAGTTAGCACATGGATTGTGTGTGCTTGAAAATATTGGCGGAGGCGCCTGGCGGCAACGATGAGTGCGAGAGCTAGCTGCTCCAAGGGTGGGTATCTTGTTTCTGCCCCGTTCATGCCTCTGCCGGCGTAGAAAACTGGGAGCTCGTCCTGTCCCTCCCGCCGGACAATGGCGCAACTCACCGCTGATATCGATACCGCTAGGTATATGAACAGTGTCTCTCCTTGCACAGGGATAGAGAGTAGTGGGACTGCCGCTAGGTAATCCTTCAAGCCCTGAAACGCCGTCTGACATTCTGGGTTCCAGTTGATGACTTTCTTGTGAGTCGTTTTGAGGAGTTTGAAAAATGGGGCACACCTGTCAGTGAGCCTGGAGATGAATCGAGAAAGGGCGGTTAACTTGCCTTGGAGGCACTGGACATGTACCTTATACTCAGGGTCCGCCAGGTCGAGTATGGCCTGTACCTTGTCCGGGTTAGCTTCGATTCCTCGTTCACTGACGATATAACCCAGAAATTTGCTGGCGGTGACGCCAAAGAAGCATTTTTCTGGGTTGAGGCGCATGCCATAGGCCAGGAGGATGGTAACTATGATCTTGAGGTTTGCCACATGTCCGTTGGCCTTTATACTCTTGACCAACATGTCGTCCACGTAGACTTCGATTATCTTGCCCAAATGTTCAGCGAACATAGCATTCATCAGCCGCTGATAAGTTGCACCGGCGTTCTTCAGACCGAAAGGCATAACATTGTAGCAGTACGGGCCTTTGTCGGTGGTGAAGGTGGTACACTCCTGATCGCTGGGATGCATCTTGATCTGATTGTAGCCGGAAAAAGCGTCCATCATGCTGAGGAGTTCATGCCCGGCTGTTGCGTCAACCAGCTGATCAATGCGTGGTAGAGGGAAACTGTCCTTTGGGCACACCTTGTTAAGATTTTTGAAGTCGACACACATCCGCCACATGCCGCTAGGCTTCTTGACCATGACCAAGTTGGAGATCCACTGGGGATAGACTACCTGGCGGATGAATCCCATGCCCTGGAGCTTGGCGACCTCCTCTCCTATGGCGCGGTATTTCTCCTCGTCAAAGGCCCTTCGCTTCTGCTTGACAGGATAGAAGGATGGCTTGATGGTTAGCTTGTGCGTGATGATTTCAGGAGAGATACCTGGCATGTCTGCATATGACCATGCGAAGACGGCGGCGTTGTCCCGTAGGAATTGAGTGAGTTCTGCCGCCACCTCTGGGTCTAGCTGAGCTCCTATGCGGACTGTCCGCTCTGGGTGCTCGTCGAAGATGCTGATGACCTTCAACGATGTTTCTGGATTGACCGGTTCCTTCTTCACATATTTCTTCTCCTCATCCCTAGGATCCTCGAAGATATCTGGTTGCGGTGCCTGATTTCCTACCGTTAGGATTTCGTGGCGGCGGGTTGACCGCGCAATGGTGGTTGAGTAGCACTCTCTTGCCAATTGCTGACTTCCCTTGACACAGCCCGTGCCGTTGGGTGTGGGGAATTTCATGAGAAGCATGTATCCGGCGATGATGCATTTGAGCTTGTTGAGTGTCGGCCGTCCTATGATGGCGTTATACGAACTGAAACAATCCACAATTATAAATTCAGTATATACCTCCGCCATACATGGACTGGAGCCGATGGTTAACCGCATGTAGTCAGAACCCAGCGGTTGAGTGATATCGCCGGAGAAGCTAAGCAATGGCTCATGGTCTTGTAGTAGTTTCTTGTTCCGCTTAAGGTTGTTGTAACAACCGCTGAATATGACATTGACAGCAGATCCGCTATCCACCAGGATTCTTCCCACTGACCATCTGTCGAGAATGGCATCGATCAGAAATGGGTCGTCATGGGGTAGATGTACTCCGCGCTCCTCCTCCTCTGAGAAGGTGATGGGCTCCCAACCAGACTTTGGGAGTTTGGCGGATCTCTCGTAGCGGATGTTACAGACTTCCTTTGGGTGATTGGCGCGTGCGTAACGCTTTCTTGCCCTGTGAGACATGTTGGTGATTAGAGCCCCGCCATCGATGGTGTTGATGCGGCCCAGTGGCTCAATGTTGGCAATTACAGGTGGCGGTTGGCGCACCTTGAATTGATCCATCTTGCCGTCACGGTACAGGGTCTCAATGGCCGTTTTGAGAGCGTTGCAACTGTTGGTATTGTGACCGCTGTCCTCGTGGTATTTGCACCACATGCCGGTGTTTCTTGGCTTGCCCTTTTTGGGGAATTTCGGTGAGGGTGGCGGTGGTATCTGATCCTTGCACTGATTGTAAATTTCCTCGTACGAGGCTGTGAAGACCGTGAATACTGCATACCGCTGAGAGGACTCCGTCTGCCTGTTGCGATTGTCCCCATGGGATGGACGGTTGCCCTTGTAGTGGTTGTCTTTCTGCCTCTTGCTTTGATAACTGCCCTGTTGCCACTCCCTCTTCTTGTCAGCTGGCGGTGCAGTGGGGGCCTTGCTGGCGGTCTCCTGGTGGCTGGAGGGGGTTGAGATGATTTTGTTGGTGTTGCTGGTGGCGGTGGGGTTTCTCCATATGTGATAAACTCTGCCTGGGCATGAATGACCGCCTCACTCATAAGGTGATCATACGCTGCGTTTGGATGATTGTAGTTGAGGTGATAGAGGAATGGTCCCTTGAGGAGTCCCTGCTTGAAAGCCGCCGAAGCCATTGTTTTGTCGAGATCGCGGCACTGAGATGCTGTCGCCCGCCATCTTGTGATGAATGCCTTCAATGATTCGTCCTCTCCCTGCCGGACGCCAAACAACTGGCTCGTGTTGTGATGACCGGCGGACAACAAGATGAATCGAGAGAGGAAAGCATGAGATAACGCCTGGAATGAGCCGATGGACCCTGCCGGACACTCGAAAAACCAACTCATTGCCTCACTATCCAGCGTTTCGCTGAACAAGTGGCACAGGGTGGCGTCATCAAATCCCTTGTTGTTGGTGACCTTCTTGAACGTGTCCATGTGGACGAAGGGGTCGGTCCTACCGCTATAATGTGACATTTTTGGGGTCTTTGCAAACGCTGGTCTGACGGCTTGCAAAATTGTAGCGGTGAATGGTCCTGGCCTGGACGCAAAGAGTGGGTTTGGGGCTGGCGCCGGGGTGCCTGCCTCCGCCAGGATTAGCCTCTGTTCTAACTGCTGTATCCTCTCCAAAATTTGGGCGGTTGCGTTGCCAGCGGGGCCTGCTCGGGCGCTCCGCGGAACTGACCCTCGCCCGGGAATGGGTAGATTGCCCTCAGTCCTTGCTCTAGTCCTCGAGGGGTGGGTGCGCAGCGATGACTCCGCCTCCTGCTCCAACACTTGGGGGACAGGGGGTGGTCCCATTCCTGCCAGCTCAGGTGGGTTTAGCGGTACCTGCATTTGCACAATGGGTCCTATACCAGCGGTAGGCCGGCTGTGTCTGGTGCTGTGTGACTGCCCACTTCGTGCTGGGTTGGCGTTTGCGTCCAGCGCCCGCTTTAGCTAGTCGAAACGTGTCATCAGCGTGGCCACCTGCTCCTGGGCCTCAGCCTTTTCCTTGCGTTCCTGCTCGCGCTCTCTGTTTGCTTTGTGGAGGTCCGCCAGCGCCAGCTCGTACAAGGCGGTGAGGTCCTGACCTGGGGGGCGGCTGCCGCTTGGATTTGTTTCACCGCCAGGGTTGACCGGGGTGCTGAATAGTGCGCGGTTGATGCTTACCGCTGGGTGGGCGGGTTGGGGAACGGCGGACTGGTCTGCCTGCTCCTCGACATTTCCCCCGCCATCGTTAGTCATGGTAATTGTGATGGGATGACTTTTTGTTCAAGGTTTCCCACAGACGGCGCCAATGTTAATGCTCAAAAGTCTGGCGGTAGCCAAACCTTGGTCTAACGCTGGTCCGGCAGGCGGACCGCTACTCTGCCGCTCTGAGGACTACTGTTAGCTGCCAAACACAAGACAGGGCGTTAGAGGGAGACCGCATTGGGCGGTCTTCAACTCTCCGATGCCTAAGTCAGTCAATGCATATAGGCAGCATAACAATAATGAGTAGTAAATGCGTAATTAATGAGGAGAGAGGAGAGGACCTTTTATAGGTGAGGAAGAGGATGATCTTCTCCTTGTTTTCGATGTGGGACTGATGTGCTTCAGTTCCCAGTTTCAGTAGCTTCTGATGCTAACTTGACACGGCGCGTGGTGGCGCGTCGGCGGTGCTTTGGGGTTGATCCGGGGCTCAAGCGGTAACCCAGCTAGCTGTCTTTACGCCAGTCACTCATATGGTGGGCGTTGGTACCCCTGGCGGTACAATGAGCGTGGCTCATTATAGCTAATTATGCTTGCAAATGCACATGTATGTACAGTTTGTGAGTAATAAGTCCTTACATCTATGAAATAAGGATAGTCAGGCTATATGCTTGTCAAAGTGCCTTGTCTGCCCTAGGTAGGCGGCAATTTCCTTACTTTGTCAAATGATTGCTACCTCCTAGTGGCAGGGTGAGACTAAGTGTCGTCGGATTTATCCTCCAGCGGCAACGTAGGAAAATTGCATGTACGGTAATTATGCTATATGTAATAGGGTTACATATCGAGTTATCTTTCCATTATGTCACCGCTATGTCAAAGCAAATAGAGTCTCCAGTAGAGCGCTCTTTGCTAGTTGTTGCCTAGTTAAATACAATTCTTTGGTAGAGATTCATGATAGTATTTCAGGACGTTCTCTAGATGCTTATTGTAATAAGGGGTTTAGGCTCAATGTCCCCCCTTGTATTCGACATTTCCATTAATCAAGAATTGAGGGCAGCGACACCAGTCCTTTATTCAAAAAAGAAAAAAGAAAAATGAAAAACCTGTGGCCAAGAAAATAGGCAAAGGAAAAACCTTTAGACATGGACTGATAGTTTTGTAATATATGCCGACCCTCCCTTCTCCCACGTTGAGCCCAGCCTTCATTGATCTACTCAACTCGAATGACATTGTCCCAACTTTGATGGGATAGAGAAAATTTTACAAATGGTACCTCCAACAAAAACCATTCATCACTTTAGCACATCAATTTCAAAAACTATCATATTGGTATCCTAACATTAAAACACGAACAACTTTTAGTACCTGCTGTCTATGACGGTGTCAACTACATTGCCGCGTAAGCTATTTCATGGGTAATTTCGTCTTTTCATTTTAGCAGTTTTTCTTTTTCCTTTTTTCTTTGGCAATAAGTTTTTTTCCTCTTCTTCCTCTCCTGATAGCAAAACTCCCCCCTCCATCCATGCCACCATAAAACCCAAAAAGCATAACAACAATTTCCAACCAAGGAAACAAAATTGCTATAATTTTGGATTGGATTGAATTGAATTGAAGAACAACAGCAATAATGTTGCAACCAACACTGTGACAGCTCTATCGGAGGACAAAGGCGGAGCAACAACATACTTATGTCCGAATTCAACCACATGAGAAAGCTCTATAACAATATCATCTACTTCGTTCAGAACCATGTCAAGCCTGTCGCTCCAAGCAATTGTTACCCAGGTTCTCTACTTCTTTGCAACCCATCACCAAACTCACACAATCCCAACTCTTCTGCCGCCATAAATAAGTTTCTGAACCACGTTCTTGGGTACTACCCTAGTAACCCTAAACAAACCTAACCACGTCATCAGCCCATGGCCCAAGTGATGATGAACAACAACAACGTTTTGTCTCCAACCACCACCACCACGTCCTTTAATTGACATGTCAATTCAATTGCCGATAAAACCTATATGTTCATCTCTTCAATTCAATAGAGTTGTGGAACTAAAATATGGAGAGACGAAAATATCTTTTAAGAAATAGAGGTTTGACGCTATCATAGACAGCAGGTACTAAAAGTGATTGAGTTTTAATGTTGGGATATCAATATGATAGTTTTTGAAATTGATGTACTAGGTTCTCTACCGTTTGTAAAATCTTCTCTAATTAGTAGAAGAAACCTAGCAGCCGCTGCTCAAACCTGATTGAAAATAAGAAAGAAAACCTGTGGCCAATGAGTTGATACGTGGTGCAAAAAATTGATCATATAATTGATCGTGAACTTTACATTTGATTCTATTCTATAAAAAATAATAATAATAAAGGGCTAAATACAAATTACTACCCTGTGGTTTAGGTTCAAAATCAATTCAGTCCCTGAACTTATAATTTCATCAAAAACACCCCTGCACTTTCAATTTTGATCTAATAGGTCCAATTTGTTAGTTTTCCAACAATTGAGTTATTTAACTTGTTAATGTGGCTCATATATGACATATGTTTTATGATGTGATGTCGAGGTGGTCTGCATAGTCAATTTAGGAGTGAGTCATACTATTAAAAATAAATAGTTTTTCAATAAATAATCCAACTATAACTTGAACCCATAACAGAATATTAACTAATTGGACCTATTAGATCAAAATTGAAAGTGTAGTGGTGTTTTTGATGAAATTAGAAGTCCAGGGACTGAATTGATTTTAGACCTAAACCACAAGGTACTAACTAGTATTTAACCCAATAATAAACAACACAAAGTCATTATCCATAGTCTATGAGGGGTTTATTTGATTGTGTGATTAAGCCCTGGATCAATGACTTGTAAGGAGAGAGGCTCGGCCAGAAACTGAGTTTGGGATATAATTGATTGTTGAACTAACACTACTACAATTATGGGCAAAAGCCACACACAGCATGCGTGAAAAAAAAGACATCAAAGGACACACATGTACGTGTCTAACAGCCATAGCCACGCTACAGCCACATTTAATAGAGTCAGTCAATAGTCTCGATTTACTTGTGTGTGGCTTCTGTCTGACATACCAGGACCACTAACAACAATTAATGGTGGTAGGAATCATTATATATATATATATATATATATATATATATATATTTTAATTTGGTTCTGGTCCAACATCGAGCCTGTCTGGGGATGGATGGTTGATATCCTGATCTTATTCATTTTATTTCATCTTTCTGGGGATGAATGGGTTCAATGATGATCGGCTTGGGTTTAGCCACTGCCATGGTTGCAGCCTCTACTCAGTGATGAAATTTGAGATCTTGGATTAGAGATGATAGGCGTAGACCCATACTTTATTGAAACACTGAAACCAGATTCTAATGAGGTCGATCTGGTTGAGATTCTTCCCGTTTAACTTGGCGTGCATCGTGACAGCCATCCTTGCATACATAAAAACAGAGAGCGAGTTAACTCAAAGTAGCGCAATGGAGATTGGTTTTGACTTGAAAACTTAATGTTTACTTTGGCCCAATGAACAATTGTTCAGATCTAAAAGAAATTATAAATGGAGTTGAAAACAAGGTCAGAAAACTCATAAGCCAACAGAGCAAGGCCTTCAATCGTAGCACTGATCATATGAGGAGTTCCACAAGTTAGGCCTTCAGCAACCTGTGCAGTTCAAAATCAAAGAGGTTGTATTAACATCAAAGCAAACTGATGAAATTGGGGAAAGAGTAAAGAACAGAAATTACCTCTACGAATTCCAATTTCACATTGATGAAATTGGGGATCTTGATTAGAGTTGATAGGCATAAACCCATAAAAAATTGAGTCACTGAAACTAGATTCTGATGAGGTCGATCTAGTTGAGCTTCTTCCAATCGGGTTTAACCATCGTGGCGGCCATCCTTGCATACATAAAAATAGAGCGAGTTAACTCGGAGCAGAGAAGTACTATGAATCTATGAAGAAATTGGAACAAAGACCCCTTGCATATCTGAAGAGTTTGAGCAAAATTTCTGCAGTTAGAAGATGTAGATTCTATAAAGAATGAAAAATGTATAAACAATGGAAAAAAGGCCGGCGGCACCTTCTTCCTCAGATTCGGCTTTTCTTTCTTCGCGGTGGCCATCACTATGTCGCCGATGCAAGCCGACGGCAAAGGACTGAGATGCCCCTTGATCCCCTTCACGGACAATTCATTGGATGATGGATTGATAGTTTGGGTGAGTTCAATGACAAGCGAAGAATGGAGATGCAAGTGTGGGAGCACAGAAGAGAGAGAAGAGAGCTTCTCGAAGAAAAGAGATAGAGATAGAGAGGAGATAGGAGAGAATAAGAAAGAATATAATGTAAGTTTTCAATGCCCATTTTCAGATTTAGTACATAAGGAAAAATATAAAAAATTAACTTATCCACAATTATAAGCAATCGTGGCAAAATATCATGACTACAGTGCCGGATACCATCTCACTTCACCCAAACAGTGGAAGTTCCCACCTTTATTTTAAAGTGTGGCAAAACAAATGTTGCCTTTGCCCATTATTGTAGTAGTGTAAACTCATTTTATCACCATGAATTTTGCACTCAAAATGGTTTATGCCAACGAACTTCTAATTTGATCACATATGCTCTTATAAGCTCCACTTTGATCAATAATAGTCACTTCTGATTTAATTCATCAAACTAGTTTTTTAATCATGCGTCAGATGTTGAAATTCATCAAATATTAAAATTAAAGTCCCAGAGCAGGATTACAAGCGACTTCTATTCATAATGTTTCTAAAATTAAAGTTGAAGGTGATTCCAAGATTTTGATCGACTGCATTAATAATAAGACCACAGTCCCTTAGAAGCTTCATATGCTGGTTTTTGATATCAAAACTTTGGCGTCACATTTCTCAGATATTGAATTCAAACACGTTTGGCGTGAAGCGAGATTTTATTGCGGATGCTCTTTTAGATTTGGGTCACAATACAAATATAGCTAGCTGTAATTATGGCATCACTCTTACTGTCCTTCATTCTTTTATTTCGATTTCCATGAGCTACGTACGTTGTTTTTGGGGCTTTTGCTTGTCACTTTCTTTTCCTCATCGGAAAGAAAAAAACAAAAAAAAAGTTAAAAATTGGCTGAAGTGGACTTGCCACATCAACAATTTACATAGTGTGAACAAAATCTCATGGAGAACAGAGGTTTAGGGTTTTGAAGAAATGGGTTAGGACTTAGGACTCTCCGATCAGGGCTTCCTTCATTATCCGGAACACGCCGCCCTCTGGTTCAATTTCACGGCTACCGCAATGGGTCCAGGCTCCCCTATCGACTTCGACCAAGGATGGGACGACATAGAGTGGGCTATCGTTAAGCTCACCCGAATCCTCGAGGGGTTGCCGGAGACGCCGTTCGACGCCGAATACCACATCTATGTCTACTCCACCGTCTGCAACATGTGCGACGATCACTCCCACCAGGTCTACGAGGCTTGTCGCGAGACCATCGAGGCCTACAACACTGAGATTGTGTTGCCTAGTTTGGCAGACAAGCACGGCGCGCTTTTGCTCCGGGAGTTGGTCAGAAGGTGGAGGAATAACAAGGCTCTGATGCGGTGGCTATGGCGTTTCTTTATTGTTCTTGATCAGTATTATGTTGAGAAAGCAAAGGTTCCTGGGATTAAGCAGGCTGGGATTATCGGGTTTCGCGACGAGGTTTATGAGAAGGTGAAGGAGAATGTTGGGGGTGCTGTGATGGGGATGATTAATGAGGAGAGGGAAGGGGGGCTGATTGACAGGGGACTGTTGAAAGATGTGGTGGAGATTTTTGTTAAAATGGGGATTTACGAAGCGGATTGTGAAGAGGAGATGATGAGGGAATAGTTGTGAGTACTATTCTCGGAGGGCGTCGAGTTGGATTGTGGAGGATTCAGGGCTGGAATATATGTTTAAGGCAGAGGAATGCTTGAGGAGGGAGAAGGAGAGAGTTTTGCATTACCTGCATTCGAGCAGTGAGGAGAAGTTGTTGAAGAAAGTGCATTATGAGCTGGTGGTGGTTTTTGCACACCAACTGCTCGATGAAAGGGATTCTGGGTGTAGTGCTTTGCTTCGAGATAATAAGGTGGAGGATCAGGCTAGGATGTATAGGCTTTACAGTAGAACACTTAAAGAGTTGGAACTTCTTGTTAATGTGTTCAGAAAATATGTTACTGATGAAGGTAAAGCGTTTGTGCAGCAAGTAACCAGCAGGCTTCAAATGCAGAGCATGGGGTGGTCCTTATCAGAAAAATAATTGAAATGTATGACAAGTATGTGGGATATGTCGATGATTGCTTCATGAAAGACGCATTTCTTCAGAAGGCTATGAGAGAGGCGTTTGAGGTGTTTTGCAACATACCTGTTTGTGGGAGTCCGAGTGCTGAATTGCTTGCTGGATTCTGTGATAGTATTCTTAAGAAGGGTGGCTGTCAGCTTAGTGATGAGGCCACAGATGAAAGTTTTGAGAAGGTTGTTAAGGTGCTTGCTTATTTTAATGAGAAAGATGTTTTTGCAGAGTTCTGCAGGAAAAAACTGGCTCGCCGGTTGCTCTTTGATCGGAGTGCCAATGATGACCGTGAGAATAGTTTTCTAACAAAGCTGAAGCAGAACTGTGGTGGACAGTTCACTGCAAAGATGGAAGGAATGGTGTGTTTACTTGTTTTTTGCTGGTTATCTTTCTGCATCTTATTTTAGTGTTCATACATGTTTGCAATTGTACTTACCTTGCAGATCACAGATTTAACATTGGCTAAGGACACTCAGACCAACTTCAAAAATTTTCTTGACAGCAATCCAAATTTACAACCAGGGATCGATTTGACGGTCACTATTCTGACAACTGGTCACTGGCCAAGTTACAAATCATCTGATCTTAACCTTCCTGAAGAGATGGTCAAGTGTGTTGAAGTTTTCAATGAATTCTTTGACACACAAAAGAAATTGAGAAAGCTTTCATGGATCTACTCCTTGGGTACTTGCAATGTCATTGCCAAGTTTGAACCAAAAACCATGGAATTGGTTGCGTCAACATATCAGGCTGCTCTCCTTCTGCTCTTCAATTATGCTGATAGATTAAGCTATTCAGAAATATTGAATCAGTTGAACCTCACCAATGAGGACTTGGTTAGATTGCTTCATTCATTGTCATGTGCCAAGTACAAGATCCTCATTAAGGAACCAAATTCCAAGACTATCTCACCAAATGACGACTTTATGTTCAACTATAAGTTCACTGATAAGATGAAAAGAATAGAGATTCCTCTCCTACCAGTTGATGAAAGGACGAAGGTGATTGAGGAAGTTGACAAAGACAGGCGATATGCCATTGACGCTGCAATTGTAAGGATTATGAAGAGTAGGAAAATTTTGGGCCATCAAGAATTAGTCATGGAGTCTGTTGAGCAGTTGCAGCGCATGTTCAAGCCGGACATTACAGCGATTAAGAAGCGTATTGAAGATCTTATCACACGTGAATACCTGGAGAGGGACGAGGAAAACCCTACCATCTTCAAGTATCTTGCATGATTGCAGTACAGCTGAAGTCTTCATCTAACTTGGGATTTATATGTTGGAAGTACAGGTAACTGGAACGTGACCTATAGTATGTGCAGGGTAGCTTGGAATACTTGGATCTTAAATCGAGTGGAGAATATTGTGCAATTTGTTATTAGAGCCCCTTTTGCGCAATTTACCCTTCTTGTCTTGAAAGAACAGGGGTTGGTGTAACACAGAACTGGGTTTTTGAAGCATTTAATGATAGTTCATTGACATATCTTTTCATGATCATTTGATTATAATCAGAGTTTAAATGAAAATGTTGGTTTCGTCAACTGTTTGTTCACACTGAGATGATTTAATGATTTCTGAGTTAACTGTTCTTTCATAAGAATGCTTTGATTGTCGGATTACATTCTGTCGTAGGATGATGACTTATTATGACTCCTGGTTGAAGCTCCGGGTTGGATAACCAGAAGTCTTACTTAGGTACATGTACAGAGCTCTTCGTGTTGTGCAGAACTGCTAGAAATATTCACTTCCTTTCATGATCTTGCCCGTCACTGACATGGACTCTACACATAGGACAAGAGCCTTGTCGCCTTAGCCATAGGTCTATGCAGGCCAAGTGAAACAAGTGCCTACAGATGGGAAGTTCTCTTGTATAGTCTCCATCCTCTAATTCCTGCAAACATAAAAAATTTGCCTCATCATTACTTGGCAAAAACTACGACTTACTTTTGTTTTTGGTTCTCGAATCCCTTGTATACAAGTTCAGGTTGTAAGATACATTGCCTACCTGTAAGCAAATGGAGCAGCAAAACTCATCGGAAGACTCAATGATATTGCTAGAACAAAACATACTTTGAGGGAGATTTTGAATGCAATCTTGGGATAATCCCTTAACTCTAGTGATGTCATAGAGTTCAGAAATCTCTCTGTAAGTCTCCAGCGTGCTAACCTGCTCAGTAAGTTTCGGATTGTCACTTCAAATTGATATATAACAACCACTACTTGTTTCTGGTTTACTAGGAGAGATACTTACTTGCCAATGATAGGCTTTTAGCAATGCGGAGCTCATCCACTCCGTAAACACCTTCCCATTCACCATCCCACCTAAGAGAGCAACCTATAACATATAAATTACGATTATATATCAACATCAAGATGAACCTCCTCAATATATTGGAAATTTAGAATGACTATGACAACCACTTACCGCATTCTTTGCATGCATAGAACTTAAACCGACAATAGTGATTAGATTACAGTAGAGTAGGGTTTGGTTGAAAGTGCAAAAAGCTGTTTTTTAGAAGCCACTGCAAAGATTGCTTAAAATTCAAGATTGCTTAAAAATTGATCATATCAAACTTCAAGAGCACTTCTTCCAATACTTTCAACTAGAAGCACTAGGCAGAACTTTAAAGTGCTTCTGTAATTCAAAAGTGCTTCTCAGTTTCCACCAAATGCTGTCAAAATGTTCTCAAACACGTTTTTACATGTAATGGATTCGTGTTGATAAGGTATTACCTTAGACAATGGCTGCCCATCAACTATCAAATCCATCAATTGAATGGCAGCAATAGCCCCTGCCAAACCACCTATTCCGGCTCCAATAGAAAACCCAGTTTCTGTCGTCTGGCCTTTGATGGCGCCATGAATTGCTCCCGCTATAGCTCCTCCTACAAAACCCACAATCTTTTAAAACAGAGGAAGACACCAAAATGGATTTGTTGGATATTACATTTTGATCACCACGAACAAGCTCCCAATTTTAGACAGAGAAAGACTTTTACTAACAACCTATATATACATACCTATTGCAAGAATGCAGGTAAATGCAGAAAGAAGAACTCTCTTAGTGACTCCAATCAAAGCTCCAATTCCCAAACCTTCTAGTGTAGCCAAAACCCACAAAGAAGCAACCTCTTTAGATCTCAACGCACCCTCCAATAAGCCTGAAAACAATTCCTTGAACAAACTAGACATGATCAACTGTTGAGTAGGAACAGAGTAAGGGGTAGACTTAGTGAAGGAACCAGAAGATGAGCTTGAATATAAAGAGTGAGGAGGGCAGAATATCTAGGCATTAAGGCATTTAAAAGGAGTTGGAACAATTAAGTGCCACCAATCACATGTTTTATATTATTTTACAGAAGAAGCAGTGTAGTGTCTAGGAAGTAGGAACGAGCCAACACGATATGTTTTCTTTTTCATTTTCCTTTTTCCCTTTTTTGGTACAAATAAAACAATTGCTTACCAAACCTCCCACTTATTCTAATCAAAACTTCAATCAGCGGGCTTAATCTGTAACCAAAAAATCAGCGGGCTTAATCAACAGCATTGCTACTAGCATGTGTTATGGTAAGGCATAAAGTAAGTAAGAAGAACAAGGGAGGTTAGCTAGCTACCTAGCTAGTGGAATATCACAAGCACCTTTTAATTTGGGGTTCACCTATGTTTCAAGATGGATGGGGTGGGGGGATGTAGGAGATGATAAGTAGGAAAAATAAACAAAATTAACAGAGTTATTTTAATTATAACAAAAATGTGCGGAGTCATGTCGAGATTAGTTTTAGGATTTGATATGATGTGGTGTGACAATCAATTGAATGTGAACATAACATATCGAGAATGAGTCATTATCTCTGTCCTTCCAGCTCACATAAGAAAGATCAAGGAATTAATTTCCTTTCCGGCAGCTAAACATGGCCTTAGAGTTAGATTCATAATTTGTGAATATAACATACCTGGCAGGAGTCATTATCTCTCGGTCGTTCCAGCTAGTTCTACATTGGTTAGATGCAAAACCGAGCTTGCTTCATTCAATGCGTGAGTTATTGTAAGAATAAGACCGGACCGTAGCCGCTGCAAATAGGGAAATCTTTATGGCAGTAACCCAATATAAATGAAGGCTAAACTGATCTAAGCAGGAAAGTAAGCAAAACCAGCTGCTAGGATAGGGTCTGGTGAAAGCTTCTGTGGGCTGAAATTTGAATTGGAAAAGCTGAGGCCAAGAGGTGCTATAATTGCGTAAGGTAGATAAAGGATGATATTAATTTGAATGGTAGATATAGTACTATATATGATCATTAGCTTTCTTTGATATTTCACCAGAGTGACTTGGTCTTTGGGGTTTCCCATTTACAACTTGCAATGCTATCCCCAACAAGAATCAACCCCACCAAGATTTGACAAGATATATCCCTGTGCTGTTTTTTTTTTTTCCTTTTTTTTTTTAGAGGTTTTTGAATATAAGTCCAATTTCATTCCACCATAATAGATGCAGTTCATAGGTAATTTTATTAACAATCTAGATCCATTGACTATTGTCATTACATTTTCATACCTATTTTGGCCCTCGAGTTAAATATAGAAACTGTTGTAGGGAATCAGAAATTGAGAGATAATCACTGTGTATTCTTATTGATAATGGGGGCCTCTTTATATAGAGGATTACAATTTATAGAATCTCAATCATACAAGGAAAGTAATCGTACATTGAATATGAATCTAGATCCTTCTAATTTAACCCTATTACCACTAGGTCAAGTAACCTAGAGTTTGGGCCAAACACAAATAGAGATATCCTTAAATACTCCCCCTTGTGTTGTCCAAACGCGGTGCTTCTCTCGTTGCCTCGTTAAAAACCTTGCCGAGTAACAAAAACCCAGTGGGACAAAAATAACCTCGGTCGAAGGGGAAAAAGAGCACAACACACCCTTCACGTTTCGAGATGAACATGTAGATATCTCCCCCTGATGTCTGCGTCTCCCCCTGATGACTACGATCATGAGAGTTCAGATAATTTCCGCAAGCCAATTCTTGCCACATGTTTCTCGAACGTGGATTTGGGCAATGACTTAGTAAACAAGTCTGCCACATTATCCTCATATCGAACCTAGTTCACTTTGGTATTTGAGGAGAGTCTGTTGTTGCTGATTATGCTTGGTGTTGTCGCTTTTGATGTAGTCTTGCTTCATTTGTTCAAAACGAACAACATTATCCTAAATGCTCGTGGGCTCATCTTGTGGTAGACTTCAAACCACAATTGTTCGAACATGCGTGATTATGAATCCAATCTATAAACATTCACGAACCACTTCGTGAAGAGCAATAATCTCTGCATGGTTCGAAGATATAGTGACGGTCTGTTCTGTAGACCTCCAACATATCATGGTCTTTTCCCATAGTGAACACTTAACCAGTTTGGGAGCGACCTTTGTGTGGGTCAGAGAGGTACCCAGCATCAGCAAAACCTTCCAAAACACTTATATCGTTTTGAGATAGGGATAGAGAACGCAGGCTAGCGTTGGCGGCGTTCCTGGTGTGTGATGGGTCCGCATCCATCATCTCTTTAGAATAAGCCCATATCAATCATACATCTCAAGTATCGAAAGATATCTTTTACACCAATCCAATGGCGTCGCGTTGGCGCAGAGCTATATCTAGCTAACAAGTTCATTGTAAACGAGATGTCCGGTCTTGTGCATTTAGCTAAGTACAATAATGCGCCTATTGTACTCAAGTAAGGCACTTCTGCCTCTAGCACATCTTCGTCATCATCCTTCAGACGAAGAGGATCCTTTTCAGGATCAAGACTATGGACGATCATGGGGGTGCTTGAAGGTTTGACCTTGTCAAATGCCTAAGCATCTATCAACACGATGCTCAAGTTCCAAACCGAGACATAATCGTGTTCTCCCAAAATCCTTCATCTCAAACTCGGATTTCAAGTGTTCAGCGGTTTCCCTTAACTCTTTAAGGGCTTCTAATGAAGATCATGTCCAACATGAACCGCGACGGAATCCGAAACTTGTTATGGAAATGCGTGGGCATATCCCTTCCCAATCAAGTAGTCATTTTAGCGAGCGTTTCAACCTCTATGTAAACGCACTCTGTGGTCTAGAGCCAATTGACTTGGGTAAATGAAGTTCACCATGAACCTTAATGTATATTCCGTATCTAGATCCCCATAGAGATACGTAGTGACCACATTTGTAACCTGCATGTTCAGTTATTCGGAAACTACCAAACTGACAGGGAAGTGGAGTGCAATGACATCCAATACGAGAGAATATGTCTCATCGTAGTCGATTTCAGGGCGTTTTATGAGAAGCCTTGCTCCATAAGGTGAGATTACCATCTCTTTTTCTCACTATGCTTTCTAACGAAGACCCATTAGTCAACAGGTTTTATGTTAGGAGGTGTTAGCATCACTAGCTCGAAAACCTTCCTCTTCATTAGAGAATTCATCTTAACCTGGATCGCATCTTTCCATTTAGGCCAAATCTCTCTACGTTGGCATTCATTCATCAACGGAGCGTGGTTCGATATCATCTGACTCAACAAACTCATGCACAACTACATCATCAATTATGATGGATTTTCTATCCCACGTCTCAAGTACACTAGTGTAATTTTTATAGAGCTTTATATTCTCAGGAATAGGTTCTGACGTTGAGGCGTCCCCCAACGATAACCATAACCCTAAAGATACTCATGACGGATTTTGAGTGCTGATGATCCAAGGATTGGTTTGTGCCAAGGTATCATTCGAACCCACGGGCTTCCCACGCATCCTAGCTGGGGCCATGGCCTGTAACGCCAGAGTGCCACTCTCTTTGGCGTTGGCGCCATGTCTACCTCCGTGTAGGGTGGCGCTACGTCCTCTCGTAGGGACGTCCTTCCTTGCAGGCTTGTTTGCAGCATATTTGTTTGATCTCGTCACTTTAATAGGGATCGAGATGAGACATAGTGGGGACAGGCCACGATAATTCCTGTCATTCCTGCTGAACATCCGTGTTCTTATCTCCCCCTAACGACAGGAAGACTGTCTCATCAAAGTGACAACCCGCAAATCTAGCGGTAATGAGATCGCCTTGCAAGGGCATTAAGTGGCGGACGATTGTTGGAGTCTCAAATCCAACTGAGTGGCCCATTCGTCTGTAAGGACCTATCATAGGGCGCTGTGGCTGCGCAATGGGCACATAAACGGCTCACTCAAATGTGCGTAAGTACAAAATACGTGTACCTAGTCACTAGCTGTAACGCAGAGGTACATTGGGTGGCGGTAGGTCGTAGACGAATTAGTAGATTGGTGCGCATGACCAATGTTCGGACTACCATCGTAGTCGTTTCCGCGAGACCAAGTGGGTGTGTTCATGGGAATATAATGTCCAACATTAGTCCTAATGCAATAACCATCGAAAGTCTTCGATGTAAACGCTCTAGCACAGTCAAATCCAATTGACTGAATAGGATGATCTGGGGAGTGAGCCATTGTCATATGATATGTGCTAAGAGTGTAGCATAAGCAGCATTTCAAGTGGACAATGGCACAACATGTGACCAGCGTGTTTGCGTGTCAACCAACATCATGAGATATTTAAACGTCCGCAAGTTGGTTGAATCAGTCCACAGAATCCCTAAGGATTCTGTGCAAGAACATAATGAGTATTTTCATATCCTTTGCATAGGACGGTCTCAGTCCTAATTTCCTTAAGGAGCGGGTTTTGTAAAAATGAGCGAGAGGCTTTAGAAGCAACCAATGAGGATTTTGGTTGGGCCTGAGCGTCTAAAACGCTATTTGAAGCAAGTTGGTGATTGCAGCATCACCTGGGGCGCCATCACCATGATGGACGCCATCCATGGCGTCATGGATATGGACTACGCCAGCCCTAGGCTGATGGTGGACGGAGGCAGTGCCCTAGGCAGTAGCGTCGGTCACACTTAGTCTAGAAATCAACTTTTGATTCATGCTTCATTTCGCTCGAGAGAAAAGATGTCCGTGTGAAGTCTTTTGTAGACGGATCATTATATCATGACCAGGATGATCTATCCTGTCGTGACAAAGCCAATATGTATCTAAATCTAAGAGATCTTCTCTCATAACATTTATTGGATTAATAGCTCGAATAGTGACATAAAGTCCACTAGAGAGACATATAAACTTCTCTAAGATGCGTCTTTGTTCGCAATCATTAAAGGTATTGCAAAGGAACTCATTTCCGTTCTCTACATGCATTTTCGCATGGAATTCGTTAGCTATTCATAGGGTACGATTTGCCCTAAGAGCGTAGAGAGTTTCTGTGACAGCTATAATCAAGGTGCCATTTGGCAAGTGGAACTTGGGCTATTCCATATCCTTGAATTAATAATGATGGCCCAGCCATCGTAGTAACAAAGTCATATGCTCAAAATCAAAATGGAGTCATGAAAAGAACTCTAAATTTTATTCATAAGCCAACAGAGTACATCATTGTCTCTTAACCATTAGGAGAACCTAATCCAAATGCTAGCTAATGCAAAACAAAGGTAGTCGTTTGACTTCTTTTGGTAACTTCAAAATAAATATGACCAGGTGAGTAGAGAGATGTCGGTGGAGCAAAGCTCGCTTAAGTACCACTTATCTCAAAACCTTCCTAGACATCACACTCATTTTGGATGAGCCTATGTGAAGAAAAACTAAACCAATGGCATTTACTACAAAGTATATGACAATTGCCTATTACATCTCTTGGAAAAATAAAGACTTAAACAGAATTGGCGATCTATTGATCCCAGCCAGATTTGTAGTCTTTAACCCTTCACTCTAGATCATCTTCTTGATCTTCTTGTTCCATATAGTGAGCTTCCCTTGCTTCACAATATGCTTTGTAGGCGGTGACAATTTCTTCACGAGCTCTACAAATGTGTGCCCAATGATCAGACACTCCACATCGAGAACATACATCTCTTTGCTCAAAATCCATTGATTGAGGCGCTTTGAAAGCGTCATTTAGATAGCTCTTAGTGTTGGTGGCGCCACCAACATGGCCAAAGGCGTTGCCTCCCTCTCTCTTTCCACGTTTACCTCTTCGGTTCCGTGTTCGCCTATTTTGGCAATTACCTTCCCAAGTAGAGCGATTATATGGACCAGAACGTCCAAATGTATTCCTAAGATTAGGGTTTCTCTCTTGGCGCCCTCTTTTTGGGGCGCGACTATAATTGGATTCCAGAATATGCTCTATTCCCACGGATCTCGAATTATAGTTCTTCACAAGGATGTTGTCATGCTTTTCAGCGACATTCATAGCTCCAACGAGCTCATGAAACCTTGTGATTCGTCTTGCAGTAACATTGATTCGATAGTTCTTAGCAACCATCAATGCAGAGATGGGGAAAGTAGAGAGAGTCTTCTCAATCAACATCGCATTTGTGATCTCTTTACCACAGAATTCCATTAAGGATTTAATGCGAAGTGCTTCCGAGTTGTAGTCAAGAACTGACTTGAAATCACAGAAGCGGAGGCTATGCCATCTCACTTCTAGGTCAGGAAGTAGGGAGTCACGGACGTTGCCAAATCTATCTTCGAGTGAGACCCACAGCCTTCTGGGGTCTTCTTCATTCATACACTCGTACTGGAGCAAATCATCCATATGACGAGTCATTAGGATGATGGCTTTCGCCTTATTTGCCTCTAAGGCTGCTCTATTTGCTTCCAAAGCTTGAGCTTGCTCAACAGTTAGCACGTCCTGGCTAGGCTCGAGAATCGTATCCAAGATTCCATCGGCCTTGAGATGCTGGAGGATATCACGAACCCACCTGTGATATTCAGAGCCAGTTGTTCCCAATGGAGTAAAGTCCAATTTGTTCAGGTTACTCATCCTGAAAGAGAACAAGAAAAGGGTTAGTTTCGGAGCGGAAAAAGCTACCACGAAAACATATAAAATTTCTGAGCGTAGTTGCTTCCAAGAAATTAGATTCCAAGAGGGATTGGATTAGATCGAAACAATGATGCAAGTGGTCGATCATAAATTCTCTACAAACTCTAAGTTTGGAGATCTCAACAAGCTCCAAGCTTGGAGTGAGCACGAACCCCCACAGTTCGGCTTAATTAGGTCTCCCCTATGAAGAAGAAAGGGGGGTAGAAGAAGGGAGGTTGCAAGCCTCCGAGAAAAAAAAAAAGGAAGAGGAAAACAAAACAAAAAAACTTCCAAAAACGGGAACTAAAAGAGCCTTGAAAACATACCTCAAAAGGTGTCAAAAAGTTGCCGGAAAAATCGCCGGAAAAGTGCCAGAAAATGGGTCGCCGGAGGTGGCTGGAAAATGGTGGTGGCTGGCGGTGGTCGCTGGCCAGAGCTGCTGCGGGGCTGCTGAGAGGCTGCCGAGGGGTGCTACCGAGAGGTGCTGTCGACAGATGCGTGCGGGGGCTGCCGAGGCTCTGTCGAGGTCCTGCAGAGGGTCTGCGTGCAGGTGCTGGGCGAGGCGGTTCAGGGGTCTGCTTGAAATTCTGGCCGCCGGTTCAGTCAGTTTCCGACCGGTTCTGTAGGTGAAATTTTTGGTGAAGGATTCTGGAGTTAGGATTCCGGTGCTGGCCAAATATGGCCGTGGAAGGTGACCTGTAACTCTGTAAGTATGCGAACCGGGCAAAGATTGTCATTATTTTCTGGAGGCAGGTTCAGAGCTTTTCCGTCAGGTTCCGGTGACGCCGCCGGCGGTTCTGGGCTTCTGGAATCGAGAACTTCAAGGTGTGCTACGGGGGCCAAAAGGGTTTCAAGGTTATGTATTTGGATTTAGGGTTTTGGCTATTGTTTCAGGATTAGGGCTTCGTGCTGATAACGTGTTGTAGGGAATCAGAAATTGAGAGATAATCGCTGTGTATTCTCATTGATAATAGGGGCCTCTTTATATAGAGGATTACAATGTATAGAATCTCAATCATACAAGGAAAGTAATCGTACATTGAATAGGAATCTAGATCCTTCTAATTTAACCCTATTACCACTAGGTCAAGTAACCTAGAGTTTGGGCCAAACACAAATAGAGATATCCTTAAACATAAACAAAATAATTTCTTTTAAGCATTGATTTATTTATTTTTTTCAATTTGAATTTTGAATCCATGATGAACCTGCAATAATTCAAAATATAATTAGTATTATAAAATTAGCAAATAGAGATGGGAAATCAACCTAACTGAAAGGTACAAAAAAATTCATCAAAACATTCTAGCTAAAAGATACGTATAACCTAAGTAAGAGATAAAAATTAAAGGATTTCCTCTATTGTAGGTATACCATAAGAGATTCGTACCTAAGTAAGAGATATACATTTACGGATTAATGTTCATTGATTACTATAAATGAGATATGTACTTAAGTAAGAGATACAAATTTACAGATTAAATTTCTTGTAATGTAGGTATAAATAATCGAGATATATACAAAGTAAGAGATATACAGATTAACTTTCTTGTATTGTAGGTATACTATAAAAAAGAGATACGTACCTAAGTAAGAGATATATGTTTATGGATTAATGTTATTTGATTACTATAATTAAGATATGTACCTAAGTAAGAGATACAAATTTACCGATGAGTTTTCTTCTATTGTAGGTATAAATAATCAATATGCATATGATGAGAAAAACTACCTATATATGAGGTATACTGAAATTTCGAGTTCTTAATACATATACTATAAAAATTGTGTAATATTTACCTTAGAATAAGGTTCAGTAGTGGTTTGTCAACCAACAATATATACACACAACACACACACATGTTCTTTTCCAGGTTAAAGGTAAGTTAAGAAGGAAATGTAAAAAATAAAAATAAAAAATGAAGAAGATGAAGAATAGCTACCATCGATGGACTGATTTACACCAAAAGGATCACAATCGTTTAGGGACGACAAGAAAATACCTTTACCATAGAAAGCTAAATACTGAAGAAGGAGAACCACGTTCATAAAATACTTGACATTACATATAAGAGCCATAACCATAGAACTTTTGTGTTGAAGAAAAACATTATCAAAATATTGCTTTAGAAAGATTCTTAACTTATAGAAGACATCTTTTAAGTTAGAATAATTTTAGGAATGATTTACATTAAATATCTTATTCAATTTCATATCAATTTCATAATTTTATACCAAATCAATAAAAATAATTTAAGAAAGATATGCATCAAATATGATATTAAATTACTAATCAGATTGCTAATTTTAATCTTATTAATTCTTGCCTTTTATGTGCAAAGACATTCAATAAGGACATATTAGTCATGTAAAAAAGAAAAATCAATAATGATTGAGTCAGCACAATGGAAAAGGAAATAAATCTGAGGTGGCAGTTGAGTCATTGGACTGAAATTAACAAGAAAAATTGATGCGGACTACAATCAATATGGAGTCTAGTTTTTGGACTTTAATCTAATTAACTCTTTTTGAGGTTTTAAGCGAAATTTCATTTCAATAAACTGCAATTACAAATTGACTGCAATCACAACACTCAAAAAGGGATTACAACAAAGGAAAGCAGCAAATGACTAACACTACGCATACTCACTCTAAAGAAAAGAAATTGACATGTCAATGGATCCAACGACAAATGTTGAATTAGACAGCTAATCGAGCTAAATTGACCAAAATAGACAACAATAACTGGGATAAGATCTAACCACAATAGATAACTATTGGATGAGCCATCTCAGGATCTCTCGGAAACCTCAACACAGGCTGATAATGAGATGCACGGCCTTAAGCCGGCAGAAGACTGAGATCTATTAACCACGAACCAGCTACCAAACTCTAACCACTCGTCGGAATCCATGACAACAACCCTAACTCGAAAGAGAAAGGACTTATTTGAGATCTGAACATAGACCCAAACACTACAAATAACTAAAAGCCTCAAACCAAAAACAACTAATAATGAAGATAGGATCTCCATAGCTGGCCAACTAACATCTACCAATTTGTACCATATCACGCATAGTCGGAAAACGTCGGCGATTAACTGCCACCTCCAACCCTTAGCACAACTAATCTGAACCACACCACTTTGATCGCGAACAACACTTGCTGATCCACCGATCACAACAAGCTCATGCAACTGTTCTAAACAAATCGCGGTTTGTACTTGCAAAGCCGCCTACTGCATCAACCCCATCTCTGCACCCCACCTCTTCAATTGTAGGGGAGAATGGAACAACACCTGAGCTAGCCACAACAAGACTTGCCATCACCACCACCCCATCATCACTGCATTACCGGCATCGTCGACACTCTACCAGCGTCAGTCCAACCCGCTGGCACCACCATTGATGCACCGCCCACCATGGTCGACGCTTGTCCAGATCCTGTACAAGGATCGCGGCTAGAATTGGTCGCGCTCAACCGCGAGCCAACCCTCCTGGCCTGCTTCTCCGTCAACCACAGCGAAACTCGATCCCACCACCCTATCATCTGATATCTCCATGTTGTTTAGTATTCATCAGTTTAAGTTTGAGATAAGAGAAATAAAGTACCTGTTTGGCAAAATGTGGATGTGTTTTTTTTCAAAGATATGCTATTGTATGCACTTAATTGAGTTTTTAAATCAATACACAATGACCACAAATCAGCTAAAAATATTTCTCCTACATTAAGATTGGCATAACAACCACAAATTTCAAATCGCCCCCAGCTGCAGTGCAACCATTTGAAGATAATTTAGATCCATTAATTTTAAGCTTTAAAACATTACAAGGAGGAGGGGACAATTTTAAGAGAACTTAGGCCCAGTTTGAGATTGATTTCTGAGCTGCTTTTGGGGCTGCTTTCTACTTTTGGGTCTAGAGGAGACTGTTTGGTAAAATTTTCCAAAGCTGCTTTTGGTCTAAATAGCTTCTCTCAAAAGCTGATTTTGAGAAGCTACCAATTCGTAGCTTTTGGAGCTGCTTCCGGGAAAAATACGAAACAGTAGATAGTTAATGAAACTTGGTAGTTCGACAATTCTGTCCTCCTTCTTTTCTAAAAATTACATTGAAACAGCTAATCAAAGATGCATCTGCAAATTCATTCTTCTTCTTCCCTCTTTGCAGTAAAAAAATACATCAAAACAAATTGGGAGAAAAAGTCTCTACTTCTGTCCTTCTCTATCTGCTATCACTTAAAGGTTCAATCTTGCTCTCCTCACCATACTCATTCAGGTTCAATCTTGTTTTTCAATTTCATATTCGTGCTCATGTAATTGGTATTGTTTTGTGAGTTGGGTTTGTGCTTTTAAGCATTATTGAAGTTTTTGCCTTACTTAATTTGGCATTCTCATCACTGGGTTGTGCTTGTGTATGACGACTCTTTGGTAGATAATGATTTTGTATGTGAAGTTTGAGATAATGGGTTGTGCATGCAAGATGTTCGAGGAAATGCCAAAACAAGTTTGAGTGTTGTGATTTGTGAATAGCTCATATTTGTGTGTACTGCAAGGCTAGGAGATATGAGCAATGCAAGTAGATCTGACTGAATAACTGATAATGTTCTAACTGGTTCCTGAAGACATAATTAGCATCAAACTTGGTGATAATGTTCTGGATTATGCTTGGCTTTTTTTTATTTAGATTGTGGCTAGTGGTAGTAAACGATGTCATCGTTCTAAGCAAGGAATAAACAACATTTAGGATTGCATATCAGATCAAGGCTTGTAAATATGAAAATTCATCTATGATATGCGCCAGTAAATATGGGATTCTGACCAAGTCTTTAGCAATCAAACTTGGTAGTGCTAGTTGGTTTGATTTTAAAGGTCTGGTGTTTGACGATATCACTATTGCAGATTCTCATAAAGGGTTGGGATTCTAGATACGTGATGGAGGTAGTAAAAATTTCTCTAGCTTTTTTCAATTATTGTTATGACCATTACTTCTGCAGAAATACGATAAAATGAAAATCCCACTATTATAGTTCCAGACTTCCGGCTTGGGTCCAATGAAGTACTCTTGACAGGAAATGTGTGCAGGAAATGTGATAGTCCAATAAATCTGCTTCTTTTCATAGTACTAAAATATTAAACATGTGCAGGAAATGTGAGTGATATTATCTTTCAAACACTCAGAGCCTATATATGTCACTACTTGTCCACGCGACTCATATTCAAAGAAGGGTTCGATCTCTAACCTACTCTTTGTGAACATCAGTGCAAATTCGGAGAATGGTATATTTTTATCAGGCTCCAAACATGGGCTTCTTAGTGATTTGAGATTCATCAACTTGAACCTTTCTATGCAGATGTTAAGATAAGATATTGCTGGTTTTGGTTCTTGTTTGTAAAATTCGTAAGTTAAGACCTTTGAGTTGTGATCTTGTTCGGTTTAGCTATATATGATTCATCCCTTGAATTCTATTTTTTCTGCTTTTGTGTATATTTGGTCCTATATAGAATAAGAGTGATGAATTAGGCAAGAAAGGAATGTGGCATGGGATATTTGGAGTGGAATCTGGACAGGTCATTTTAGACTACAGTCATGTTTGGCTTACCATTTCGTAATTCTCATGTTCTGTTTCAGATGTTCTTGTAAAAGCTTATTTGCATATTATTAATTACCTATGATGAAGATCTTTCAATATTTTCCCTTCATAACATGACATATAACTCAAGTGAAGAGAATGCGTATGAAGGAGATGGTGCAGGAAGATGAGAAATGGCAGTGTTAAGAAATATAATTGCACAAAGTCTAATGAATGCATCAACTTAATGTTTAGTTGGAAATTTTGAACAAGTGTACAAGACAATACACACTATGCCAATAACCTCATCAGACGACAGACCATGACCGTCGTCTGATATGCAAAAAATCTGTCGTCTAGTAAGCTGATATCTGATTGACGTTCAGACGACGGGTAATGCCCGACGTCAGAAATTCACTCAGACGACAGACACCTAAAAAAAATCTGTCGTCTGAATGTGCTTAAATATGTACAAATTGTAAGTATATGTGGTTAGATATGAAATAGAACGACAGTCAAATGTTGTTGTTGTCAAACTCTAGCAACAGAGTTTACAAATAATCTATTGTCTGTTTTAATGCGAAACGACAATAAAATGTCGTCTGAATGTGTAGAATTTCCATGTTTCTTTGCCAAATCTGTTGTGTGAACTTTATTGAAACAACATCCACTATTAGTTATCTATTGTCTCTCTTGTTGTAAAAGAACATTTAAATGTCCTTTGAATGTGTAGATGCTTGAAGTATCTTTGATGTTTCTGTTGTGTGTACTCATTTCAAACCATAGTTGTTGGTAACTTTCTATTGTTTGATATTATTTAAAAAGACATATAACTTCCAATGTATTATCATATATCCCAATGATGAAAATCATACTCAAACCATGAAATACGGTTTGTTAACAGCAGCATAAACTAATCTACCCCATTGATAAAAGTTTCAGCACGTTGCTCCAACCTCCTCAAAAGGTCCTTCATGAAGAGTGTACTTGTCCCATGAGAAATCAGCAGTGTATCTATTGCGCAATGGTCAAAGACTTCACTATTTGTTTTCTGCTTGCCTTCTGCAGACTACATATCGTCTCTGCTTCCTAACCATTTCTGCCCTGCTAGATCTCTGCTTCCTAAGTGAGGACTACTTTTCTGTGACAACATCAACCAACATTAGTTCAGTTACCATTGGGCTAAACACATGAAATACAAGTGAAACTTTTATAGTCAAATTGCTTGATTAACAGTATCAAGCAGAAAACTCATTAACCACTCAATCGAGATGCATGCAAATATATAGTTGACTATACTTCATGAATAGAGGTAACAAAAAAAATGAACAGGGGAAGGTAGTAGTGAGTATATACCTCAGTCCCTACTTTTCTCTTCCCTTCCAAGTCAGCCTTGTTTCCAGCCAAGAACATTATTAAAGTTGGATTTGCTAATATCAAACGAGAAGTAAAATAAACTTGACTGAGTTAGTAGTCTTGAAGAATATTAGTTACTCAAGTTATATCAATTATCACCCCCCTGCATATACGTAACACATTCAAGTCCAAGTAGCGGCGGAACTGTTACAGGGCCTGAGGGGGTTCAGACCCCCCCAACATTTGTCCAAATCTTCACCAGATCACCTAAACGTCATACAATTAAGCTACAATTAAATAGAACTTGGCTTTAATTAAATCACTGGACCCCCCCCCAACATACCAATCAGGCAATCAGCAACACAACTTACAAAATTATAATGAGAATAATTTAAATTTAATAGTATTTACTGTGTAATAACTATCCAAATTTATAATGAGGAAATATGGAAATGCTTCTTAGAAGATTTTGCAATTTATTGTAATTGATGTCTAGTTTCTTCAATTATTTTATTATAGAGAAAGTTAACAAGGTGTTTTTTTGTTGTTAATAAAGTCAACAGAGTGTGTTGATTAATATGGAAAATGAGTTTTTTTTTTTTTTTATATTAAAGTTAATGTTTTATGTCTCGACCCCCCCTAATTTCAGATCCTGGTTCCGCCACTGAGTCCAAGACGGAGTGCACACTTGATCAGCCTGTGGTTAAATTCTTATTTATCCAGAAACTAGACCAATGAATTCTTTAGATTGCATTACCGGCCTTATTAGTAGAGCATAAGTAATTAAGAGGAAGTCAAAAATACCTTGGGATTATCTTCAACCACAGTTACTGCAAGATGGATCCTTCCTGTTTTTATATTCTGAAGAGGCAACCACATGTCATGCCTCTGGCCCTCTATACTCACCAATGTTAATGGAGCAGAATCTGGATACAGAATAAGGTAAGTTAGACCGGCAAACAAAAACTGACTTGGGAAAAAACTTAGTCAGGCAAAACAAAAGTAACACACAAAAATTCATTAACATTGGTTAAAGCGATGATTCAAGACTCAACAAAATAATATGAAAAGCTTTGTAGTGACAGCAACTAAATCTATAGCCTGCCCATATTCTGGTATCCCTAAGTCATTCAATTCATCAACTTCTGAATACTGATCAATTAAATAACCTCTAAATAAGTTCAGAAACAAACCCAAGGCAATCATCAACAAATCGGTCCTTGTCACGAACTTCAATAGATAGCACAGTAGATGAATCCCATGTAATAATGGGCATCTTAAATTCTTCATGCCATTTTGGAGCCAGTGTTTTCTTTTGTGTCTTCGTCCTGAACCGGTAAAGGCCCAATTGACCCTTAACATAAGGGTCAGATAATCCTGACAACATATTGAATATTATATAACTTAAAAGAAACTACACTGTGGAAATTTAAAGAGCATGAGTGTATTATCAAATAAACAACTAACCATTTAGATCTGCAGCTTTGATGTCAGATGCTTCAATAACTTCTACTCTGACATGTCCAAGAGATTCCTTTTCATTCACAGAGAACCAACTCTTTGTCAGTCAAAAAAGCAGAATCATTCAAAACGAAAGATTTCCTCAGGTAAGAAATCGGAAAAGCTTCTTATCTGGTCTGCAAGTGAAATAGAAGCTAATCCCAAGGAACATGAAATTTATTATTCATTCCAAAAGGAAGATTATGGAGAACAAAGCTGTTATGACATTTATCTCAAGTAACTCACACTTGCTCCAGCCTCTGGGTTTGTGAATTAGGTTGATACTGACATGTATCTTAATATTACTGATTTTAATAGGAGTTTCACAGTGGGAATATAATTAACAGTTAGTAGTTCTTGCAACAAAGAATTGGGTTTAAATATTCTAAATTTTAAAGTTAGTAGGCATTCAGAAATATATTTCTCCTGTTACCTTGCTGCGGTGAGGCGAATTTCTCCATGTCAACAACCAGCATATTTGGCTGCAAGAATAGTTAATAATTATATTTAAAACACTTTACCAATAGTGTAGATGAGAAATATGAAACTGCATCAACCAAAAAAACCCCATTGTTTGCTTATTCTCTAAGAAATCATGAATTAAATTTATACATTTTACTGCATCGCTAGAAACTTAACCTAACTTCCTATATATGAAATGTATCATGAATGAACAAAGAACTGAACGGACAAAGGTCTCTGAAAAAGTAAAAGAGGCATCCCAAGCCTTTCATTCAAAACCAGACAAGATATAAAGGCTGTGTACAGAACATCCATTGGAAAAGAATTTACAGATAGGAGTCTCAAAGTCCAAAAGTCATGCCTCAACAAGGGTCTGCTCAAAGGCAATGGAAAGAAGCTTTTCCTGTGAGAGAGAACAAACAAACGAGCAAGTCAGAGAGACACGAAAGACCGTGTACAGAGATTAGTCAAAATTAACTTTGCTTCAAACATGATAAAATATTACCAGCCACCCAGCAATTCCTGGAAGAACTGTAACATCAAGGCCATGTGTAAAAATAGGCTTGACAGTCATCTGAAAATATGGAGGCTCAATGAAGCATATCCGCAGACGGCCAAGGAAAGGCCACCTACGAAGAAACTTAACCCCAATCAACAGCTGCAAAAGAAAGGATAAAAGCTGCCTGATCAGAACATATAAACAGTTCATGATTTTATTTCCCCTGCAACTAAGGAGTGAAAATTCCACATGTTGTCAAGTTACATCTATTGAACAGATTCAATAGGTAACATAGAACATCTAACTTGAGTTTTTCTTTTTCTTCATCTTTCTCCCTGAAAATAATCCTTTACATTTACAGATCCCAAATGCTATTGCAGTAAAACAAAATACAGTAAACATCATCATTTGCAATGTTTCCCAAAGGCGCAAAGAATAATGTTAAGATTCTTTAATTGAGACATAAAAGCGCAAACAAACAAAGAATAATGTCAAGATTCTACACAAACAATAGTTCCACATGATTTAAATGCTCAGAAATCCACTAACATTTCATTCCTATACCTTAGCTAAGCTTATAAGTAAGTACGCTAACTAACCAGACCTAGGGAGTTACAATTATCAATCAAAAGTTAAATTGCATGGAGGTGCCACCTGGAAAAAAGTATATGCATTCTTCTATGTATATGTAATGCTTAGCATATTTACTCACACAAAATATATCCTTGCTCAATTTTAAAATGACCTTAAGATCACATCTCAAATTACATGTTAGTCAAACACATACCTTCCCTTCAACATGCATGCCTGTAATATGCAACTTTGCCCACATCCCGAAACCCAGTCTTTTCCTCAACTTCACAGCGAGTATTGCAATCATATCATCAGCTGTCAGAAAATTCAGTCCCAACTCCAAAACCTGCATTCAGTACACTGTAATACTTAGCCACAAAGAGGACATGAAACTATTGATTCACTATGGATAAAGAAAAGCATACCAAGTGGTCATCATCCTATTTTAGAACAGAAACTCTCCATAAGACCAAGTCATCATCGAGCCCAAAATCTCTATCTCTTTCTCCCTTCCCATCTTCTTCTTTTCTTTTCTTTTCTTCTCTCCCTTTCTCCTCCTCTGTTCGTTGTCCTTGTTCCTTCTTCTTCTTCTTTTTTCCTTTCTCGTCTAATCCCCTTCATCCCCAGTTGACAACAACTCAAAATCATATTGAAAAAATCAAGGAATCAGATTAGATTAGGGTTTAGAGAATTAGGGTTTACTTACCCCCATTGGATGATGAAGGACTCGTAGTCCCGAAAATCCTTGCGGCGGAGGATGTTGATGTCGACGGCGACGCGAGCTTTAGACATAGCTGCGAGATTAGGAGGCGAGATCTGAGTGGGCTTGGGTTAAAGGAGAGGAAACCAATTTGTTTTTTTGTTCTGTTGTAATAAGCAAGCTAAGAGGGAGTTCGATATGGGTGAGGAGGGAATCTGAAAATTGGATGAGGAGAGAATCTGAAAAATGTGCAGCGCGAAACCATTCTTTTTGGTTTGATAAATTTGTCGAGGAGAGAGAAATCATTAAAAGTTTGGAAATAAATTCCTTCATGTTGTGCTAAAAAAAAATAGTTCCAACAAAATCCAAAGCCAATTTACTCCTTTGACGAGACGATAGATATATGTTGTCTGAATACAAAAAAAAAAAAAAAAGCTACGACCCAAAACGAAATCAATTTATCTCCTTTGACGAGACGACAGATAACTGTTGTTTGAAAATAAACTTAATTCTCAAAACTAACTTACCATGGTATGTTGCTATATTCAGACGACAGTTTTTACACTGTCTGTCGTTAAATTATATCAGACGACAGAAACCAACATGTCTGTCGTCTGAGCTCTGTCGTCTGATGAGGTTATTGGCATAGTGACATGAGAAAACTTTTAGTTTGGTATGGCTACAAAATTAAAAAACAAAATCATGTATTTTAGAAGTATTTGTAGAATTCATGACCATTTTGATAATTGACTAATTTCAGTTTACCCCCATGAGGTTTGGAGGTAACATCATGTTAGTCCATGTGGTTTTAATTTAATCAGTAACACCCTGCACTCTCAAATATCATCAACCGTGTCCAATTTGAATTCCTCTGTCCAAATTGGACATTAATTGCTGATGTGGACTTTTAGTCTCCCATGCTCGGGTCCACTTGAGGGGCTAAATTACGCTTGTAACCTTTAAATCTATTTAGGGGAATTCAAAAAAGAAAAAGCAAATGAAAATACCAAAAAAAAAAAAGAACAATAATGCGGCAAAAGATGGAAGCTGCACTTTGATTCAATGATAATGGGGAGCTCGTTTGCTTTCCAAATTCCAACCATTACTTGAAGGATGAAGGAGTAAACCTGAAATCAAATTCCAAAAAATCGAAATAAAAGTTGCAATTGCAATTATATCTTTTCGATTGCCCAGCTATGTCAGATCAATAAAATTTAGATTTTCACCAAAAATCCTCCACCATAACCTCTATCGATTTTGCAAATCAAAACATAAACACAAAGAAAATCTATGAACCCATCTTGAGGACTGCTCTTTTTCTTCTTCTTAAAGTTACGAGCTCAAGGCCATACCTGGAAGGTTGGAAAGGACATTTGCAGCCAGTCGACCTAGTTCGATTGCTTGTCTGCTTCAAAAAGGTGAAGAACCTACGCCGAGAACAATATCTTTCAAATCTAAATCGCAAAATGCAATGTATCAATATAGAGCTATATGTCAATAGTTGAGAGATAATTATCTTTCAAATCCAAATCACAAAAATGATATCTATATAGCTCTTCAATCTTGAAAGCTTGCCTTGTAAAGACACAGATCCATTAGACGAAGCGCCTGACCCAAATCCAAACCTAATCCCAGATCGTGAATCGCTGATCACTACATCAAACACCAAAGAGAGCTCGTGCTCATCAACGACTCAGACTCTAACCCAGACTGAACGCTGTGGAATAAGGCCAGAATCGCCATGCTTCGCGATCAATTTGAGCTTCAATTGTTATGAGTTGGGATCGAGATTTGGTTTTTGCTTTGCTGTTCTAAGGATGTGAATTCGAAAGAGGAGTGGTCTGTGTTTAAGTCTAGTTCTGTATTAGGATTTTGGTCATGCTCGTTTTGGTGCAGACCTTGATATTGTTTCACAGCCCGAATCTGTTTCTGGGTTCTTGAATTCCCAGTGTGCAATTTAGTGGCTCCTCTGACAACAACCCAATACACTATCCGATCTTTCATCTAATTATCTCCAAGCATTATCTCAATCTCGGTCACCACTCTTCAAACAAATTCTTCAAATCTCAATTTCCTGGTCAATTAAAGATCCGAACATCATCTAAACTCCATTAGGATCGTAGTAACTGGTGGCGTCGGCTTCTTCGGCTCCCACATCGTTGATAAATTGTTGGTTTAGGCATGTGATTATCTGAAGAAGAAGAAGAAGGGGGGCGGGAGAGAGAGAGAGAGAGAGAGAGAGAGAGAGAGAGAGAGAGAGAGAGAGAGAGAGAGAGAGAGAGAGAGGTGTCGAATATGATTTTTTTTTTCTTGAAATGACTTTTTACCCTTTGAAGTGGGTCCCATTATCGGAGTTAATGTCCAAATTAGAAGGATTCTGAAAAATTGGACACGGCTGATTGAAATTGAAAAACTCAGGGATGTTTCTGATTAAATTGTGACCACATGGACTAGCATGAAGTTACCCCCAAACCTCAAGGGGGAAATTAGTCATTTGATAATCATACCCAGCCAAAGCACTTTTGCCTTGCAACTTATCAAACACTCAGAAATTGCTTTTCATTTTCACATCACTTTTAAAAGTTTACCAAACACTCAGCTGCTTTATCTCACAGTAAGTTGGGAAGTGCTTTTTCTCACAGCACAACAATCCCAAACTAAGCCTTAATCTCGTAAAGATAGTGTATTGGGGACTTTATTAGCATTAAGCAAATCTTTGAAAAAAATGTTGATTACTAACCTTGGATAAGAGGAAGATCTAAAGCAAGGGGCAAAGATTGCACTACATAGCCATTTTCATATAAACCAATAAGAGCCCGCAAAAATACCGTGCCAGTGAATTGTGTTGCAAAACTCATAAGTCGATCAAATATTTGACAACAACCAATCATCAAAATTATAATCAAAGTAAGCACGTATGTGGTGAGGGATAGAGATAATGTTCCAAATCAGTTTAGGTTTAGAAGAACCAAGGAAGACATGATGCAAAGGCTTCAAGGATGAGAGCATAGCAAACAAGCGGCATTGTCACATAACTTTCTTCTTTTTCTATGCTCATTTGTAAGAATCTTGCCTTGAGTGAGAAGCCAGATGAAGGTTTTCATCCTGGGGGAATATTAAGCTTCCAAATGAAGCTCCATTTCGACTCAGTGCCATCATCTTGACGACAACAAAGACTGTAAGTAGAGTACTTAACGGAGAAGTTTCCATTATAATTAAAACAAGCCCCAAATACACGCGTCATGTAGACCGGTCTCAACCCCTGAAGGAATGCTCATGTTTTTTTGTATGGCTTCATTGGGAAGACTACCATATGGATAATATCCATGTTCCACTGACCCTCAATTAAGTAGTCTTGCCACATATCTGAAGAATCAACATTACCAACATTCACAAACCCCAATCAATTCACGCAAGGACTTAACATTCCTACCATCTCCCAATCTCCATTTTCAATCCCTTTTGAAGAGTTTCAGCTGCACAAAAAATACTTTTCCAGGTACTAGATGCAAACTAAATGGCATAATTACCGGTTCTATAATTGCCCTATCCTATACGTGTGGGAAATAGTGTGATAGTTTTGTTGGGCCAATAGTATGTTGGCAGGGCTTTTGTTTTGGGATACACTGAACCAAAAACGGACGTGAAACCAATATTTCATTATACTTGATTCTGACCCCATAGATCCGACAAAACGTAAAACAGAAATTCCCTTTTAAAGTTCCTTTCTTCCTTCTCCCCTCTATCTCGTCAGCAATTTACGATCACCGAAACCTCAACCTTTCACTGTCTCAGACTCTCTCTCTCTCTGTGTTCTTTTTTTAATATTATTTTTCAGAAGCAAATTTCACATGCACTCAAATATTCCAGGTACTCCCTCCCTCCTATCACTTGTATAATTTCTCTCAGTGTTTCTTTCTCATAATTGAAAAAACATAATTGAAAAAATTAAACAAAATCAATTTTCCTCTGTTTTTAAGAAGAGGAAAAAAGATTTTTTTTTTTTTTGGAAATGGGAGATGTTCTTGTTTATTTTTGGCATGCCCTTTTGTTCTATCTTGATATGATTTTGAAATTTGAGGGGTTGTTTGTTTACTTGTGTAAAGATTCAGACTTTTGAGTTTTAGGATCGATTTTCTTATTAGCACCCATGTTAGCTATTGTGAAATTGAAGGAAAAAAAAGCTTTAGGCTTTCAGTTCAGTTACATTTAGGTGGCCATAGCTTTTGATCACAAAAATCCTGAAGATAGTGTCTTAGGGGTATGTATTGCTTTAATTAATTTAATTTTTTTTTTTTGAGGTCAATTTTTTTTTTTTTTTTTTTTTAAAGATGGGTGTCAAAAACTAGAGCTAGTTATACGGTGAGAGTGTTCTCTGGGTGTGGAGTGGTATCAAAGAAGGTGTGTTTACTAGACTCCTAGGTTGGTACACAATGTAGGGCTGGATTCCTTTTACCCTCTGGAAGAATTTTGAAGACTTCAATAAATGTGGTTGTGTTTAGGTGTATTACAAGTCTAGACGTAATTCAGAAGGATTCGTCTTCCAGGAAATCTATGAATTGTATTTGTTTCTGGATTCTTATGCTTATGCTTATGGAAGGTGTGTGGAAAATAAAGTGGGAAAATTTTAAGGCTCGAGGTGAGCAATATAAGAGATAATTATCTCACAGTGAAGTTATGTTAAATATTGTCCCAAGGTGCAGTTACTGAATCGTTGTAGGTCAGAAGCGTTATGTGTGTTTGATTCAATGTCCTTTTTGTGAGACCTCAGTGGTCGAGCTACTATATAAGTTTTGTGAGCCAATGGAGATTGCTAGGAGGAGCATCATTCCCCCTTTATATGCTGGATTGGCAAGTGTTGCCTGTAATTGGGTAGGCTTGTAGACACAATAAGGGAACTTAACTTCAGCAATCAAATGAAGCTATCATGTTCACCCTATTGCCCGGGAGCATAACCCGGAATTATTGATTTGTTAGATCAAGGCTGACATCAATTTTGTGGTTGAATTTTCTTGTCTAATTTCAGTGCTCTTGGAATATGTTTTAACTGTTTTAAAGGTCAGATTTGAAGAAAATGCTCTGATGCTCATCTGTAGAATTTGAACTTTTGGCTTGAATTTGTTAAGTGTCACATATCAATGTCATTAGCATGATTAGTCTTTTCATTCTTATGGAGCAGCTAATCTTTCAGGATACATATACATGTTTAGTCTAAATGGAAATTGAACCAGATCATATAGATATATGTTCCTTGTGAAAACATATGCATGAAAGTAATGAACAATGACAATAAGTTTTCACTTTCTTTTGAAGTGAAATTGTGGACTTGAGAGGGGAAAATAGGTCACACCAATTTGTAAGCATTGCTCTATTCCTAGAAGTTATATTTGCGTGGATAGAAATTAAAACTATCTCTTTATGTGAGTTATGGCTGAGATAGCATAATACTGTGGAACATTCTGATTTGGAACTTCATTATGGTTTCTTTTGGTTGTCTGTATGGTTCTATGTTGTGTTTATTACTTATTCTGGTTGAATTAATTGCAGGGATATAGGTCTCACAAGAGAGCTCAATAGAAAATATGGATGATTGTCTTGAAAATGATGATTCCATGTTGACCAGAGAACCAGACATTAAATATGCAGTTGATAACGTTGAAGTCGTTCATGGTTACGTGGATGAAAAAGGCTTTGATAGAAGGGATGATTCCAATGAGGATCTCAACCAGCATGAGCAACAGATTTCTCATTCACTAGATGCAGACTTCAGAGATCAAATTTCAGAATCTCCGGAAAAATCTTATTACGTGGCCATTGAATCTGATCATGACAATGCCATAGAAACAAAATCTCACCTTCAAGAGAGGACTCAGTCCACATACAATGATAGTAATCATTACCAAGGTGAGATGGATGAGTTGCATGGCAGTAATTTTTTTAAAACCTCCTCTCAATCTAAGTCGCAAACTTTCGATAATGAAATGGGAACTGAAGATTCTCCTAATTCACAGGAGTCTCCTCTGACAGAAAATAAGAACCAGGGAGCCGGAGATTCTGACTTGGTTAGGTCACCTCGTACTGGAAGAGCAAGGAATATCAGCTCTGAGAAGTTACAAGATGATTCAATTACGTCTTCCATTCATGAAATAGAAAAGGAAGCTACTGATACACAAACATGGCAGTCATTATCTTCTCCTAAATCCCACTGGTTAAATAATAAACCTAACGAAGATGACTCCTCGGGTGAGAACAGAATACGAGGAGTACCCCAGTCTGACCTTCAATTTCTTGGAAGATCAGCCGGAGGATCAATTTCTCCTGTGACTAGGAGACAAATGTCAATTTCACCTGAAGGGTCTCCTTTGCCACTTCACTCTCTCCATGACAGTAAGCATATATCTTCTCAGCAAGGTTCTCCAGACCCATCATATGAACCTCAATCTCATAGACAGAGAATTTCTTCACCTCAAAGGTCTGACATGCATACAGGAGTTTTCCCTGGTCATTTGTCTCCTGTAAGGCAAACCTCTGTTTCTACACATGACATTCGGCAAGAGCCCCTGCAAGACAGTTTTGCAGTGAAGCACATATCTGCATCCCTAAAGTCCCATCACTCGCATCCAAAGTATCGGAAAAGGGACAGATCAGAGTCACGATCACCCACTAGGCAGAGAGGTTCGCCGTCTCGGAGCAGAGGTTCTCCTACTGGTCATAGAGATTCACGAATACGGCATAGAGATTCACCCACTCGGCATAGAGATTCTTATGCCTACCAGAGAGATTATCGTGATAGATTTCGATCAAGGTCCCCATATTCAAAATCCCATCATAGATCAAGGTCCCCTTATTCAAGAGCCCATTATAGATCAAGATCCCCTTATTCAAGAGACCATCATAGATCAACAAGGTTAACTTCTATACCCTCTCCCTTTTCTTATGATAAATTTGTTTATCATCAATGTGGTCTGGCAACAAAGTTATATGATAGTGTTAGATTTGGTTTATCTGTTAATCTCTTTCACTTGATTCGTCTATCTGATGACCTCAAAATTGAGACAGTTGCATTTTCTGATACAAAATTTATGTGCTAGAATTTCTAAAAATGGGATAGTAATCCCAGACTTCATTATTCTGATGGATCATTATTTAAAAACAAGTACTGACCTCTAATTCCGATTGCATTATCTATAACATCTAATGGATTCTGCTGTCCTGATATCTCATCCTTTAATTTACAATAGGCGAAGGCAATCTCCAAGGCGCCGGTCCCCTTTTCCTGAATATCATAATTATCATCGCCGGTCTCCTAGAAGGACACCTTGGTCACCACCTCCTAATAGGAAAACCGGATTAGGGAGACCTGGTAGAAATTTATTTGTTGCAGGTTTCAGCTTCTTAACTACAGAGAGAGATTTGGAAAGGAAGTTCTCTAGGTATGGCCGAATACAAGATGTTCGTATTGTTAGAGACAAGAGGTAATTCTGCTGTTGTTAATGCATTTTTAATAGTGAAACACCTACCTTTTGCATGCCTTTTGAATACAAGATGTTCGTATTGTTGGTAATTCTGCTGTTGTTAATGCATTTTTAACAGATGTTTGTCATTTGTTAATGCATTTTTATTTATAGTGAAACACCTACCTTTTGCATGCCTTTTCATTGGCGGAGACTTGATATTGAAATAGCTACTCTCAAGTTATATTCTTCTCTGAGTTTGAAGGTTTGCATTCCTTTTTCTTGTAAGGTCCGGAGATTCACGTGGATTTGGGTTTTTGACCTTGGAAAGTGATGAAGACGCTGATGCGGCAATCAGGGCTCTAGATGAGACTGAGTGGAATGGTCGGATTATTCTCGTGGAAAAATCGAAAAGTTGAGCAACCTTACCATAGCTACATATAGGAACCTTTTTCGGTTGGTTAATGTTGTAATTTACTGAAGTTGATACTGTCCACCAGAATCACAGTAATCACCTATAGCGCATATAAAGTAGACAAGTATAATCTAGAAAAGTTATTCCTTTCATCGTTGAGTTCGTTCTCTTGGTTTATTTCGATATCGATCCAATGGCTGAATGAACCATCTTCTTTGTAGGGACTGAATGATTTCAAAGATTCAGATCCTCCTTGCTTCTGATGCATTTTTAGATTTACCCCTTGTCAAATGAGTCCAGTAGTGTTCCCCTCTCTTTGTTTTTAGGCAATGTGCCGAACTGAATAACGACCCAAATTACAGAGAAAACGCCGTCAGTTTGCAAGGTACATCCTTAGTGAAAGAATCCAACAAGAATTCCAGTTTGAATTCCCTCTCCATTGATTAAAATTAGTAAACACATTATGGTGAATTGAACTGGTACGCCTCAGTGTACTTGGCCTTGAATACTTAATATATGATTGTTGTTTAGTGGATCAGTTGTACAATAAGGAAGAGAACGAAGCTTTGCTTCTTAATTTTTGTAATAAAATAGAAAAAACATAGACCACAAACTTAGGATGGCTGCGCTGATTTTATAATACAAAAGTTTAAGGTTGGCGAAATTAGATAAGTTTGTCACAACGTGCAAATGTTGTCAACCTTTATAGGTCCACATGGTTTATCAAAACTAGCAACGTGCCCGCGTTTCTCGCGGGTGATAATGTGGTGTTAATGGAAAATAGATCGACTATTTATTTTTTAGACATAAAATAGTGATGGTTTGAGTATTTTTTCGATTTACTCTTTTATTTATGTACATTTTATTAACTTAATTTGATAATTATGTTATTGAAGGGTATTATAGGCACTTTCAAAATTTGGTGAAGCCTTTGACACCAAAAGAGGGCCTCCAATTATAGTAGTAGAGATGGTATGGGAATGGGTGACTTGTCTCGAAAGTTAAACTTCAGTGCAATTTTTTTATTTGACAAAGAGAGATAAAATTTCATTAAGATAACCAGGGGCGTGGGAGGTGAGGTTGCGATGGTGTATGAGAAGCCCAATTTGATCAGTGGTTTAGGGAGGCCGGCGTGGATCATGGTATTTGGGCGGCATAGGTTAGAGGTTGTAGTGGCGGGTCAGGCGCGAGCAGTTGCCGATGAAGTTGATGGTGGTGGCGACATTTCCGTTGGCGCAGCTTGGTTGATGCTGGAGGGGCAATTATGGCCAGGGCTGGTGGTGGTAAGCTGTAGGGTGCCCACCTGATGAGTATTCAGATCAGAAGGGGGGTTGTTGGCTGGGTTGTTTTTGGGCCTAAAGTAGAACCAGTCGGCCTTGACTTCTCTAAAAATTTAGATTTGGGACCCTGGAAGTGTTTTGCATGTTACTCTTCTCAATCTTACGACTATTACTCTTTTGGACTTGCTGCTGTTTTTACTTTCGGGTAGATTGATCCTTTCTACATTCTATAAAGAGTATCAATGTAATTACATTGTGAGTACCACAATTGCATGTCTTGGCGAGCAGTGTGTTGTAGCCTGGGACGACTCTAGAGTTGATTAGTCTGCTGATTTCTTGCATGCTCGAATTGCAAATTCTGATGGTTTGATCTGCAAGTCTGAAGGTTGTGACAATAGTTATATTATTGGTAATTATTTTGAGGAGGCTGAAGAATTCCCTTTAGTTTTTTGCTATCTTCGTTGTAAGTGTTTCAGAGCAGTGCTCTATTGTATAAGAACAACTTGTTGGTGTACTACACCTTTTGGTATGTTCGATGACAGGACCCACCCCGAATTCCACCTTGGAATCCGAAGTGGCCCTGCGGGACCCACCTTTAAAGGAGATTTACCAAAAATTTCGGCATAACCTCCATTAAAAATGGATAACCCAAAATCCTGCGGAAAACCAAAATTCACTTCTAAAAAAATCCAACCACAACACCTGGAGCCAACCTGCTCCCAAATTCAACCAATCTCATCTCAAAGCTAACAACATCATACATAATCTCCGAAATGTACAAGTTACTACAATCACCAAAGTTAGGTCATAGACCTCAAATATAATTCATACAAGTTTGGGTCACATATCCCTTAATAATCAGAGCATTCTAGGAATATAAGTTTAACATAGAGTACAGTAGGCTAAATAAATAACCTACAAAATATGATGACGGAAGCGGATGCGGTCACTATGGCTCACTTCAGAACGCCGAGCAGCAACACTGAAAACTAGGCATTTGAAACCGAAAGGCCCAGGGAAAAGTATATAAAAACGTTAGCGTGAGAGGACAAAAATAAAAGATTTTTAAACCAAATGGATTTTATACTTTCCCATATTTATTTCTTTAAAATTCCCGATGCATGCAATGATTAACAAAAATAAAATAAGAGGAGTTCCGCTCTTGAAAGCCGACTAACCCCGCTAGTCACAAACGAATAAAAGAAAAGGTTGAAACTCCGATACTCAAAGAAAAAGAACCAGCCCCGCTGGCCAAAATAAATCGGACTAGCCCCGCTAGTCGAAAATAGTATAAAGAGTAGGGGAAGACGATAGCCATACAAGTGAGCCACCCAGGCTCGGGTGATAGCCTCCCAGGCCAAAATACTCCCATTACTCCCGTAATATACCCTTCCGCCACTAAGTGTAGCGATAGGATACTGGGCTTCAGAATTACTGTCACAGAGACAGTAATCAGCGCCACAAAGGCGGAGGGCTTCGGTGATCCCATCACCTCGCCACAAAGGCGGAAGATCAATGCTAGCAATGATAGTAGTCACCCTAAGTATGGCATAAGAAACCCGAAAACCAAGTAAAACCACAAATACATAAAGCTTCCCCATATCCCGTAAAAGAATTTCCCATGACGTGTCCCACACGCCAAGATAATCTAAAGTTCGAAATAAATAGGAGATAAATAAGTATAAAGATTTACTCCATCGAAATCTCATTAAAAATCACAAATCACCGAATATAAATAAAATGTAAATAGTATAAATCCAGAAATCCCATTAGAGCTAAATAAATAAAGGAAAATAAGCATAATCCAATGACGTGACCCCGCACGCCATAAAACCTTCAAATATTCAAATAACCAAACCCTTCCTGAAATTAACCATATACTCAGGAAATTAATACTATATACAAATTATAAGCTCGGAACCAATTAAATAAATGCATGCATCATTCTTTGAAAAATAAAAGTCCACTCACAATATATGCTCAATCCTGACGTCGCTCGGTATTTTCCTCGTATGGAGACTCCTCTTGTCCTGTACGAATAACATTCATAAATATATATAATGCACAGGACGGAATTTTAACTTTACGATACTTATAATTGGAAATTCAAAACATCCCCCTTCCTAAAATCCGACTCCTCAACACTCTACAACATCCATCCTTAATACTCCAACATTAATCTTTCATCGATGTAATATTTAAAGTGAACTTGAAAGGAATTCGGCGATCGAATTCGCGAAAATCAATAATTAATCAATTAAACTCAATTCGTAATTCCTCCGATTTCCACCAAACTTCATGCATTACATTCTACAATCATTATAGGGTATATGGGATTAAAACTACAATTAAATCGCAGCTCTACGCGCCACCACGCGCCGCCTACAGTGGCGGCGCGTGGACCGATGACCACTACCTCCGATGACCACCAAATTCCGGCACTAGCATCTACCCAACAATTTTCCCAACTACAACATAATCCAATTTTACCTCGGAGTGGCCGAATCAAACCGGTGAAGAAATGCCCCGAAACCTCAAGAACCCTAGAAATGAGAAATCGTTAATTCGACCTCTACAATGCAAATTGGAAAGAACTACCTTAGGGGAAATGATCTCCATCAAAAACCGAACCTTCAATGCTAACCTGGTGGTCGGAGGTGGCCGGAATGGCCGGAAATCGGCGAAATCCCAAAACTGCAACCGGAGCAATCCTTGCTTCGATCCGGACTTTCACGGCCAAAACTCCAAAATCCTAGGTCACTAGTGTCAAGAGTGGGTTGAGGCGCTCTTGAGGTGACCGGTTGCACGCCGGTTGGTGGCCGGAAAGTGAAGAATCGAAGGGAAGAGGAGAACCCGAAGAAAAAGGGAGAAGAGTCGGGGGAGAGGAGAGAGAAAGAGGGGTGGGTTTCCGGTTTTGGAAACCTACCCGGGTAACTTTCTATATTTATCCAAATTTTACCATGAATAGTAACTTCCGTATTTCACTCATAACTTTTGCATACGAACTCTGATTTTTACGTACTACATATGCACGCGCTCGGTTTAATGTCCTCTACAACTTTCATGAGGAAATTTTCTCAAATTATTAACTCATAAAAAGTCAATTTTTTAACCACCCCCTAAACGTTAAAATTATAACCGCGAACGGTAACCATAAAGAATTTCATGTAACTCAGTAAAAAGGGTATATCAGATGTGGGGTGTAACATTCGATCTTTGCTATAGGGTTTGTCATGACTCTAAAAAAGATAATGGATGCCATTCAAAACAATTAGGGAAAATGTCCATTTACCAAAATTTGAGCTACACTAACCCCATTTATCCAAACATCTTATAAGATTGTTCACTTACCCAAAAAATTACATATTTTTGTCCTAATACCCAATTAAGTTATTTTTTTTATTATTTTTTGTTTATTTTTGAGACAATTTTGCCCTCTCTCCCTTTGTCACAGAGAGAGAGAGAGACTTCGCCAGAATCCAGTGACCGGCTACCCAAATTCAGCAACCGGTGACTGAAGTCCGGCGTCTGATATTATCCCCCCCCCCCCCAATAATACCCATTAAACTTTTTATTGCCTCCCAATAAAAATTTATTGGGTTTTATTGGGGGGTATAAAAGTCTTCGACAACCACTTTGCCAACTTCTGGCAACCTCCGGATCGGTGACCAGAGTCCAGCGTCTTGTTTTATTGTCCCCCAATAATACTTAGTAAACATTTTATTGCCCCCCTCCCCCAAAAAAAAAAAAAATTTATTGGGGAGTAATAAAAGTCTTCGGGGACCTCTTTGGGAACTTCCATTAACCTCAGACCGGTGACTGGAGTCCCGCGAAGTCTCCAATGACTTTTTAATTATTTGAAGGGCAAACTTATATTTTTACATTTAAATTGGGTAAGTGGACACACAAATCTTTTAGTAGAGTAAGTGAACAATTATTGGGCCCAAATTGGGTAAATGGTCAAGAGCCCAAATTATAATCGTTAACTGATTCAATGAACTTATTAAAAAAGCAATACAAATATTGTAGGCAGTGAGGACTGAACCAGGTAAGGCCAATTAAAACACCCAAACAATAACCTAGAAAAGAAAGATGTCCTAGAAAGCTTGAAGCCACAAGCAAAATTATAGCAGGACATGCTATAACAAATTGGCCAAAGCAGATAGCTTAGGCCCAGTACCATTTGGTCTAGTGGCATAGTCACCCTTTCATAAATGGGAGGTTGTGAGTTCGATTCACGAAAAACCTAGTTGCAGCATTTGAGTTGTTTATCTGTTAAATCTGTTAAAGAAAAAAAAAACTAGATAACTTAGGCCTTCACTTTTTTGCTAAATATCATCTCCAATTGGTTTAATAAAACCTCAAGGATCCATTTTTGGGTTGCAAATTACTAAATAAAGTTTCATATATAGAACATAAAACTTAACTGTGAAGGTATAAGTGAAATCCTTTGATCCTCTTTTAAAATAAAAATAAAAAAAATATAAAACACAACTATTCTATTTAACAATCACAACCATTCAATATTTTCACAATTTAAATTAGCTGCAATTTGTAGGTTGGAGATAGATTGGTTATAGAACCTATTATTTAAATGGATAGTGTTAAATAGGATTACACTTTCATGAATAGAACATTAAAGAAGGCCTTAGGACACGATGAACACAAATGCAAACAACCAACAAAATCAAATTAAATTGGTACATTCATAATAATAAATTGGTACAATTTGCAGTTGTACTCAATAGTGAATAACAGATTCCAGCATCAGAAAAGTACTTTCACCAAAAAGATCCAAATATATAAGACACAAAATAACATGCGATTCATACTATATTATGCTCTATATAATAAGACAACGTAATGATAATGAATAAAGTAAGAACAAAAGCAGCCACACACGTTTATATTGCAAGCACTACAACAACCTTTGGTTTTTGTTGCTTCCCAGTAACAAATTACAACCAGAATATCAAACCCCAATAATTTCATTTTTAAACACTCTTCATGTGTCATTATAAAATTATGTAATGTTGCGAATTATTTAAAGTTTTTTGTTTTTTGATAAATATTTGATTAGACATATATCTAAGAAATCAAAACCATTTGACCGTATTGTATTATAGTAACAATCATATGGGGACTGCTTCAAAGCTTGTGGAAATCGCCCCAATCAAAACCGCGTGGTTGTAAACTGCTAGTGTGTTTTCCATATAGAAAAAGAATCGATTATGGTCGCGATTGTGATTATGAATCTTGTTTAATTCATCATTACGAGTCTTCTTCTTAGGTTGGTAGGAGGAGTCGGAAAGGCAAAGCTAATTAATTTTAATGGTGGCCCATCATGGACGCTTACATGTTTCCCGCTATGTCTAGGAACTACGACAGGCTTCATATCCAACTTCCTTTTGGGATCTGAAACTTCCAAATATCTAACTTGTTTGTGACTTTATGAAAAAATAGGCCTTTTTTTTTTTTTTTGTTGTGAATTTGTGATCATCTGTATTGTTTTATAATTTTTCTAATTTATGGTTGTTATGTGATTGACACAATAATGATATTTCAGGATTGATCATTATTAGATTCAATCGTTAAATCATCTCAAATAAAATTTCAATCTCTGTACTTATTAGTTTGAATTATCTAACCTTTAAAATTAAATTTAACACAACAAATTTAGCCTTTGATCGGTCATGTATGATGTGTGTGTGTATATATATTAACCACAAAGTCTGTTAGAATTAGATAACTTGCATCATCACAGTCAAAAACTCTATATATTAGCCTTTGATTGATATAATATCAACCACAAAGTCTGTTAGAATTAGATAACATGCATCATCACAGTCAAAAACTCTATATATTAGCCATGCAACAAGAACATGATAGATGCCTAAATTCAATCATACTATATTATTCTTAATTAATGCTTTTAAAATCTATCCATTTAAAGCAGAAATTTGTGAGTCAGCTGTGAATATGTTAATTGCAGAAGTTATGCCTATTTGTTTGTGATTCATGCAAATCAAACCCAAAAACGTGTTAGTTATATGCATCGCTGTCAAAATATTAGCCATCACCTCTCTAAGACTGCCTCATTTAATTACTTGAATATGAAGAAATAAGATATGATTAAATAACCAGTCAACCTTCATTCCTTACTCCTTTACCCAGCCAGCCTTGGCTTGCTGTCTTTGTCTCTCTATTGGAATTGTATAATTGACAAATCCTCTGTGCAATCCCTGACTGAAAGGTTCACCAATTCCTCTTGATTGAAATAGGATCAGTTGACCAAGTGTTCCTCCTACTTTGTACTTTTTCTTCAAAAACCCAAACACTCTGATCCATTCCCATTCAACCCTTTCCAAATTTTAATCCCAAGTTGCCAAATCATCTGCATATTCTCCCTGATCCTCATCTGGGTTCTCAACCTTTTCCTTGAATTATCACTCTTCCACTCAGCCTTTTATCATTTCTGATCCAAAAGTCTCTCTCACTTTTTCTCTCAAATTCAGTCTATTTCAGCTCATCCTTTCCCAATTCAGCAGTCTCCCCATTTGGGTCTTCTCTATTCCTTGAAAAGATTCAATCTTTGCTCTCATACAAATCCATATCTGCAAATTCAGTACAGTGGTCCTTTTGGGAATAAGGCCAAATGGGCAAGTGTCTGAGCAAAAGCAGAGACCCAGAGCCACAACATAATGGGTACAGATCAGGAGGAGGAGCTGGACAACATTACCAAAAACCCCGTGAGCCAGTTTCTCACCAATCCAAGGCCTCTGTTCAGCAACATCATCAATTACCAGAGAAGCGTGTCATGGCAGCCCATCAAGAACCCCAACCAGCTTGGAAGCCGTCTGTTCCAGCCAGAAACCCCAAACCAGTTCTCAGGCCAGACACAATTCTGGGGAAGCCATATGAGGATGTTAAGTTGCACTACACCTTGGGAAAAGAGTTGGGTAGAGGGCAATTTGGGGTCACATATCTTTGTACTGACATTTCAACTGGGAGGAAATATGCTTGCAAGTCAATCTCAAAGAGGAAGCTGGTGACCAAAAATGACAAGGAGGATATAAAGAGGGAGATTCAGATTATGCAGCATTTGAGTGGGCAGCCAAACATTGTGGAGTTCAAGGGATCTTATGAGGATAAGCAGTCTGTGCATGTTTGTATGGAGCTTTGTGCAGGTGGTGAGCTTTTTGATAGGATTATTGCAAAGGGTCATTACAGTGAGAGAGCAGCTTCTGCAATATGCAGGTCAATTGTGAGTGTTGTGCATATCTGTCATTTCATGGGTGTGATGCATAGAGACCTCAAGCCTGAGAATTTCTTGCTGTCTAGCAAGGATGAGAATGCCCTTCTCAAGGCTACCGATTTCGGGTTGTCAGTGTTCATTGAAGAAGGTAATTTGCCTAAGCTTTTGTTTAGTTGGCCATTTGTGAATTTTTGAAAGGAGCATTGTATAGTTGCAGCATTTGCTTGAAGTTCAATCATTTTCACTAGGAAGACTAATTGGTTTATATCATAGGATTAGGTGAATTGTGCATTTTCTATTCATCTAAAACTAGGTTGCTTGATAAACGTATGTTTTAATAGTTTAATGCTAGACCTATGGCCAAGTCTATTCACAGTTAGCTGGATTTCATTAAGATATTATTAAGTTTGACAGGAGACTAGCCAATTTGGATTTAAAAATCTTTGTGATGAGTGGGGATTGTTTAACTGGCTATTCAGATGGTAGATAGTCACTTTATGAAAATCTTCTGGTAAATATGGAATTATTACTTTTAATTAGTGGCAGATATTGAGTTTTTCTTTTCAGGGAGGTAAAGTGGAATTGAATTCCATCAACTCTGGAGATCACTGCTTCTATATTTGCATTTACAGTGGTGTTCACCTGGTCAGTAGCTGACCAAAGAAAGTATATGCTCAATCACCCTTGAATGTAAATCCAATGGTTGAAAACAAACAACTCAACTTAAAAATAATTCTTTCCACCATTGGATTTACATCCAAGGGTGGTTGAACATGGTTTTCTTGGTCAGTTACTGACCAGGTGGACATCTTACTTTGCATTTATTGTGCCATGATTGATACATGATACACCAAGCAGTTTCTATTGTCATATTTCCATCTTGGCCTGGATCATTTTTGGCAATTGAAGAGTACTAATGTCACTGAAAAAAATTGGTGAAAGAAGAGTCAGAATATGCAATGTAGATGTTGTATTCGTTACAGTATCTTTAGACTGCAGGATAGTGAAGAATATTTGACTAATGAGCATGATGCTTGAACATTAGACTGAGCCAATGAATGTTGCAGCCTAGTCTGGAATATCTCTGTGTATGGACCACTGACTATTGTGTTTACACCGTGGCTTGTATTTGTACTGTTTGTTGAACTGAGTTTGTTCCTTGAAACTTTCTAAATATTCAATTTGGTTTGCTCTTTCTAATATACTCTGTAGTTACATGGACTTCATAGTTATCCCTTGAGACAACATCATGGAAAGATGTATATCTTAAGATCAGTGAATTGTCTTTATAACTGACGAACCGGATTCAACCGGTAATTCGCGACTTTTGTCCTCAACTACCACAGAGTAGATTCTGTAATTGAGAGTAATTAGCTGCCTATATAAGTAGTATGTATGACAAGTGACAACTATTGGCCTTTCAGTACGTGATTTTTGCTTTTACATATGTTCCATTGCCAGGAAAGGTGTATCGTGATATAGTTGGGAGTGCTTATTATGTTGCTCCTGAAGTACTACGGCGCAGATACGGCAAGGAAATAGATATCTGGAGTGCAGGAGTTATCCTGTATATTTTACTAAGTGGAGTACCTCCATTTTGGGCTGGTAAAAACACAGTTCTATTTTTGATTTGATAAACATGAAATGATTTTTTCCTATTTTAGGTTCTGTATTTTTAACTTAGTGGATTAAGAGTTTTTAATGACTGGTTCAGAATCGGAGAAGGGAATATTTGATGCCATATTGGAAGGAGTGATCGACTTTGATAGTGCGCCGTGGCCAACAATATCACAGAGTGCTAAGGACCTGGTCCGGAGGATGCTGACACAAGACCCTAAAAAGCGAATTACTTCAGCTCAGGTCTTAGGTATATTTCTCTTGAGCAACAGTTGTATTTGTGATTAAGTACCGAAAAGCTTATAATTCCACTATGGTTTTAACTATTTTAGTTTGAATTTCGTGCAATCACATTACTGTTCAGTAGAAGAACCCTTGTGCGTGACTAGCAGATAACTATGGATTGGTTCTTTCTGCGAGGTTTCACAATCAAATATATGGAATTACATAGGTGTCATATCCACCAAATGCACAAGAGAAGGTCCCAGTATTTTAATCAAAAGTGTTTTCAGTTCTGACTGTAGACAAATTAGTTACCCTAAAAGGAGTATATGACAACATATGAACACATGTCAAGTTAACACACACTAGTACTTTGCATTAAAAGTTTCATGGCATATCATTATGTAAGTAATAATGTATATCTTGTGCAACTCTTTGTGAAAAGTTCACTTTCACTATAAACCTAGATTTTCAAGAAGTAAAAATCTAGTAGAGTATTATTTTGGTATTGGCTCATTTCTATCTTTTCAAACATATACACCTTGTTCCTGTAATTACTAATCATGGTTGATTTTGTCATTTCTGGAATTACCGTTCTCTTTCCCTTTGCATTAACATTTTACTTATGTTGGGTGTGCTTCTCTTTGTAACTGAAATTCTTGTATTTGGATGTTCATCATAGAGCACCCGTGGCTCAAAGAAGAAGCATCAGACAAACCCATAGACAGCGCAGTGCTTTCTAGAATGAAGCAGTTTAGAGCAATGAACAAACTGAAAAAACTTGCATTGAAGGTAGGTCTATCCAGCGGCTACGTGCATGGAGTACTTTCGATTTTGTTTCTGTGATCTAGTTTATAGGCATCTGAATCACTAAAGAAATCCATTTGGTGATCTGCTAACAAATTACGAATTTGATTATACTACAGGTTATTGCCGAAAATCTTTCTGAAGAAGAAATCCATGGGCTTAAGGCAATGTTTGCAAACATGGATACTGACAAGAGTGGAACCATCACTTATGATGAATTGAAGTCAGGATTGGCTCGACTTGGCTCTAAGCTGACTGAGGCTGAAGTCAAGCAGCTAATGGAAGCTGTAAGCTATTACTGAATATTCCAACTTTTTGTTACATTCTGCATCCTACCCAACTCATATTCTGTTATTTGCACTCAGGCTGATGTGGATGGGAATGGAGCAATTGACTACATTGAATTCATTACTGCTACAATGCACAGACACAAGCTAGAGAGGGACGAACATCTTTACAAAGCCTTCCAATATTTTGACACAGACAACAGCGGGTAAGCTCTTCTATCCAAGAATTATCCACATTTCTTTAATCTTTATATCCAGAGGACTGGAAAGTCTCTACTGTCGCACGTAATAACATTTTTTGTGGCAATTGACCTCAACTCTCCTCTTCTGGTTCTGGGTTTTCTCAGTCCATTTGTCAATCTAAACTCTTTAAAATCTCTAAAACAGTAATTTATAGTCTCATACAAGATTGCATGCTACTTTATGTTTGCAAACATGCATCTCTACTTAGTTTGGGGCACAGGGGATAGTTGAATTGGTTTGAATTTCATGAGTAAACAGAGTGAAAGAGTTCCATTGAAAATTGATGAGATATGGCTCAAGAGACATTGGTATCCAACTATCCGTTAACTAGCTAATGCTTTTGTCCTTTTGACAGGTTTATTACTAGAGATGAGCTAGAAAAAGCTATGAAAGAGTATGGTATGGGTGACGAAGCCACAATTAGGGATATAATATCTGAAGTAGATACAGATAATGTAAGTTAATCAATCTTTTTCCAGACTGATCATTTTCTTCATCCATTTGTCTGTATTATCATATACTCATTATTAGTCAATTCTGTTGGTTATACAGGATGGTAGGATCAACTATGAGGAGTTCTGCACGATGATGAGAAGTGGAACCCAACAGCAGGGCAAGCTATTCTAACTCTTTGTGTTGTGATTCTCTTACTGCTGCGAGCAACCATTTAGTTCCACTGCCAGGCATATATGTGTAAATTGAGGGGCTATATGCTTAGATTGGATGGCACTTTGAGCCATACAAGTAGACAATGCTTGCTTTCATTACTCTCCAGCAATTATAGATAGTTGCCATGAAGATAAAGCTCTTCGTTTGCACTGCTTTCGAGTTACAAGTGGTACGGTTGTGCATTACAAAGTTATCAGCTTATATGTTTGTATTTTCTTTATTTTTGACTTCATTTTGGTCAGTTGATATTTTGAGGAATAATTGAAGATAAAGCTTCTTTTTAGCTTGTAAGTTCGTCTGTGGTTCATGCTTTCATGTGTTTTTTTAAACCTAGCATTTCTAGGAGATGCTTGCTTATAATTCCTTTGTTTAATTTGAGCCTCATTGCTCTCTGAATTTCTGATAATACCAAGTGAATAGGAAAAAATGCTATATTTGAAGGGCATTGGCTAACCATCATTAGGCATCATCATAATCGAGTTCTATTATAGTTCTAATTTAAGCCCGTTCTTGCGCTATGGCCTTGGAGCTGAATTATAGTTCTGAGCACTTTTGTCCTGATCCACTTTGCTGCTGCAGCAGAACTCTTAATTCTCATAGCTGAAGTCTCTCTTCAGTCCTCGAACTGTTGTCAGGTACTTCCATCAGGTTGGATGCTCAAGACTCCTTCAGGAATCTTAGGAAACGTACTTTCAAAGAGCATTCAATCTCGCATAAAAGAATAGCCTGGTTAGTTCAAGAACACTCTTGTCCAATTTCACGTTGTCCTTCTCGCTATACAATGACTACAATGGAACTTAAGGTCTCGTTTGACTTGCAGAAAGAAAAGTAATTGTTTTTTCAAAGCGAATAGTTTTTTATTCCGATGTTTGGTAACATAAGGAAAATTATCCAAAAAGTTGTTTAAAAGTTTGTAATTAATGGCATAAAATAATGTGTTGTGAGTAATAAATGTAATGAAAGAATGGAAAAGTGATTCCATTGGAATATGAAAGGAACTATTTCCCCCTATTTTCCTTCGCTTCAAGAAAGTATTTTATTTCCTTTTGCATCCCAAATGCAAGAAAGTAGCAACTTTCCATTTCCGATGCTTACTTTCTGCGAATCAAACAAGGTCAAAGCATAAAAGAGAAGGAATTTTTAAATAACTAAAGAAACCACCTTTTAATCGAGAAGATAATAATAATTGGTTAACATATGGGGATAATTGCCGGTACATAAAGGAATGCAGTTCATTTTTCATTTTTAATATTAGTTATAAGGGAAACAATTTTGTTACAATTTTGTTGATGGCAATTTGCCTATTTAGAATCATATTTTTCCTTTTTTTTTTGAGAAAATAGATAACTTCATTCATTTATCTATGGCCAGAAGGCACGTACATCGGATGCTGTCTCATACCAAAATCATAAATGGCACAAGCTACCGAGCAAAGGACAGGTGACCCTCACTGTTAACAAATATGCTCTTATATTTGAGCCTAACTACAAGAAAACGAATCCTCACTACTAACCTCTATTTGAAAAGTAAACCTAGTCTCCTAGAGACCTCAATTGGTGTACAACTAGAGAAAACTAATATGAAGACCTCAATTGGTGTACAACTAGAGAAAACTAATATGAAAGTAATAGAGGACCAACTTTCTAGTAATAGGCAAGAAGACCAGGAAAACCTAAAGCTTTCCTTTGCCCTTTTCTCGAGCCTCCAGCTGTAGGGTAATGATCCTCCGGGATCCCAAATACGAAACCCTGAAGAAAAGGAGCCTATTCGCAGGGTCCACCAAAGAGCCCAATGCCAAAAGGTACTCAGAGCAGGTTTGATTTTAGCCTCAAAGCTGATTTGGGCCACCACAATCTTTTGGGCTTCCAAAATGATTTGAGCACCCAAACTGATTTGGGCCCCCAAAACGATCTGCCCACCCCACTTACCGCTCCACTGCCAAGCACGTCTGACGCCGTCGCTACCACTCCAGATGTAGCCATTGCCATCGACTCAGACACCCCACCAGCGTGCTCTGCATATTCCAAAACCTGATTCGCTTCATGGTGCACGACGACAATCTCCGCCACATCCATAAGTTGGAGTGCAAAGGCCGACGCCGCCATCAATTGAAGTTTGGCCGTTTGGATCAGGGTCCAGAGGTCACACAACCGCCACACAGGACCTCTCAACTCTTGGCTTCCAGATTGTATGTGTCGGTCATTCCCTACTGCGAACCACCCAAACTTGACCTGGCCTTGCCTCGGCCTGATTCGATACGACCATTCTTCCACCCAATCCCCATTGAGTCTGATCAGACCGGAGCACCGATCCATAACCCTCACATCACCTATTTCCTTCCGGCCAGAGATGATGAGTAACCTAGGGCATGGTAGGGTGGTCGCCGCCTAAGGTCGGTTTCTGAGTGTCATCAACAGATGACGTAAAGGGAGGCCGATACCGGCCGCTATGACTGAGGCTAGGCCGCCATTGAAACTAGGTTGAGAGGAAAGCTCTCCTAGGGTTTTGGCTCATCAAGGTTATGGAAGATAGTGTGAGGTAGAATCATATTTTTCCTTAGCCAAATTGGATTCGATAAAAGTAGGGGGCTTAAGAATCCAATGGTTGTCTTCGGGGTTTGATAAAGCATGTGTAGCAAGGATCTCAGCAACAACATTAGCCCTCTGGTGAACAAGAGAAAATGTAGACTGCTGAAAGCGGCGTGACATATATTGAATCTCACTAATGATCTGACTGAATGAGGAGGAGGAGGAGGAGGAAAAGGAGGAGAAGGAGGTGAAGGAGGAGATGGAGGAAGTGTCAGAATCTTCAGAAGCAGTGGAAGTTTGCAGAGCATTCACAATACGTACGGAGTCACCCTCAAAACAAACTCGCTGCCAACCAAGTTCCTTAGCCAGACACAGAGCTTCCAGTGCCGCCATTGCCACCGCACCGTCCTCCGATTCAACATTAACTAACCTACACTTTGCTGCCACAAAACGTCCTTTTGTATCTCGAGCAACCATACCTAGACCTCCCTTCCTCACAGTATAGGCACCATCATAATTTACCTTAAGATGACCCTCAGCTGGACGGGACCAAATGACTTGCAGCACACTAGGTGGGCTTGGAATAAGATCTATAGCTGTTACCATAAGTGGATCCCTGATTTCATCCAGGGACAACTCGGGGTTTGATACTTGATCTGCGATCTCATTAACGATGCGTTTGATAAATCGAGATTCATCCCTGTCATTTATAGCATATGTACAAAATAGTTAGTAGATCAATACATATTATTATACCTTCCAATACAAGTGTAGTGTCAAATGCATGTTGTCCTTCATGTTTTCTTCCGATATAATCGCAGTCTAATTAAGATATTGCTTTGTACAATGCTCTAATTTTTTTTTTTTTTTTTTTTTTTTTTTTTGAGAATATGTATTAAAACATGAAAGGAATGAATAATTGTCCAATCTTGTCTAGTGTTAAAAAGAACATACATATTAGCAAAAAATATGGAAGACAAAAATTCTCATGGGCATCGGGCATGGGGAACCGCAGCTAATGGGAAAGTTGGAGGGATATGGGTAATTGGTAGCGGAGCCTCAATTCCCACTTTAGGCCTCACCATTTGGCACGCGGATCAAATGGGTCAATGGAGGCCCGCAAACTGGATGGGTCAAAGCCTGGCCCGGCCTGCATAAAAGCCCGTAAAAGGCCCGGTCAGGTGGGTAGAGGGCCAGGCTTGGTTTAGGGGTTCCAAGCCCAGCCGGGCCTATCAAATGCCCATAAAAGCCCGTCAAGCCCAGCTCGTAAGCCTGCAAATTAAATATTATACTATGTATAGTTAATTTTATATATATATAGAGGCCCGATCAAAAGCGGACGTCCGCAACTGATCCAAAAGTGCGGTCGCCACTCAGGAGGCTCGGGGCAGCACCGATGGTGGCTCTGGTTCTGTCCTCGGAGACCAGGGACTCGCCGGACATGATCGAAGTCGAAATTGGTTTGCCGATGGACTCCTCAGCAATGAGTTCGAAGTCAAAATTGGTTTGCTTGGAGTTTTTGTCAAAATTGGACTCCTCAACTTGATGGCGATCACGTCCGGCGTGTCCCTGGTCTGGGAGGACAGAACCAGAGTCCCCATCGGAGCCGCCCCGAGCCTCCGTGGGCGGCGTCCGTACTTTTAGATCAGTTGCGGACGTCCGCTTCTGATCTTATATTTATATATATATATATATATATATATATATATATATAGGGCCCTTCTAGTGAGGGATTCCTTTTTTTGGTCTTTTATAGGGATAGGGTATTAGACAAAATTTTCGATCATATTTTCACATCTCAACCGTTCTGTTTTTAGATCTTAATGTATAGATCACTTCTGCAAATTTTCAGCAAATTTGATGATTGTTAAGGCATCCAAAACTGCAATTTACCATTATAAACACGAACGGTTCCGGTTCGACAGAATCTGTCCGTTCGTGTAAATTGCAGTTTTGGATGCCTTAACGATCACCGATTTGGCTGAAAATTTGCAGAAGTGATCTACACATTAGGACCTAAAAATGAACAGTTGAGATGCCGAAATATAATCGAAAAGTTTGTCTAATGTCTATCCCTATAAAAGACTAAAAAAAGGGATCCCTTATTGGAAGGGCCATATATATATATATATATATATATATATATATATTATCCAGAGCGAGGCCTCGCTTTGAAATTTCAGAGCGAGGTTAGGGCTTATGGTCACTTTTTGGTCCACATCTCGACCGTTCCGTTTTGAGGTACTAATGTATAGATCATCTATGCAAAATTTCAGCTAAATTGATGATCTTTAAGGTATCTAACTCACTTAAACCAGTGGACGAACTGAATCTGTCCAACCTAAACCGTACTAGCTTTAAGGCAGTTATCAATGCCTTAACGACCATCAATTTGGTTGAAATTTTGCAGAGATGATCTATACAGTAGTAGCTAAAAACTGAACAGTCGAGATGGGGAAATGCGACCGAAAAGTGACCTTAAACCCTAACCTCGCTCTGGATAGGATCTGTATATATATATATATATATATATATATATATATATATATATATATATATAGGGCCTTCCACTAAGGGATTTTTTTTTTTTGGCCAATTTAAGGGATAGCTTATTAGACCTACTTTTCGATAATATATTCATATCTCAACCGTTCAATTTTTAGGTCCTAATATATAGATCAGTTCTGCAAATTTTCATCCAAATTGGTGACCGTTAAGGTATCGAACTATATTAAATCATTGGACGAACCAAATCTGTCAAACTTAAACCGTTCGTGTTCATAACTAGTCAATCACTATTATGAATGTCTTAATGATTATCAATTTAGCTGAAAATTTGCAGAGGTGATCTACTTATATAGACCTAAAAACTGAACAGTTGATATATGAATATATGATCGAAAAGTGGGTCTAATAAGTTATCTCTTAAATTACCCAAAAAAGGGATCCCCTTGATGTGCATGCATCTATATATATATGTGTGTGTGTGTGTGTGTGTGTTATATGCTGCAAGCTATATGTATATATATGTACACACACACACACATATGTATATGCATGCACATATTATTCCCAAATTATATACTGTAAGCTATACTTCAAGAACCTTTTTTTTTTTTTTGAGGTTTGGACGACAATAGTAACCACACACACACCCTCATGCAGTGTATCCCAGCTTTGCCAAACTAATCACTGCACCGCAGACGCACGAACCTTGGTGTTTTTAAATAACTTCGGTCCCTCAAATCTGCTGGCCACAGGGTCGGGGTGGAGCTAACTTCAAGAACCTTAATTAACTTACTTAGGTAAAAAGTTAAATATAGATTAAATTATTTATTATTTAGAACTAGACAATATAGGCCCGGCCAGGCCCGAATAAACGAGAGCTATTTGGCCCGGCCCGAAAAAGCCCGCAAGACCTGGTTTATATGGACGGACTTGGATATTGAAATTTATAATAAAACGGCCCATCATTATATAAAAATATTTTAAGGCCTGCTTGACGACCTTATAGAATATGACATGGTAGTACTTTCCCCTCACGTTTAGTAAGAGAAGGATAAGAATTGAGTTAGAATTAATTTTTATTTTTATTAAATTCAAGAAACAATGCATTTATAAAAATAAAATAAAAACTGAAACCCCCCGCCCCCCCCCCCCCCCCCCCCCCCCCCCCCCCCCCCCCCCTCCTTCTAGATACACACATATACATACTGAGAGAGAGGACCTAAGCTCTTTTGACTCCCCGCCCCCTTCTAGACACACATATATACATATATACACAAACACATATACATACAGAGAGAGAGAGAGAGAGGACCTAAGCTCTTTTGACTCGTCTAAGTGAGAGAAGGATAAGAATTGAGTTAGAATTAATTATTTTTTTATTTTTTTTTTATTAAATTTTTTATTTATTATTATTATTTTTTATAACCTCTTATCCCAAATAATGAACCAAAAGAATAACTTGGTTAAAAAAAAAAAAAACCCTTAGCCATTATATGCATTGAAACATCAAAAGAGTTGCACATACTGATCCATGCAGGGCCATCCGGACAAATTCGCCGCTTCAGAAAGAGCTGCACCCCATCTGCGCACAGTTATGGTATCATGCTTAAAATCCAGTTCATGTTGGGCAAGGGCCTCCCCAAAAGCACCTCTCAGGTGTCGTACATCAGAGGGTTTCACTTTGTAAAAAATTGGCCTAACCATCTGTCCTTTTGATTCTCTACATTCAAGGATCTCAACAAGTTCGTCCAAACACCATGTTGATGCTGCATAGTTTTCAGAGAACACGATGACAGATATCCTTGACTCATTGATTGCTTTGAAAAGTGCTCGAGATATTACTTCCCCTCTTTTGAGCCCATTGTCTATGAAGGTCTTGATTCCTTTGTTGCGCAAAGCTGTGTACAAATGGCTTGTAAAAGTAGTGCGCGTGTCTTCACCTCTAAAATTCAGAAACACATCGTATTTGTATGAAATGGGAATCGAAGAAGATGGGGAAGAACCGGCAGCTGCATCGGTACTCCAAGCCATATTGTTTACTTGAATGCTACTGCTAGATATCACTAAACATAAAATAGGCCCTCAGAATTGGGTGTGGTTTGCGTCTCGGAGAGCTTCTCCAGCTTGTTATATATATATATATATATATATATATATATATATATATATATATATATATATATATATATTATAGTTTCTCGGAGAATTTCTGTAGCCACGTGAAAGTCAAACTAATAATTTACTAATGATTTGCCAGACAATTTCTAACGTAATTCGGCCAAAAGAAATAATGATAAAATGATGTAAGCAGGAACATGATTGGCAGGTTATTGTAATCACAGGATGTCAGGATGTCAGGAATCACAGGATGTCAGGATCAATATATAATTAGAACTTCGACGGTTTGACCAAAAAAAAAGAAGAGGAAATTTCTTCCATGCTCTAGCTTGCCATCCTTGAAAACGTCAACATATTATGTACGGTTGGATATTTAGTCTGAAATCTAACGGTTGAAAATGTTAACCGGCTGACCTGCTCTCCTATTTTATTTGGTTGAAAAATAACTGTGTCCTGACAGTTAAATTTTGTAGTAAAAATTTATAACATTTTTACCTTAGCTAGCTCTTGCCAAGGTCAAGCAGTCGTCGGCGATGCAGAAGCAGCTACAGAGGCTGAGCAGAAACGTGTCCCAATCTTTCACGTCTTCACTATCTCAATCTATACCGTCGGCGATAACGAAGAAAATAATAAAACCAAGAAGCCCAATTTGGATTTCCTCAAGCTCTCTGATATTTAACTTTCTGTCTTATCCCAATTTTGGGTTCTGAGCATGGATCACCCGCAGCAACCTTTGATTTGTCATTAAAATGCAGCTAAGAAAAGAGAGGCTGTGGATAATAGTTCGTGCTCGGAGAATTCAAGCCCTGTTTCTGTTTTTGATATTGATGACATTTTGATCCAACATGAAACTTGGTTATCAGGTTTGTTACTGACCAGAGCTAAATGGGTTTATTCAAATTTCTGAGAAATTTTTGTTACCAATTCTCAATTTTTTTTTTTGGGTTGTTGTTTGTTGTAGAATATTCAAGCCCCAAGGGTTTGAAATCCCAGATTTATAAGCATGAACAGAGATGAAAAGGAGGGGAAGAGAAACAAAGTTAAAAAAAAAAAAAAAAGGGAAGAAAAAACAGAGACGAAACGAGAGGAAGTGAGAGAGAAGAATTAAAGGTTCCTCTCGAATTATCGGCTTAACTTATGGTAATACAACTGGGTTCTCCCATAGTTTTATGCCAATTGCGTGGTAATATTGGAGGTTGAATATAAGACAACCCAGATTTGAACATGAAGTTGTTTTGAAGGAGGGCGAAGAAATGAACGAATGTCTATCTGGGTAACCCAGCTCAGGTAAATCGCATATAGATTTGCTAAAGCGGATTCAACATTCCCCTCGACATTGGTTGGTACAGTGGTTAAGGCACAGCTAAACAAGATGGCCTGGCCAGGTTCGAACTATCTTCAGGGCATCTCCAACAGAATAGTTAAATTCAATTTTTAGCTATATATAACTATTTTTAAAGGAAAACTCAACTCCAACAGACTAGTTATAATTTAACTTTAGTTAAAATGACTAGCTATATTTAGCTAGACAATCAAGAATAGTTAAAGCAAAAGTTATATTTCTCTTTTTTTTTTGTCCACACATGTTAATTTACAATTCGATAAAATATAGTATATCACTCACAAATAGCTACTACTGCTGGAGATGCTCATTTCTACTGTTGGAGATGCTCTCAGCTCTTCTGCTTTTTTTTTTTTTCCTTCTTTTTCTTTTTAAATTTTTTTTTACACATCTTTTTCCCCTAATAAATTGTAAACTTCTTACCTGAATTAGTAGTCAAACTTATCTTTTTTTTTTTTCTTCTTTTATTATGAAAAACCACATCAGCCACCTAAAAATTATTTATAAAAAATAATGCATATTTTGAGTAGATGGACCGTGGACGTACGTCGGCTATAGCGTTAATTTTTTCGCCAAATTAATAGTTTCTAGGACAACAAAACTGCAATGATCTTTCCCCAATTTTTGTACATAGGTAGCTAAAAATAATTTGATTCTCATATCCAAAATAATGTAATTCTCACATCTAATAGTTGGTGTCTCAAGCTTTGTATCTGTTGACAATCTTGCCCTTTGAAGGATAGAGCTAATAGAAATAGGGTTTAAAAATGCGGTTGACCTAGGGGATCGGGGTTAAAACATAGACTAAATTGGATCAGTTTTGGACCGGAAGTCTAAAAATTGTAATTCTTGCATCCAACGGTCATTTTCTCAAGTCTTGTATTTGTTGACGGTCTTACTCTTTGAAGAGTGAAGTTGGTTATAAAGACTTATTCAGTTGATGTTGAGACCAAAAATTTTCGATGAATTCCCACAAGTGGTTGTGGTTTCAATAAAAGTTTGGAGTCCAAAGGAAAAATATATACAAATTCATTTGGCCACCAGATCAGCAAAAAGATTTCATTGATTGATCAAAGGAGTTCAAAGCAAAACGAGATAAATATGGAGGTAGTTCAAACAAAATTGCACCTCTTGGTGTGATTGGTTATTTGGACTATGTGAGCCAACAAGAAGTTCAGTTTAGCTTTGACTATAAATTATTTTCAACTTGCAAACTTATCAACAAGTATTCATGAGTTGGTCAATGAAAGAAGAAAAAACAGTCAGCCAAACGTGAACTAAAGGCAACAAATTTTGGATAATATCCACCTCTTTCAAACTGGAGACTGAGTCAAGGTGAAAGATATTTGCACCTATCCAAAGTTTGAATAAACAAAGAAACTACTGGTTCAAGCTTCAAACGTGAAAATTGGAGTTTTGTTGCTGCTGTGATCATCTTCAGAGTGACAAATTTTGAATTCAAATTGCAAGTTATCCTTATCTTCAGCCATCCATTTGGGTTCCTAGCTGCCTATAAAAAGGCTCGACTTCAAGAGCAAAGGAGGGAGAGGAGAAATAGAGAAAAGAGTGAGTTAAGTTTTGTGCATCAAAGGAAGGCAGCGTTCAAGAGGAAGAGAGAGTAAAGAGTTCTAATTACCTGGAGACGACAACCCGACAACAGGAGAGCTTCATATTCAGGAATCCTGCTGGTCGTTTCTTCATGGTCTTCCTTGTTACTCTCCCTCTATCGTTGCTAATATCTCCATGAGTGCAGAAAGACTTGCCTCTGCCTATTTCCATGTGGGCTCTGTAATCCTTCTTAAACAACTCCGAAAACAAACCACTCCGGCCAAATATGCCAACAACACCATCATAACTCACAAAGCCTCAAATCCCTCATTGTTGCCCACCAAAATCAGAAAACAAAAACACCTCCATTTGCCTTTGTGTTAACAAACAGTGCAGGTTTAAAGAGACCAAGAAAAAAAAGCACGTTCACATAGATGGAGGAGGAAAAGAGATTTCGGCAAGGGAAGAGGCTCACCCGTGTATTCTCAACCTTCTTTCGAAGCCTATATTGCGGTGCGTCCTGCGTATAGGTGGCGGAAGCAAGGTCCAACTCAAGGGGGTTTCACTACACTTGTTTTTGATGCCTGTATCGCGGTGCGTCCTGCATATGGGTGGCAAAGATGAGTGTCAAGTAAAACCTGGGGCTGCCGGTTCACGCCAAGTACAAATTAATCATGCTTCGACTCACAAAGCAAAGAAACTGCTCCTGAGGGATCTTTGTGCAGCGCTAGATGTAAGAAGTTACTTCACCTGCAGCGAAGTCGTCATCAGAATGGTGCCCCTGAAAGTAAAGTGGCCGTCTCTCCACAAAAGGGTGCCTACCTCCAGCCACAAGACTGCAGAGTGTTCGGTTTAGCTCACCTTCAATCACAAGTCAGCAGCATGTTCACATGAGATCGCTAAACTGCAGAAACACAAAGTGGAGGAGCTATGCAAACTATCTAATGCTTACGGCAAGCACATGATTGCAGGAGCATCACAAATGCAAAGTTGTTCGATCAAGTTCAAGTGGTGAAAACGGTCATGGATAGCATTGGAAAATTCATTGTGCTACCTCCTTGTGGGTTACCCCAGCATGCATCGAGGATTGTTCTCGTACAATCAATCTTGAGACCACCTGAAAGCTACGTGGTGGACAAGAGCGAAGCGGGTCAAAGTCTTTTAAAGAACGGTTCCTGCATACAAATGACAGAAGGTCTTGAAACCAATTAAAGAGAACTTTCTTTTTTGAAGCGGTGGCCTGATAAAAAAGGGACAAAATATGACAAGCTTAATTGTGTAATTGAAGCGGTGGTGCATCTAAACTTGAACTTGCTGTATGACAAAAGATGGCAAGTTTTAATTAAAAGATCTTTTGAGGCGGTGATGTGATCAGTAAGAAGACAAAGAAGCATATATGTCAAAGTCACCGTCCTAAGTCTACTCACCCACAGCCTTCACAAACGCATGGCAATGATCATAAAGCAGCCTTGACTAGCAACGTGACACACCTCCAGTTCTACTTGTATTGATTGCAAAGGCAATTAAATAGGTGGCTAATTAAAGCTTGATTAAACATGTGGTTCACATAGTGGAACCAACGAAATGATCAGTAGCATGTGGTTCATAGTTTATATTTCAAGCCTCTTTAAAAGGATAATTGTCAAAAACAAAAATGAAAAGCAAGACAAGGGATAATTGGCTTCAAAAACGAGTTGGTTCTCTCCCGAAAATTGGTGCGGTCTCAGCCAGGCCTCCTACAAAAAATGGGAGGCAAGCCCATTTCAGAGCTAGTTAAGACGGGTGTCTAAATCAATTACTCTGGTTTCGTTGTATGATTCGGCGACAAGTGAAATGCGGCAAAAGTCCATTACACATCTCGACATGATGGGTGTCCAAAACAATTACTCACTTGAAGCAAATAACTATGGTTCCGGCGAAGAGTCACAAGCCCATTGCCCAGCTTGACAATATTGGCGGACACTCTACAAAATTGGGTGTTCACTCAAAAAACTCTATTTGATGGGTTCAGTATATACACATCTGTCAAACAAAAAGTGGGTACAAAACCAGAAAACCCAAACATTATGAACTACGGTCGGTTTGATCCCACAATGGGTACGTAGGCAATCTAGCAACACCCACTAGATGCAACCACAAGTCTAAACAGAATCCCAGACTCCACCAGTCAAAATTCAGCCAGTCCTAAATTGAATCATTGACTCCAGTCAAATTCTTCCAACACCAGAAATACAAACCCAAGAACTACAACGGTTTGATCCCTCCTCGAGGGTATGTAGGCAATCTAGCGACCCACTAGATGCAACCGCAAGTCCAGACAAAATCCCTGACTCCCTGGTTCATCCAATCTGAATCCCTGACCTCATCAGTCAAATTCTGCCAAATACCAGGAAACGTCACAGCCTTTCCAAATAAAATCCATGACTCCCTAGTTCATCCAATCCGAATCCCTGACCTCATCAGTCAAATTCCGCCAAACACCAGGAAACGTCACAACCTTTCCAAACAAATCCAAAACAAATCGAATCTCTGGTTCACTTACACCAAATTCGTCCAAACACTATTCCTATTCCAAAAAGCCATACCCTCCAATGGGTCATTCACCCATTGGAACTCTTGAACTACGAGTGGCTTGATCCCTCTCCAAGGGTACGTAGGCAACCCATTCAAATATCCGGGTGCAGCCGCAAAAACAAACAAACAAACACACATCCACAATTGGTTTCTTCATAAATGGAATCAAAGGGTGTTTCCCTGTAACAAGAGATTGTAATTAAAAGACACATTCTGTCTTGAATGGGTCGAACCCGAAATAATTAAAACTCTGTTCACTAAATGAATACGAGTGAAATTATGTTGGTTAACATTTACGCTCACTGTGTGCAAATTTTTGCTCAACAGTTGACTTAGGGGATTGGGGTTGAAACATAGATAAATTTGGACCAATTTTGGAGTGAAAAGCCTAAAATAGTTTAATTATCACATCCAACTATCAGTGTCTCAAACTTTGTTTTTGTTGACAGTCTTGCCCTTTAAAGAGTGTAGTTGATAAGAATAGGGTTATAAAGCCTTATTCCGTTGACCAAGGGGATCGGGGTTGAAACATAGACCAAATTAGACCGATTTTGGACCAAATGCCTAAATTAATGTAATGAGTACATCCAATGTTGTTGACGGTCAACCAGGTTGTTAGGGAAGCATAAGCTAGCGTATATTAGATTGATCCTTTTGACCAATACGAAAATGACCACCAACGGGTTTAATTTTTTAACAAGGTAACGAGTAATACGCATTAAATACATGGGTAATGTCAAATCTATCAATTTTCAATTTTAATTATTTGGATTCAAACAAAATGCTTATATGCCTACTAATGTTGTCTAGCATGTTTTTATTGATTGTAGGGAAAAATTTACATCCAAAATGACAAAAAGGAGGAAATTGCATTTTGTCAAACCAACCGTCAGATGAGATGATTGAAATATTTTATGTTTGTTGTAAAAAAATAATCAACCAATTTCATCATCGTTTTCATTTCAATCTATATGGTCAACCGATAATACATTTATAACACTATATTTATTAATTACATTCCTCTAAGACCCATCAAGACATAAGACTTTGGGGAAACCAACTGTTGGATGCAATGCTTGAGATATTTTATACTCATTTTCAAAACAATATCCGCATTCGGCTTCGTGTCAACAACGATCTACTCGGTCAATCACAATGTATTCATTATTACTAATACTAAGAGTCTAAGACACAATTTGCCAATCCGTTACTGATACTATCATAGCACTTTTCATGACCATTTCTCATATGGTATACCTCTATTACTCATGTACAAGAAGTCAAGGGACTTGATCTTCATAGTTAGTTTTTCTAAACACTTAAATGTTAAATTTATAATTAAAATATAATCAATTCAAAGTCTACCAAAAAATTCAATTTTAATTTTTAAGTTACTAATATTGTCGAAATGAGAACAATAGCCAATAAATTTTAAATAATAGTCAGATGCCCTATTATACGTATTGCAATGAAGGTACCTGGTCCTCTGCTAGGGTTGGGAGAGTGCTGCTCTTAGCCTATATGTAAATTCCTCCATTATTGATGAGTAACTTTCCGACACCGGTTTCGGTGTCGATCCCTTTGCTCACGGTTTGTATCGTGTCATCTAATAGACCAGGGCTAGCAATTATGCCGGCTACGACTATTCTTTCTCATATCTTATCTGACTGTGCCTGTTCTCTCCAATGGGGAGAAGAGGTTGTAGTGCCGTTTTGGATTGGGACAGTGCTGAGAGTTCGACTCTTCTTCCTCAGATCCCATCTGATCATGGCCGTTCTCTCCAATAGGGGGAATAGGTTGCAATGCCGTTTTGGATTAGGACGATGCTGAGACTCTGACCATGCTAGGTGCGTCTGAAGTTGTTTCCAATGGACAATGATTTTGTTTGGAGATGGCATGGTCTAGTGATGATCTCGGGATGGGTTGTGGCTCCACCATGATTCACGGTGGACTGCCGCGTTTGGCATGGCGGCTGAATTCAGAGCAATCTGGTGCTTGGTGCGACCTAGATCTATCCAAAATGGATTCTTTGCTTGTGCCTCCCTTCAGGTGAGTGATGAAGGTGCGACACACCAGCGGAGGTGGCAGCGCTTGGTGTCATGGTGATAAGACAGGGATGGCCGTCTTCTAGAGAGGGACGGTGGAACAGGGGATCAGGTTGCTGTCAGTTCTTGTCTAGATGCTCAGAGAAGTTTTGGCTACCCAAAGAAATTTCCTTTGGGACTGGGCCAAAGTTTCTTTGGGCTGCACAAACTGGGCCTCCGTTTGCCCCTTAATTACTGTCACCCCCCGAATTTTGAATAAAGAAATTCAAATCTAAAACGCGAAAACTTGACCAAATGCCCGAAATACACAGAAACTTTTTCAATTAAATCTGTGCAACAACAAAACGTCAATAAAGACTCGATCACTTAAGTCAAATATCACATCAACAAGTGTTACAAAACTCGCGAGAACTGATATACAATGTAAACGCTCGCTAGGAGCATACCAAAAACAGCAGTACACTAACAAAAATCGGTTCTGAACCTAACACTGCTGCACTCCTCGCCTCGATCTCAACCCTAGTGGTCCTGACCTGCAGGAATAACCGCTACACCATGGAATAGTGCACCGGGATTGGAAACAACAACCCGGTAAACTTTTGAAGCTTGTATGAGTAAACCCAAAACCAAATAAATCAACAATCTCAGTTTAATCATTTTTCAACCCAAAATCAAATTAAAGCAACCACCGTCACCTCCACAATTCATTCGAATCAAGTCCCACATGGATTGCAAAACAAAGGACACCGACACTCTCTTTTAAACAAATATACCCATGGGCATACGATAACTCAAAATTATCCCCCAAGAAGTATATTGTACTCAAAGGCATACAATAACTCAAAGTTATTCCCTAAGCAATACATTGGTAGACAGACTAGAGCTCTAACTGAATCGTAGCCTGTCACCTTAGCCGAGGTTCAAACCTACGATAATACTTGCCTCGATCACCAATGTGATAAACGATACTCAACCGAACATTTGAAAGTCCACATGACTCAAATAATACTTTTTTCAAGCAAAACACACTTTTACACAATAATCAACACATCATGATAATTGTATGCTCGAAATAACAATTCAATCAACTCTCAATCATTACTTCACCAATGTCACACCATCCAATATATATATTCCACGTAAATATATATATATACGTAGTCATTCACGCAGGAATGACCACTAATACCAACTATAGTTCATACGTATTAAACCAAGAAATTCATTTTATACTTAAATTCATTTTTTTACCTGTGAGCCGTAGCCCTATGAACCGTAGTCGATCAAGTTCATATTATTTCAAACAAATCTTTATTTTCGAAAACGATTTACAATTATCAATCAATTCCGACAATTAAATAACTCGGTTCGTAAATGAACCACGTGATTACACGCATTTTTATGCATGTAATTATATCCAAAACACTAGAAATAAGCTAATACTTGAGCTAATTATAATGTAGTTAATCCAATTTTATTTGTTGTGTAGGAAATAAGCGGAATTACGGAAATCGAGAGAATATAGTGGAAAATTGAGTAAAATGGAATTTCCGCCAAAAGGACGAAATAGTCAATGCGGGTCAAAGCAAGGGAGCAGAATCCAAATACCTTGGATGGTATGAGCGGAAGTACATGAAGAAGAGAAAAGGAATGAAAAGAAAAGAAAAATGAAATGAGAGAGTTATGTTAATTTATCATTGATTTGATTAATTAATTAATCATTTGATTAATTAATTAAGTAGCCATCAACCATCACATGCGTGCAACAATTAAACATGACTTTGTTTAATTACTTCAGCCTATGGAAGAATGATATGTGGCAGCTTCTTCTTATAACCACATATCCAGGGGCATGATTCTCGTTCTCTCTCTCGACCAACGGACCTGATCCGTTCCTTTCTTTTCCCACCACACGGAGGGCACGTGCAGCGTGCAGCCATATATATATATATAAAACCCAAGACCACCCAGAATCATTCTTTCGTCTCTAACCCTACAGCGCCGCACATACCAAAACAGAGGGTAGCCTCTCACTCTCCTCTCCCTCCTTCCCTTTCATTTTTCTTATTTTGTTTAATTTTTTTTTTAGATATTTAGAGAACTACTCACCCAAACCTTCAAGGATCCATCAAGGGGCTCAATCTCTACAAAATTCAAGATTTGGGTATTTTGTGGGGTTGTAATTCAAGACTAGTCATGATAGCTTCATAGCTATTTGTGATTATCCTTGTTTTCTCCTACACTTCTCTACTCTTTGCTATTTGAATTTTTTAATTTTGATGTTTATGAATATAGGTTGTGAGTAGTTACTTTTGGGGGCTAGGGTTTCTAACTCTAGCTCAATTTTGATGTAATTGACATATTTTTCAAGTGATAAAAAATTTATTTTCATATGGGTGCACTCTAATTACTATGTCAATTGATTCTTGATGCATGAATTTTAGGGAATTAACCACTCTCTTGTTATGTGTTGAGATTTGTGATGTGTGATACAATTGGTGGTTCTTTTGTTCACTAGCTTCATGTAATTAGTGTGGTGTGTCAAGTAGTTGCTAAATCGAGAATTAAGGATTGCCTATGTTCCTATTTTCTTGTGCCCTTCGCCTTTAATCCTAGATGTTGTGGCCCTAACAAGGCATAATGATTAGGGTTAGAGAGTTCATTCTTGCCTTAGTCGGAAGAATGGATACCAAATGAGAGAAATTGACTTAGTGGCCTTAACCGGCATTAGGTAGAGAACTAAGTAATCGTTACATTCTAGGTTATAACTATTGCATGCTTAAATCCCTAATTTCTAGAGCTCTACGCATTTAGTTCATGTTTTGGTAGCCCTAGTAAGGTACTAATTCATGAGTTAGAGAGTTCATATTTGTCCTAATCGAAAATGTGAATACCCTTAAGGAAATTTGGCTTAGTGGCCTTGACCGGCATTAAGTACGGGATTTGGTTCTCATGAAGATATGTTTGTTTGCTTGAAATATGTTCGTTGCATTGAAATTTCTAGAGAGTGATCCCTAGTACCCAAAATCTCTCTATTTTATTTTTCTTCATTTTTAATTGTTGTTGTTAATTTAGTTTTTGACGTAGTCTTTTAGATAAATTAAAATCACAATTTTGAATGACAATTTCTACCTCATTGTAAATATCCATCACTAGGCTCTTAGTTTTGATTAGGCTTTGGTGAAAACCAAAGCCGAGCATTGCTAAGACTTGGTGTCTTAGATTAGCATTTTTATTTTATTTTTTTTCTTTTGCTTTTGTTTGCTTAGTGACTTTAGTTCCGACCACCCAAGGATTGTGGGTTAGCCACTAATCCCCGTGGTACGATAATTTTGGGCTTAATACTTCTCTATCTTGACAATGATACGTACGCTTGCGTAAATGTGTATCAAGTCACCACGTGAGATTTACTCACCTCTAAATCCCGCTGCAGAGATAAGGTATCGAATACGCTCCGTCAATGACCTAAGTACAATACGATCTTAACTTAGTACACTAATCGAAAACGATTAAAATTCAAATCCCCGCTTGAACTAAAATCCTGAAAGTAACGCCAATAGAGGCGAAACTTCATCCGAGACCACCCGAGGTCTCTGGAATACTTATATGATCAATATATCAAAATTGCAAGTCGATCGGACGGCGCGATCCTCACGGATCGAAAACCGAACGATCGAAATTGTAAAATTCACAACTAAATCATACGATCTCCAAAAATTATGCATTGTACATTGATACGATTGAATCGATGTGTAGATTAAAAAGAGAAACAGAAACTGTTCCGGGGGTGGCCAGAAGTGGCTGGAAACGACCGCGGGAGACGAAGGTAGAGCTGCCGTTAACCACCGCCAATGAAGGTGCAGCTAGGTTGCACCTCTTTGTTTCAATGTGGTGAACAACTTTTATAACTAGCTTGAGGTCAGAAAACAATGGGAAGAGGTCGGAAATTACCTCGCAAGCTTCGGTTTGGCCGGAAAATTTGCAGAAACCGGTGGCAGCTCCGACGAACGTAAAGACGTCCACCACTCGGCCCGATCCTTCGTAAAACTTGTTCAGCAGCTCAAGGCGAGTTCAACAAGTCAAGAATCCCGAAGATTGGTGGCCGGAAACTCGAGATATCGGCGTTGACTCAATTTTAGACCCAAATCGGGTCGAGCTTCCCGTTGCCGCTACAAGTTGTGCAACGGCGCAAGGCTGCCCCTGGCAGCTGCGAAAGGTCGAGACGAGCATGCTAGACGTGGTCTGGCGTGGATTGGTGGTTTGTGGAGGGAGATATGGCCGGTGGAAGCCGAGCCCAGAAAACGGGAGGGAGAGAGAGAGAGAGAGAGAGAGAGAGAGAGAGAGAGAGAGAGAGAGAGAGAGAGAGAGAGAGTTTGATCGGTTTCCAAAAAGGGAAAAATGAAAATATCTTTGGAAATTTCCGAAAATGGAAGCTTTATACAAAAATGGAAACTTTTTCGAAAAATCATAACTAATTCATACGAACTTCGATTTCTGTATTCCGTATGTCTACGAACTCGTATCAACGCGCTCAACAACTTTTGTGAAGGAAGTTTTCATAGAATCCAAACGTATAAAAAGTCAATCCCTAAATCGAGTATTTCGAGCTTTTTGTTATTTCAAATAATTATTCGTCCGAAAATAATTTCACTCCACCCTCGAACCACGAAATCGTACTAACGAACACTTTATTAAATCCCAGAAATTTCAAGAAATTAATAACGAATTTTCGGAGTATTACAGTTACTCGGGCTTTGCCACTCTAGAGATAGTCTGTTGATGTTTTGGTTCGTATTTGGGACCTAGGAGATTCATTATGGGCTCTATTTTTTGCATCATTTTGGAATCGTTTTTTGGGTTACTTTTGTAGAAAATTGTGTCTCTATTCGATGTTTTTTTTTTTTTTTTGCGTGGACTAGGCAAGGTTGGTCATACTATCACCGGTTATCTTAATAGAAGGTTACCCTCTATTCGAAGTATTTATTTGCGTGGAAGTATGGTGCACCATACTATTGGTACCATTTCACTTAGCCCGAGTTCTATCTGGTGCTTCATCAAATACTTAATTGCATATCTTAGTATCCTTGTTAGGTTACCTTTGGTTACTTTTCATAATGCTTTCATTATTTCTCATTTTGATGTGGCTTCTTCATTTATCAGTTATAATTTTTTAATGATTAATGGACTGTTAGCTTGTGTCAAAAAAAAAAAGTTTAAACTAACACATGCAGTTATTTTTTTTTTTTTTGAATCAATCCCATAACGGCGGCAATATCATTTGTCTCCAGTCAGAATAGTTATTACATACCCTTCTGCTATTATTTACAGACAGACAAGAAGATGTGTTAATATCCACAATGGTACGTAGAACTAGGTCCCCACTCATTAAACATCAAATACATCGAAAAGTAGGTCTCTTCCTTCGGTACTACTCCAAAAGATTTGCTAAAAGCACAAAAAGTGTACAGGTCTCTAAACACTAGCGAACTACTGCAAATATTATGCTATTGACATAGGGTTCTCTAAACAAAATAGGGAATTAAAAGAAAGAAAAACTATCTAATTAACAGCTCACAGAGCCTAAGGGGAAGATAGCCCAGAGCCAAAATGGATGGGTCTAAACCCGATCCCAATTCACCACCTCCCAGCACAAGTGCGCACCCCATTGCTGCTGCAACATGCTATCAGCTGCCACCGCCACGCCACAAAGACTACCACCACGCAGTCACGACTCCATCGCATCGAATACATCACCACAGGCAAGTGCAATAGTCCAAATCCAATATGAGTAGGAAAAAAAAACTAGCACGCTTGGAGTAGGAAGACATCTTCCTCGATACCGCCCTGCCAATGCTGCAACTTGGAGCAGAATTGGATCGTTCTCTGATCCAATCTCATCACCAATCACCTTCCTTGCCACCATGCCCAAGCCTAGTGTAATACCTAAAAACTTTGGCAGCAATTCTTTTTAGGATTAATTTCAGTTTACCTCCTTGAGGTTTAGCTCAAACATCATGTTAGTCCTTATGGTTTCAATTTAATCAACAGCACCCCTATACTCTTAAAATTCATCGACCGTGTCTAATTTTAGTTTTCCCATTCAAATTAATCATTAACTGCTTATATGGATATTTACTATCCCACGGTTGGACCCACTTAAGGCTAAATTTGTCAATTCAGTCGGAAAGAAAAAGAAAAAGAAAAAGAAAAAACTCAAGTGACTGCTAAATCTGTCTCCCTCAAGAGAAAGGGATTCTCTTCCCTCTCGAGATTCGTCACCGAGATCGCTGTCGGATCGAATCTCGGCAAGGATCCAATTTGTTGTCGACCTCTGCGCTTGGGTGTTAGCAGGACAATGAAGGTTCTTGGTCTGTTGGTGTTTTCATTATTACATCAGAGAAACAAAACCCGGATTCAGAAAAACTGAGAAAGCCCCAGAGATTGAAACTTTAAGAAAATCAAAAGGAATTGACTTTATAGAAGCCATTTACAGAGAGAATATGGAGGAGGTGGTGATCGATGCTTTCAGTTTCTAAGATACGATATAAAAAAAACACAAATGAAATTGGGAGTGAAAAAATGCAACAGTAGAGTTCAAAGTTGTGATTTTCGATTCTAAAAGTAATATCTACCAATCCATGCTGCTCCTCCACCAGATGATTCCGCTCTCCTCAATAAGCTCCTTCCACGCGAGGCACTTAAAGTCGTTGTTCGCTCGCTAGCTGTGGGACTATGGCAGCTGCCTCCGCTTCAAGTTCGCCATCTCCTCAACCGCAGCCCGACCGCACCACCTTCTCATCCCACTCAACGCCGGCGCTGCCTCCCGCCTTTTCCGTCATCCTCTTCCTCCTAGTGTTCTTCCGCGAAATCACCCGCAAACACACCGGCCCCGAAGCCAACTCCAAGCTCCCTCCTCATACCCACAAACGCAAAATCACTCGCAACATCTTTCTGATATCAGATAATAATTCCTACTCATCAACCCAGTAATCTCGGCCACCACCATCGAATGACTCCGACTCCTAAACTGAACATTCAATGAAAATCATTTTGGGAATTTTTTTTCCCCAAAATGCGGAGACACCATTGGAGCTAAGAGGGAACGAGAAAATGTCCTAAAATGACCATTTTGGCCCCCTAAAATGGATCCACCATAAGGAGTAATGTCCAATTTAGACGGAATGAATGAAATTGGACACGGCTGATGAAATTAGAAAGTTTAGGGCTGTTATTGATTAAATTGATATGACATGGACTAACATAATTTTGGACCCCAACCTCAGGGATGTAATCTGAAATTAATCATTCTTTTTAAGCCAATAAGTTGTTTTTGACATTTGAAGAACTTTAGTTTATGCCAAGATTATTTGCAAAATTTGTTACGGTTTGCTATTTTAGTTTTTAAGATAAACTATTTACTTTTTCTACAATTGGGTTTTTCTTGAGTTATGATTTTCTTAAGTTTAGAAATACTATACAAATATTATTAGGGTTCTTGACCCAAAGCACCAAAATAAGGGAAAGTTATCACACTTACCCCAGTAAGAGATTTTTATTCCCATTAACACAATTTAAAGGAAAATGACAAATATGCCCTCAGCTTAATTAATATACTACAACACTGCCATGCGATTCTCTCTCTCTCTCTCTCTCTCTCTCTCTCTCTCTCTCTCTCTCTCTCTCTCTCTCTCTCTCTCTCTCTCTCTCTCTTCCCGCCGGATTACGAACTCGACGTCTCCGACACCAGCTCGCTCCACTACGGAGGCTCCGGTGAGCTAGCGACGGTGTGTTCGTCTGGGCTGAGCGAGGCAAGTCTTCCTCCTGGAGCGGCGGAACCCTAAGAAGGACGACGGCGTCATCGCTAGGATCTCCCAGTCACCTCCGACGCCGGCTAAGTTGCCAAGAAGCTGCTGAAGAGCACCGGTAAGGCCGCCTAGATCTTCGGGACCACCTTCCTCATCCTCGTCGACCCTCTCATCATCGAGATGGACCGCAAGCAACAGCTCACCGAGCTTAAGTTCCAGTAGGCCAACATCCTCGACACCTCCGCCAGCTCGCTCATTCGGCGATCAAGTCAAATCGGGCCGGGTTCGAGCAATCGGGTACCTTACCGTTTCATTTACTAGAGAGTAGTGGCTGGGCTTGCAATCAAGTCGCCGGAAGATCTCGATGATGAGCTCCTCGGGGAGACACATTGATTCGATCATGGCCTCCGCCTCATCTCCTCTCTCCTCTCTTCTCTTCTCTCTCTTTTTTTTTTTTTTTTTTTTTTTTAGTATGGTGGCAGAAGGCCTATAAGGAGAGAAAAAAGAAATGTTCTATTGAGAGGTAATAAAGGGTTATTTGAGAGCAATAGACGTCTATTAGGGGGCAATAGACGTTTTAAATTGATGTAATCTCCTCGTTTTTTTCTTTTAATCAAAGTCCTATTGGGGGGCAATAGACGTCTATTAGAGGGCAATATATGTTTTGAATTGATGTAATTACCTCTTTTTTTTTCTTTAATCAAAATTTTATTTGTCTAATCTTAGAAAAATTAGTTTTCATTCCTGCTACTGAAAGTTCTATTAGGGGGCAATAGACGTCTATTGGGGGGCAATACATGGTTGATAGACGTCTATTGGGGGGCAATAGACCTCTATTGCCCCTCTATTGGAGGGCAATAGAGGTTTTCAGAAAAATCCGGTAGACGGCGGCCGGTGAAAGGAATCCGGCCAAAGTTGACTGGAATCCTACGGCCGGTGACCGGATTCCGGCGGCCGGTGACGGGCTCCGGCGAAGTCTCCTATGGTTTCTCTCTCTTTCTCTAATTAAGTAACAAATGGGTGAGGGGTAAAATGGTATTAAAAAAAAATTTAAAAATAAAAAAATCTTAATGGGGTATTAAGGAAGACTCCCTTAGAGTGCATTGGGTAAAAGGGAATTAAAAAAACTTAATGGGGTTAGTGAGAAAAAAATCCCTAAAAATGGGGTAAATAGACAAAATCTCATATTATTAATCTCAGTCTAATCTTAAGCTTATAGGGAAACACTTATACACCGTTCATTCTACTTGATTTATGAGTTTATCAAGTATCAATAATTTTGAGTAAGCCTCATTCCTCCCTTTCAAGTATTCTCTTACTTGTGTTTGTTAGCTGACTTTCATGCCTTAGTACACCTAGATCAGAGTCTCATATTATAAAACGTTCTTCAGAAAAGTTGTTCATCGTTGTGTTTTCTATAACATATCCAAAAATCATCTCAACCGAATCTGCATTGAGGTATGTACATCAGTTTGAGAAGAGGTTGCTGAGAAATCAACAATCAGCATCTTTCGGGTTTGGGGTGTGACACCCAATCTTGCCTTCGAGAAGCTTTGAACCAGATCAAGAGTGACCCACCGCAATTACCTCCAAGCCATCAATACTAAAAGCCAGGGAAAATGAAGGACCTATTCGGTAGCAAACACAATGGCAACATGACAATGCCCGTGCTACCAATTAGCCGCCGCTGAACAGGAACACTATGGTGATGTAGTCGCTCTCTCGCGGCACTAGGGCTGTGAGAGAGAGAGAGAGAGAGAGAGAGAGAGAGATTAGGTTTTCTTATACAAACACATGTAGTTTATTATACCAGTATAATCCTGTACTTATAATTTGCAATCTTTAAAGGAATTCCATTGGGACATAAGAAGTTGAAAAAATCAACCGTTAGATGAGATGATTGGAATTTTATGATCATAGTTAAAATATTATCTACTCTCAACTTAGTTTCAACACCAGTCCACTCGATCAACCACCATGAACTCAATATTACTAACACCAAAAATTAATTTTCCAATCTATCACAAATTTTATGGGGCTCTTTTTATGATCATTTTTTGTACGATCTATCACTGTTACAAAAACTCGAGATATAAAATTATTGCAGTTAATTCCAAACACTAAACTAATAAATAAGAGAAATAATTATGAACATATCGATATCCACTTGAAAAATTAATTTAACAATTTATTCTCACTTTTTTTTTTAGTTAATTTTGATGTCACTAATTTGAGATGAGAAATATGGTTTTTTTTTTATCGGAAGAGAATTTATTGAATATACTTTGAAAACTTACAACATGAGAACTTAATCAAGAAGTATATAGTGGCCTCATTAAACCCCACCACAACTAAGTAGGGAAGAGTATCACACTGCATTTTACTACTTAAACAACTTAATCACTTTGCTCTTCTACTATGATGTCATTGAGCCAATCAGGTATCATCTTCCACCAAAAGGTTGGAAATGGCAAGGAAAGAGCCACTTTAGCTGCACAGTGAGCTGCTTTGTTACCATTACTAGGGATAGAACCCCAACTAACTGATTGAAATTGACTCAAACTCCACTTAGCTTCCGCCACCAATGCACCGTAAAGTCTTCCTGATCACCTTCTAGGGCCAAGAAAACATTGCTTGCATCCCTTTCAACCTCAACATGGGTGAAACCCAACTTGGAGACAAAAATAAAGGCCATTAACAAGAGCCATTACCTCACAAGTATGTGGGCTTGGGAAGCCCAAATCTGGAGTTGCAAGTACACCCAAACAGTCACCCCTATGATCACAGCACACCGCCCCTATTCCAAAGGGTCTTTCCCAGTAAATTTCTATGTAGACTCAGAAAGTTTTTTATACCCAATAAAAAACATAAAATTTATAATTGTACTCAACAACTTTTCCAACAATACCCTTAGCAAAACTCATACCTAGCAAAAGTCATACCCAACAAATCTCACACCTAGCAAAACTTGGATTATCTCCACATCAACTTTTGATGTTGATTGTTGCAGTGTGCCTTTGAGCTATGTATGCAGGGAGATTGATAGGGAACGTGATATGCTAACTAAAATCATTGATACAGACCATCAAACGTATTTTCTATTTAAGTGAAAAGAAGACCTTGGATTTAGACTGATTACTGATATCGGTGGCTTTTCTAATGCGTGCTAGCTGTGTTCTAAGTGGTCTAATCAGGCCGGGATCATAATGAAGTTTGGACATTGATTTGGTTCGAACACTGATTCTTGTGGGTTATCAAGCATATACTTGCTTTCCTGGTTCATCAACGGCATCGCAATTCCTTGACTTCTTTAATTTGCTGCAGTTAAATAGTGCAGCGTTTTGTTGACTCTATTGATTCATTGGTCTTTCCTTGAGGGTTTAAGGGTACGTATCTCATATTTGGATGCATAAATGTTGTGAATGTTTCATAAATGAAACGATTTGTAGTCTGAATTAAACAAAAGAAAAAACCCCAAAACCCCACGTTCATCTTGACCGCGCACAAGCTACTAATATATTAATTCATCTTTTGCAAACCCCGTGTCCGTCGCTGGAATTACTCACGAACAATCCAATGCTCGTTTGTCCATGGAACTGGGAGAGGACATGGGCAGGAAGGAGAGGATTTTGTTGATAGAAAAGCAATTTCATTCAATTAATTAATGAATTGAAGAATTACATTCAAATCGTACCATCTTATCTTTTCTGTGAAGAAAAACAGGAGCACCGCAAGAGAGAACTAGGGTTGGGATCCGGCCCCAGGCTCAGTGAAACCCAAAACAGTTTATATTAGAAGTTTGCTGGGTGTGAGATTTGTTGGGTATGACTTTTGCTGGGTGTGAGTTTTGCTTAGGGTATTATTGAAAAAGTTGCTGAGTACAATTATAAATTCTATTTTTTTATTGGGTGTAAAAAACTTGCTGGGTCTAAATAGAAATTTGCTGGGTACATTTAGAAAGACCCATTCCGAATTGCCCTGCATCCTTCATCAACTCACCGTCAACATTCATCTTTACGGTGCCAGAAGTCAGCGCTATCCACTGTCTTTGTCGCAAAGTACCGGCCGCCACAGACTCAATGGTCCGATCCCCCTCCGCCTGCGCATTAGGTCATTCAACCTCCATCCACCATTCTCCTGCCCATTTCACCAGAGCTTTCCCAGATAAGTAGATAACACTTGATACCATGAATCTTATTGTTCCTTTCATGCCACAAGCTCCAAGCCAATATTCCAAACCATTCCAACTCGGAATCCCTTGGGACTATTGCAACATGTTGAAACAAACCCAAGTAATCTCTCTCCTTCCACCATCTATTAACTTCAGCAAGAAAGGTATGTTTCCAAACCTTCCTGGCCAAGAAATATGGTTTATTAAAAATATTAATAAAAGAGATATAAAATAATAAAAATCCACATCCCACTAAACTAACTAAATTACAAATGAAAACCAAATTAGTATAAGCCTAAGCACTGAAGCTAACACCCAGTCCCATGTACCAATGCGTTTTGTTGTTGTGATTAAGGGGCTTGTGCAAGGAACATACTACCAGCACTGCAAGGAACATACTACCAGCAGCAGGAATTCTCCTGCCGTCATCCCACCATCCTCAACCTAACCACCACCTTTCAATCTTCCATCAATTGGGCTGATCTCTACGGCCACCTAATCCCACCCCTATCGATCAACCTTCAATGCCCTCATGTCGGATCTCAACCCAATCAACCTGCCCGTCCTAGTCTCCCATCGATGGATTGCCCGAAGAAGATCACCTCCATGATGGCATCCTAGAAACTGAAGAGGTGAATGTGAGAAAGTTTTCAATAATGTAGAGAGATAGGTTGTGGTGATGGGTGACAACCACGGTGATTAGCACTCCCAGTCCAAGTTCTCCCTATGTTATCATCGAAGGTTCTCTATACCTATGACTGGGTAATCAATTCACTCAGGTTGCTCTGGGTAAAACCAAATTCACTCCATGATTGGGTAAAACTCTATTGAGAAACAAAAAACCGGGAACATGATAAGCCTTTTCCCGGCCATGTGAATTTCGTCTTAACAAAGAGGTACGTGAAAGTCATGTGAATTTTTCCATAATGGCCATTACATACCCTTCTGCTATCATATACTCACGATGGTACATAGAGATAGATCCACTCATTGAACTTCCAACACTCACTTATTAAAGAATAGCCAGAATCCAGTTCTAGAAGATTCGTTAGTACTTAGTACCATATATGTCAAGCTTATACATAGTTTGTTGGATCAAACCTCCGAGATCCCAAATACAAAACCTTAGAAAATTAGACCCCACTAGATAACTCACCTGCGTGATGTTGCGGGAAATGAGTTTTTTCCCTACATTTTATATTTAGTAAACAGTAAGAACAACTTGCATATAGATATTACTGTTTGCAATAATAAGGATGTGACCTCCCGAACCCGAATTTACCAGTTGACAAGTCTTTCGATGGGTAAACGACATTTACATTTACTTTTTGGCTCCGTTTTGACATTTTAGGGGGCCCTAAAAGTTGACTTTTTGTTCGGGTCAAAATTTGAGAAAATTTCCTTCATGAAAGTTGTAGAGGACGTTAAACCGAGCGCGTGCATATGTGGTACGTAAAAATCGGAGTTCGTATGCGAAAGTTATAAGCGAAATGATAAAGTTACTATTTATGGTAACTTTCTATAAATAGGACGAGTTACTGTGGTAACTCGTCATTTTCTCTCTCCCGGATTTTCTCCCCCTCTTCCCCCGCGTCGCCCTCTCTCCTTCTTTTTCCGATTTCTTCACCGTCCGGCGTCCGATTGACTTGATTCCAGTTGTCCTTGAACCGTCTCTTCCTCCTATACACGATGGTACCAGTGGGTATCGGCGATTTGGCCGGAAAACCCCGAATTTATGCAAGCATTATTACTGTAGCAGTTTGCATCCCCGGCGAAATTCCCCAGTTTCCCGCTATCTTCGGCGGTGAAATTGGCTCTATTAGGAGCGCCTCGAGTCACTGATCATCTCCCCTCAAGACTTCTAGTTGGAATTTCCACGTTTGGAAGGTGAATCTGAAGGATTTCCAAAGTGGTGGGTTTGGAGATTTCCGGGTTTGTGTTCATCGGCAAAATTGGAGCATTTCAAGGTATTTTCTCACTTGGTCACAGTTATGAAAAGTGCTTAGAATGTTGAGATGATTCTGTGGTTGAAATTTGGTGGCCGGAGGAGGAGTTGGCCGCCGCATGAACAGTGTAGCCACGTGAATAGTGCGGTGTATGAACAGTGATTTCTATTCTGTTTTTTTTTAGCTAGTTAAATCCTATATTTGTTGTAGAGTTTGTAAATGTGATTTTTGGTGGATTTTGGAGTGATTTGATATGGATTAGGAATTTCTTAACTTTAGTGAGACGGGTGTCGATTATGGGAATCCGACCTTCGTATTTTTCCCTTGTTTCCGCTTTGGAATACTTAATCGATAAATTGGTAATGGTGGTAAAGTTTGGATTGAATCCAAGAAGAAGTGGATAGGTGATTTATGAGGATATGATGTGGGAATGGTATTTAATTTCCGGATTGTTATTCACGAATTATACTTGTGTACAGGACGACGTATCGAGCTACTGCTCGACGAAGGAAACCGTTTGTGTGGTCAACTAAATAGTATAGTGAGTGGACATTTGTTTTTAAATTAATTCCGCATGCAGTATTATTATTTTCTTCCAATTGAGATTTAATTATGTTTTGATTATTTGAGTGTTGATTTATCGAGATTTATTTATGAATTACGAGATTAGTATTGAAATTCCTTCCCGAGGGCTTTTAGTAGATTTTTGAGATAGTCATTTATGAGTTATTGAGTTGAGGAATGATTTTCGAGAAGTGACTGATTCAGAAAATATTATGAGAATTATGGATTTCGAATATCGGTTTTTATGAGGATTCACGAGTACGAATGTTTCATCGAATTTTTGAGCATGATTGAATTATCGAGATTTATTGAGTTTTGAGCTCCGTACTTATCAGCCTTGAAGTTAGATTGAGTTTTCTTTCCGAAAGCATTTATTGATTTACAGAGTATTTGATTTTATGCTTTCGAGGATGCTTTCGAGATTTTGAGGTTATTTTCAGTTTCTTGAGGAGGCTATTCAGTTTATTAAGGAGGCCAGTTTTGGCGCATGCGTATCTTACCTAGTTGGCAGTCCCTTCTAGGTAATAGTCTGGTTGGCAGTCCCTTCCAGACTACAGCCCGGTTGGCAGTCCCATCCGATGCGTCACCTGGTTGGCAGTCCCTTCCAGATGACATGAGGTAGTTAGTCGGCAGTCCCGTCTACTACCTGTGGTTAGTCGGCAGTCCCGTCTACTACTTGTGGCTAGTTGGCAGTCCCTTCTATCCACCGCCTCCTATTCCGGTTGGCAGTCCCTTCCGATGCGTCATCTGGGTGGCAGTCCCTCCTAGATGGCATGAGATGACTAGACAGCAGTCCTTTCTAGTCATCAAACGAGCCTCATGAAAATGATGTTTTTATAAGGATTGAGGATGAGATTTTAAGAGATTTCAAGATGTTCTTGTTACGTGATTGAGATTTCAGTAAAGAGGATGATTAAGAGTGTTTTCAAGATTGTCACTGCATGCGAGATTTTAGAGAATAACTTGGGAAAGCATTAAGTTTTACTTATACATTTGAAAGTACTTATTTTTCGTCCACTCACTCTAACGGATTTTAAATGTTTTCCCCTGGGCCCTTCGGTTTTAAATGCCCAGTTTGCAGGCCAGTTTAGCTTGAGGTCGAGCGTACTTGGGGTTGAGGCATAGCTGTCATAGCTTCCGCATTATAAAAGTATTGGTCGTTTATCTTGTATTCTACCTTCTTGTACGCCTGAGAAATAGATTGCTCTGATAACTCTTGAGATTAATATTCTTAAGTTTCAGAATTGTTTTGTGATATGGGAGATGTTGTGATTTAGGGAGCAGGGTGGCTCCAGGAGAATAAGGATGGATGATTTAGAAGTGTAAATGTTTTTCTACAGGTTTTGGGTTGTCCATTTTTAGGGGAAGTTCTGTCAAATTTTTGGTAGAATTTCTTCTAAGGTGGGCCCGCAAGGCCTCTTCGGATTTCAGGGTGAAATCCGGGGCGGTCCTGTCAAAGGATATATAGCTTGATACAAATATGTGAACCTAAATCCAGAAAAGTCAGCTGATAAGTAAGTATGGAGAAAATTTGCGATGTCATCAACTGACTCTTAACCTACTAACTTCAATCCTGCCAAAAGAATTTACATAAACTCCATCGAAGTGAAATAGCCCGAATGGGTAGGATTTGATTCCGGCGATAAAAATGCTTGATGAAAACAAAGGCAATTAGGAGAGGAGAGAGCGGAAACGACAAAAAGAATGATGAAGCAGATGAACAGAGCTTTATTGAGGGGTAAACGTGTCTTTTCCTATACCGGCTCGAGCTGTTGTTAACCATTACTATTCATAAGCTACAGTGCAGCAACCCTGTTTTAGTATATACTAGAAAATCCTCCCGCAAGATGCTGCGGGTTTTTTTTTTTTTTTCATCAATAAGGAGAATGGAATAACCAGTTTAGATCATGATTCATTTATCTAAGTGAATCAATACAATGCAGTGGCTGGGACCTCGTATTAATTTCCATTCATGAGCTTCATGCCATATTTCCTCCAGTTCTAGAGTGCATGCAAAAAAAAAAAAAAAATTAATAATTGCATGCCTGTCCACATTAGGAAAATGCTTCTGGCCCTATTTATGGAGGTTAGTTTCTTATTGACAACAAATGTCTGAAAACTTGCCACCATTTACCATCCAAGGTAAAGCAATAAAGTGATCAATCATCCAGTCAAAGTCCATTTTGACTCCATTCTCTCCTTGATTCAATGGAAGCACTGCCATAAAAATTGGTAAACTTTATTGCTTTTGTTTCAAAACGCATTTAATGATATTGCCATATCTAATTGCTGTACAGAAAAAAATTTACATTAACTTTGAATAGAATCAAAGCAAAACTAAAGTGTATACTTATAGAAAGTGTGGTCTTTTTGCTGACAGAGGTTTAATGTTGAAAAAAAGAGGTTAAACCATCCTCAATAAAATGAGTCATTCCAGAAAAAAACATTAAGATAAATTTTGAATCAAATGAAAACAAATCTGAAAACTGGAGTTAGTTTGAATACCAAACTACGATTTTCATAGTTAATTCTCAAACCACCTTCAAGCCTGTTTTGAGTATAGTGATGTATTTGCAATGAACGAACAGAAATGATAACATGAATTTCAGACCAACTATAACAAATAATATAACACATTTCAATAATATAACACATGCATACTCTCTACAACTCTCCTGCTGACTCTAATTAATAGAAAGACCCCTGAACACTGTACAAAGCATTTAGGAAAGAAAGAATTTGAAATAAGGTCAAACCAGTAAAAAATATGAAATCGAGTACTGGTCTACCTAGTTTACCACCATTTAGTATATTATTACTTTCAGCAAGCTCCACTCCATATATCTATCATGACAGAAAAAGATTGAACATTACGAATTAAAGAAATAAAATAGAAGATAATGAGACACGTCACAAAAAAAAATGAATATATGGATAATGTAACTTCAGAGATTTTTACCTTACAATCAGGGTTTTGAGATTTGAGATACTGTCATCAACCCCAGATATGGTGCCTCCACTACCAATTCCCATCAAAAGATGTTAACTTTTCCATTAGTATCCTCCCATATTTCTGGTCCTGTAATTTCAAAATGTACCTGTTGTTTAACCATTTTAAGATCAGTCCTACATAGCAAAATGATGTAGAAGTTTAATAATTAATTAAATCAGGTACTATAAGCAAATTTGTATAATTCGGTACCTGAGTATTGACAGGGTTTGAGGATTGTTAGAGCATAAGGGCATTTGGAGTGGATTCTAAAAGGTCATAAGCCTTCTTGACAGATCCTCCCATCCCTTTTGGAGGGTCAGAGAGAATCAACTCAGCTCCTAAGGTTCTCATACACATTCTTCTCTCCAAGCTCGTGTAAGACGGCATGGTCAAAACCATCTTGTACCCTTTCATTGCGGCCACAAAAGCCATGCTGATTCTCATGTTTCCTGATGTTGGATCTATCAAAGTTTTCTGTTAATGCAATTAACATAGTCGTTAGTGAAGGCTGAAGGTATAATGTGAAAAATTTGAAGACAAATTTATCTCATCAGAGGTTTAGGCTTTTACTAACCACTCCAGGAGTTAATAAGCCTTTCTTTTCAGCATCATTGAACATAACAAGTGCTGGTCTGCAACAAAACATCATCGAAACAATGAGAATTGGAGTCGCGGTGAAGTAACATATTCAAGAACTTGTAGTCACCAAAAAATTCTAGAGATTACAGGAATGTATGCAGAAATATAAAATTGAATCATTAAAGGCATTACTTGTTATAGAATGAACCATATCCAAATTCACAGATCAAAAGTGAACAGTCAAAAACAAACACACAACAAAAACTTTACTTTCTCAATCTTAATTTTACAGTTGTAGAATGAAGAAGAAATAAGAGATACACCTGAAACACAAATCTCCTGACAGATAGATCACTTGAATCAGGAACAGTAATAGCAAGCAAAATCAATCACAACCCAATATCAAAAACAACATATATTCGATTTTGAAGCATCCAATCCTTGACTCATTAAATACAGGACCCATAAACAACTTCAATCAGAAAATCTGAGATTTAAAATAATACCAATAATACCTTCCATTTGTTTTCTCTCAAGCAAGCAAGAGTTTCTGATCTCTCTCTTCTTCTTCTTCTCCTCCTCCTCCTCCTCCTTCTCCTTCTTCCCCCGTTCTCTAGAAACAAAGATTAATTATCATTAAAGGACAATTATCAAGAGGACCTTCTCTGCGTAAAGCTAGACCACCCCCCGCTGAACCAAGGTTCACAAACTTTTGTGTAGTTACCAGAAGACAATTATAATCTAAAGCATTGTTCACTCTTCAAATAAAATATTAAAAAATAAAAAGGTACAGAATAGTAAATAAGTTCACCACACCTTTCCAATCAATGTTATGAAAAGTAGGACACCATGAATTCCAACCCCTGAACATTTGAATAATAGTTAGCAGGAAACTTCGCCTATAAACTTTAAAATAAATGCACCGCAAGTCCATCTCACCATTTAAACACCCCTTGATTTCTGGAATACCAGACCCAGCTAATGCCACCAAAACTATGTTGATTAATATGTACACCATGAAAACAGCCATATATGATTTTTGTATTATAGCAAATGTCAATGCAAATTTCCAGCCTGCAATGTTCTCAACTGAAATATTGATGAACAGCAGCCAATCCAGTGCCTGAAAACAACCAAAATAAATTCTGAAAAGCTCAAAATCAAAGAAAATCCAAGATGGTATAAATTCTACTCCAATTAGGCTCCGTCAAGAGTGACATTAAAAGCTACAGATTCAATTCAATAAGCTACAAACTCAATTCAATGAGTACTTACCAATGCCGGTGAGCTGAGCAAAGCAAAGAACCGCTTGTTCTTTGTCAAGCCTCCCTTGAATATCTTTCTGCACAAAAAGAATGATGGAACCTATTAGCTTATTCTTAACGTATTAGCCTATTTCCTGCAATCACCTTAACTACCAAGACATGGATTTTGCCCCTTCCTCCTTCAATTCCCAGAAGCAGTCATAAAATACAGTATTTAATAAACACATAATAGAAAACCTAAAAATGAATTCAACCCACTGATATGAAATTAGAGAAGCTGATGAGAAAAAAGGAAGACCTGAATTCACCCCAAAACTAAGTAGCTTTGTTGTTTGATCAAATCTCTCTGATGAGCGAAGGATATACAGAAGCATCTCCTAAGAGCAAGTGTGGTCTTGCTCCAATCCCTCTCCCCCAGTATCTACGTCCACCCAGCCAAAACTGAGAAATGCAAAACTGATATAAGTGAAACCCAAAACTGTATGAGAATTCAACCCATCCAATAACAACGAATTGGAGACGCAAAAACAACCATTCAATAAAAGCCTCAATCTTCGAAATTTTACTACCTTCAGATCACGAAAGGTTTAACTTTTATTTGGGGTAGGCTTACCTGGGAGAGAGGATTGATCGAGCTGACAGAACCTCTCGTACAGAGAAACTATCTCCTACTGCGAAACTACATAGGTCACGCACAGATCAAAGTCAAATGGGAATCCTAAGGGTCGTGATTCACTGATGAAATCAAGGAACAACTAGATTGTTGGGTTATTACATGTGTGGTTGCAGTGTTGCTGTACTTCTTCAATGTCGTACTGAGTGATGAAGAGAGAAACCAACAGAAGAGAGAAGAAAGAAGAAATTGATAGAAGCATCTAGTATAGCTCAGTGGCAGAACCGCAAAAAAATCTCGAATGAGGGCAAAAGCGTAATTTCAACAACGCTTAGGAACAGTAACCCACCTTTAGTATATAGTAAATAGAATTAATTTGGTCCACAAAATGGCCCATGTTCAGCTTAGAGCTTGCAGTTGAGCGACTTGAGTCCACTTCCAAGTCCTTCTCCAATTAGGCCCCCAACTTGCTTTGGGCTCTCACTTTGAGCTTGGTTTGGCCACCCAACTAGAGATAGACACCTGGACGCCAGCATCACCTCCTGTTGAATTGTACGCCTCCATAACGTCAAGCTCCTCAGCTAATGCATGCTGCCTCACCCATCTTTCCACTGCCAATTAACCTCCGAGGCTAAACGGAACCTGAAACTAGTGCCTGTAAAATAGCCCTGACATCACTTCCAATTGCTGCCTTCATGGTCCAAGAGGACCAATACCCATTGAATGCCAGATCCAATTGCCGACAACTCCCTCTAATTCGAGTCGACCCGGATCCCAAAGATCCCGACGCACACCAGCACGCATATGAAAACCTTCGTGTCATCGAAACCAACTCGAATCCACCTCTGCTAACCAACACGGGAGACCGGCAATGGTGAAATTCTTCTCCGCTTTGAGTTCAATCCGGTGCGAGACAGTTGAGGGGAAACCCAAGAAAAGGGGAACTCAGGTTGAAAACTCATCGAACAAAATCAACGTTGGCTTGTTACAAGAAGGCAGTGAGTGGTAGAAGGGAATGATTTGCTTGGCTATCGTGCAGACAGTGGCGGATCTAGGATACAAAAGTCGTCTAGGCTAATTAGAAGTACACTATTTTTTTTTTTTTTTTAGGTTTGAAATCCAGTGGGAGGCTCATCCTTAAACCTTTATTATTTTCAATCAAAACATACAACAGAGGGGACATGAAACCAAACTCCGTACATTATAACTACAATATACATTTATTGTAAAGCAATAATAAACTAACTAAATTGTGCCCTCTGATACCCACTCACTTCAAACTCAGTAATCACATAATCATTATCAATGCTATCGGCAAGCCTGCAATCGCCAGCAAGTCAGCCGCTGACCTCCATCGAAACGCACAAATCGGAACCTAAATCGAAATTTAGAGTAGATTCATGGGATTTTCCAAATCAGCACTTCAAGTCAGGATCTTCTAAAAATTTATACATTAGTACCTAAAAACTGAACTGTCAAAATGTGGATATAAGACCGAAAAGTGACCCTAAACTCCAACCTCACACGTTAATTTCAGAGTGAGGCCTCACTCTGGATAGGATATATGTGTGTGTATATATATATAGAGGCCGGATCGAAAGCGGACGTCCGCAACCCAGAAAAAGTGCTGACATTGCTCCTCCTACGTCGGGAAGGCGGCGATCGCTGTGCTGCAGGTGCCGGACGCACCCCTTGAACATCCCGTACGGCCTCGAGCAAGTGGCGAAGGCAAAGGTGATCGGAAGCTCAGTGGTGTGCAGCGAGCTCGTCGGAAACCATGGAAGCCGATCGAGCTCGATGTCGAACCCTTCGTCGATGACTCTAGCCGCTTCTGAACTGCTCCATGTTGTGGCCTGGTTCCTTCCGGCAACAAAAACGCCGCCGTCGCTGCTCAATCAATTCCGGAGGAGTGACATTCGCACTTTTTCTGGGTTGGGGACGTCCGCTCTTGAACGGTTTTGTGTATATATATATGTGTGTGTGTGTGTATATATATGTGTATATATATATACACACACACATATATATACACATATATATATACACACACACACACAGAGATATATATATATATATATATATCACTCCATCTTACAATTTTCTAAGACAAACTACCACTGCAACTCGCCCACTCCTACTCCTCCTACTTATGCTATATCTCTTTCTTCCTTGTCCTCTTCTATCTCAGAAATTGCTTCTCCCCCACTTTCTTCTTTTAGCTAGGTTTTTCTCCTCCTCCACTAGTCCACTACTATATAATATACTCTAGCAATTTCATAAGCTTTGACAAAAGCTAGATTGGTACTAAGCAAATATATGCGGCAAGAATAGATATTCTGATCGGTCATGTCTAGCAGAAGGTCAAGGTAGTCATCAGGGAGTCCATCGATCAAAGATGACCAGATCATCGAGCTCGTCTCCAACTGGTGCCGCACTGCCGTCAAGGAGACGAGGACTCAAGGACTCGAGGACTTGAGGGCTCGAGTTAGTCGAGTAGCTGCATATAATTTTTTTTTGGGGGCTAGTATGGATTGAAGGGAAATATACATATACTTGAAAGTTTTTGGACCAAGATTCTATCCAGGCTGCAGCCCAGACAGCCTTCCATGTGGTTCAGCCACTGCGTGCAGAACGCCATTGATGGATCTCCAAAAGCGATTAGGGTTTGCTAAGGGTCGGAGCTCTCACGACGAGAGAGAATATTTTAGGGTTTAGGAAAAAATTAACCACCATATTTTACATGACACTGTTTGTTATGATTTATGAGTGTTAGATCGGTTTTTTTGCCTCTTTTTTTATTTTTTTATTTTATTTATTTTATTTTTTATGTGCTTTCTCTTTGTGGTTTTCTTTTGTTACTTGGAGATCCTGCCATTCTAGATGCATCTTGTTTTCATTTACATCATTGAATAACATCTTTCCATCAAAAATAACAGGGCCAAACTTTATTTTGTCCTTTCCGTGTAATTTTATTTCCCCAGAGAGAAGCTATTGAGGGAGAAGCAGTTTATTATCAAAAGTATGCCTCATCATTAATGAAATTCGTAAAATTCCACACATCTTTATTACAAATACACTAACCAGAAGCAAAAGTCTATAACAAGTTGCACGTATTATAGACGAACCATCCAGTTATCACATAACAATATAAATATATATCACGGCCTCACAGATCAAGGACTAGGAGCACCACGTACATATATAAATAGTAGCGAACTAGCTAGTTGAGCCCCAAAGTTGAGTCATGCATCGATCGATCAAAAACCATGAATCTTGATCTGCTCCTTCTTGACAATTCTTGCCTGAACAAGAAACTGGAGCACGTTCTTGCGCTGATCGCCTTGGAGCTGGATTATCTTGCCGAGCTCTTTGTCCTGAACCACATTGCCGTTGCAGCAGAACTCTTTCTTGAGATCCTTGAGTATCTTCTCGTAGCTGAAGTCCTTCTTCAGCCCTTGAACTGTTGTCAGGCACTTCTTCCCATTCCTTTGCTGCACACGGATATGCACATACTCCTTGGCCCCCGGGGCATCTGCGTCTCTCGCTTCCGCAAATGGGTCAAAAGCAGTTGGGATCACAACGTCTAACTCAACCATATATGTGCTTTGCTTGATGGATCTCTAAACGTACAAAGGAAGCTGAAAATTAATGCCACAAAAACACAAAATCGCTGGTTATTACACTACTAGAAAAATGGCCAATAGTCACCCCCCTTTTGGATACACTTTACTAACTGTGTCATTTGATAGAGCAAATGACACCCTTTTATAATTTTTGTATTGTTTGTTTTATGGGTACTGATAATTGTGACGAAATAAAAGATATAATTAACAAAATAATTTATTAAAAATACATATTTAGATAAACACAAAGATCTGTATTCATTGTTAAAGAAAAAACCAAACTAATGTATTATCATTTAATATTCAGATAAACATCTTATATATATATATATATATATAGTTAAAAGTGTGAAGTAATATTAACAAACCACTTTTTTACATTAATTTATTCAAATCTACAAATTAATTATCCCGTCTTTACAGCAGTATTGCAAAATACCTCAATTAATATATATTATTTAACTTCTTTTCTATTTAAAATTTTATTAAAGCTTTTCCTATCAAGTGAATATGCATACTTGCAAAATTAACTACGTGTATCCGTATTCATTGTTCATTAGCCATATTTATATATATCCGTACTCAATACACTGCCATTTTGTGCACACTGCTATCCGTATTTATTGTTCACTAGCCATGGATTTCTGTATGTAGGCAAAGCAAAATCGATTTGACTATTTCTGCCATATAAGATAATAAATTCACTTTAAATATATGCCATATAAAAAGCAAACAAACAAACAAAAATCAGGAAATCATAGTGGCCATCTAGAGTGCTGTATAACCGTATAAGGAATTAGGATGGCCTGCGTTTGCTGGGATAGATTTCATCTAGTATCAAAATTGTTTTTCGTCTACCACTTTCAGATCTGGATTCGTTCTCTCTAAACAAAAATGATGAAGATATGGCTTCATTCTTCAATCTGATTTGGCAAAGTGACAACTGGGCTGCAATCTCCTCAAGAACTGGTATTAAAACCGATTGCACTCAAATCTCAGTTTTACATGTTTGACACACTTCCTATATATCATATATCTCTGACATGTTTATTCACTTCAGGTTGTATTTATGTCTATGGGGATATCAAATCGGCAATCAACGTCATCTCGGTGGATCGGCATGTTTTGGGATTTGACCATTTTCTTAAGGCGGTGAAGGCGTGTAGCAGTGGAGGGTTCGTAATTTTTGAGTCGATCGTGGTGGCGATGTGTAGGGCACTTTTAGGTTTAGGGTAGGGCACTTCCACGACTGGGTTGCTTGATCTGATTTGCACAAAGATGAAGAGAAAACAGATAGAGAGAGAGAGAGAAGGTATATATGGTGGGGATTAGGGGAGTATTTGGTTGCCGGAGCCAGCAGCGAGATTGCAACAAGATCTGGGATCTCCCATTTGCTATTCTACGTATAGTTCTAAAAAAATACGGTTCAGACTACAAATACAAATAAATACGGTGGTGAACAAATAATAAGATGACAAAAAGAAGAAAAAGAAATAACAATATTCTGAAAATAGAAAATAATTAATTTTAATTTTCAAGAAAAAAAAACAGAATTATTATTCCGATAAAAAAGAATTAATAAGATTAAAAATAAATATGATGGGACCCATATTATTGGAGAGATATGGAAATGAAATCTGTATCCTTTGATTACTAGAGCCCCCAATAGAGAATACCCTTTTTCATTCCGTAGCTGCACCGTATCTAATGAGTTTTTGATACAGTTATCCATATCCTTTAAAGCAAAAGATACAGAAAAAAATATGTATCCTATGAGGCTTATTTTAGTAGTGTTAGTCACGATCACAATTAATTCAATACCTACCTACATCCCACTAATTGGGAACATGGAAACATGATCGAAGACATATTGTAAACAACCATATGAAAAACTCTTGCCATGCTCCCATGTATTATTTCAACTATTTAATCTACTTTTTCGCCAACCCCGATAGTGAAAAAAACTCAATATAGCAGAATATTCACAACCAATGAAACAATCGATCGATATATTTGAAAACCATTGACATCAGAAACCAAGAAACAATCTACTAAACCATGAAGTGACTTGCTTATATGTGACTTGCTTATATCACATATAAGCATAGCATAGAAACAAAATCATAATTAAAACCATGACTAGACAGCTTATTCATTCAGAACAAACGTAATATGAAACAGCCCGGCCGGCCATTCCATCTTTCCGGCCACTACCACCTAACACACAACTCTCATACGACAGCACGAAGAGAGCTGGTCATCTTCTCCTCGTCAACCGGTGACCAAGACAAGGATACCACCAGACATAACATGTATGTGGTAGAAGCAGAATCAAACATAGCATCCCAAAGAGAAAACAGATTTGACTATCCATCAAATATCACACCAGTCAAGAAAAGAATAGCTAGAGAAATGAAACGAGGAAATGAAAAAGCGTACGTACCCTGATCGAAGAAGAGGAATTCAAAATGGGGGTAAGGCTTTGCTCCCGAAACCTTACCCAAAGAACAAGCTTCGATACAACAACAATGATTTGGTTGAGAAACGTCCAGAGCCCCCTGGGGTGTTTATATAGCGGCGTCAAGCGCGGTTGACGGTAGGGTCTGAACCACAAGTTCAACTAATCATGGTTAATAAACCTGAAAGGTGAGTTATACACGTGGACGGTGGGATCGAGCTGGATGCGTTGATTTAACGCACACCGTAACCTGGGTTTTGGTTGCAAATTCGGTGGGAGGGTCAAGAGGTGGGTGGGACCCAATGAGAAGAATCTAGAATCCAGTACATGATTAAAAGGAAAAGAACATGGTCCATGCGTTTGGCATACTTATTGAGAGAGCTAGCTGCGTCTCAGTTTGGAAATGCCATTATGTGTTTCTAGTTCGATTCTTAGGCCTAATTGCCTAATCTTTAGAGTTAAGAGCATAAAATAATAGATTAAAGAGAGAACAAAAATTAGTAACTATAGAAATCACATGGCCAAATTAGGTTCTCTTTTATTGGTGGCTTTTTAGAGAATCATGATCCAATACATAAATAAGCATCAGAAGTCCAAAGTTATTGGCCACTCATTCCCATTTTTTTTCCTTCTATTTTCGGTTTATTTTGTAATTTGATTGTATTACCTCTATTCATTTGATGAGCACTAAAGTTTTTTAATATTACATAGTTATTTTGATACTTTATTATTTTATTTTATTTGCTCAAAAAAGGTCTTCTCTTACTAATAGTACTATATATTACTACTACTAGTAAAACTTTTATCCTTTTTTCTGTGATTGTTTTTTTTTTATCAAGGAATTTAGAACATCAAAGTATATTTGCACCAACAAGAACGAACGGCTGGATAATATCAAGTACAATTTTTGATTATTTTGCTAAAACATTGACAACAAATATCAAGCATATTAGATGCTGGTTCACTTGCCACTGCCACTGCCGATGCATAAAAGAATTTTCGTCAAACAAAATGTTTTAATTTTGGGGTAGATTTAACCAAGGTTTTAAAATATCTGTGACATTTCCGATATATCCCCAATATCCTTTTTTTTTTACGGACCGATATATCTTGGGGGTAAATATCTTATCTTCTAACGTTTCTGCTAAATTTTTCCGACATCATCAAATATCCCTGATATATTAGATATTTGCGATATATCCCCGATAAAGTGAAGAAATATCTGTAAAATTTGATATAAAAATTATATAAAAAAAAAATAAAAAAAAACTCAGTTATTCTCTAAATGAAAATATGTGTGAAGAGAGATCTCCTCAAAGCAAATCTGAGTGGGGAGAAATCCCCTTAAGCTGAATCTAGGTGAGTAGAAAATCTCCTCAAAGCGAATCTAGGTGAGGAAAAAAATCCCCTCAAGGCGAATCTAGGTGATGAGAAATACCCTCAAGGCGATTTTGGGTGAGAAATAATTCTCTAAATGCAAATCTGTGTGAGGAGAGATTTGGTACTGTGTAGTCTGTGACTATGTCTGTAACTCTGTATGTAGTTTATACCTCTGTAGTTGGCTAATAGAAAGAAGATAAAGGTTCAATTATTCAAATGAGGCCAAATGACATTGCAGAAGGAAGTCAAGACATCTTCCACAAGTTGTAGAAACTGCAACTAATGCTGGAATCAACTTAGAGAGAGTCTTATCTGAAGAAGTTGTTAAAAACCCATAAGATAATTCAGATAGTGATGATGCGCGGGGTGGTACAGCAGCTTCAGATAGTTCTGATGGTGGTGGAGAGGGTGGAAGCGGAACAAGTGGTGGAAATGAAAGATATGAATATGAACAATCTTCTATGGATGGAGGATTAAACCAATTTACTTGTGAATAGGTAATTTTGATCATACCACCCAAGATGAAGACCACGGAGTGAGAACAGCTGGTCATGGTGCTCAAGAGAAGACCCGATATGGGAGGAGGACTAGAGATGCAACTTATGATCAAAGTATCCTATTTGATGTTTCTTCAATTGCCTTAAGTTTTGACTCTATCAGTTTAGGCACAGAGCGCAGTGGGATCTCAAATGAATCTCATGAAGGCAACAATCAATTTGGTTATGATGCTTATGGATATAATCAATATGGAGAAATACATGATCAGTCATCCAATTGGGTTCATCCTTATTATCCCTTTATAGAGGAAACAGTCGGCAGCCCTAAAGAGATCTATAACTATCATGTTCATCACTACAATTCACACAATATGGGTCATATGTCTTGGTCTGATTATTGCATTTTCGTAGACCAGCGAGCGGTTTTTCAACTGCCTAGAGTCTATTTTTTGATGTAGATGAAGTTGACATTTATATGTATTTATATATAATTATAAATTTTTAATAAATTGACTTTTTTCAAAAACGATATATTTTCTCCTCTATCCCTGATATATTCCCGATATTTCATATATCTCTCTTTTTCAAAATATCGATAGATATGAAGAATCGATATTTAAAACCTTGGATTTAACTACCACATATAGGTTACTAATTTACTCTTAGAATGAGGTTGAGTCCTCTAGGGTCAAACATATGTAAATGCGTTGCCGCACTCCAAGACCCCAACTAATTTTTTTTTTTTTTCAAGTAAAAGACTTCCATATAGTTTTTGATTTTTTATTTTATTTTATATCAAATTGCCAAAATACCCTCTAAACTTGCCAATATAGTCTAGAGGGTATTTTGGCTACTAAGTTTTTATTTTTTATTTTTTATTTTTTTCAAGTTAAGTTACACATAATGACTACTCCATAAGGGGGCGTATGACAAAAAAAAAAAAAAAACCCACTATCTGAGCAACTTCACCAAATTAGTGATTGAACATATAAAAACAAGTTCAGTCATTTCAGCTTTTAGACGTAGTTCTATCAATATCTCTTTTCTTATATAAAAAACTAGTCTTCTCCAAATATATATGCTTTGCATGTGTAATTTTTATTTTTAGAAAATAAAAAAGAAAATGAATGAAATAAAACAATTATTGCAGAGAGAAGATAGTGGGAGAGAAAAGTGGATCGTGAGATGTTTTCTTTTAATTTTTCTTAATAAAAATATATTTTTTAATTATCATATTTACCCTTATAATTTAATTTATTCTCAAACTATTTTAGTCTTATAGGTTATTTCTGTCAAATTTTTTGATTTTGACTAATAAAACCTCTTCTCTTAATAATAAACTAGTTTTATCATACATGCTCTGCATGTCGGCTTGTGTTATAGTTTTTTCTTTATTTGCGAAAATAAAAAAGAATAGAATTTAATAAAACAATTATTATAGAGAGAGATAATGAAAGAGAAAAATGGGCTGTGGGATAATTTTTTTTTTTTTTAAGAAAGACGTATTTTGTAATTGTCATATTTACCCTTGTGATTTAATTTATTCTTAAAGTAATTTAATCTTTTAGCGTTATTTTTGTCAAAATTTTAGATTTTGACTAACAAAACCACTACTACAAAAAGGTCATCAAACGACGGTGGATTTGTGTTGTGTGATGACCAAGCTCACCGTGGTCTAAGTGAGTGTTGTGTGATTGAAAAATCAGACAACGGTGATTTCACCGTTGTGTGATAATAGTTTTCTCAACATAAATAACTATTTCCGTTGTGTGAGTTCTGCGGCGATGCCTCGGCACATTCAGAGAACAGAAGATGAAATTTTGTCATTGTCTGAGATTCATAACACACAACAGGTATGACTTATTCTTTGTTGTCTGAGATTCATAACACACAATAGATATAACTCATTCTTTGTTGTCTGAGATTAATAACAGACAACAGATATAACTCTTTCTTTGTTGTCTGAGGTAAGTAACACACAACCGAAGTGAAAGTATCTCCCTTGTCTGATGATTTACTCAGACAACGAAGATGATTTTATTTCCGTTGTGTGTTATGAATCTCACACAACATAATTTTGTTTTCTTTTGTTGTTGGTTGTTAGTTCACACAACAACTATATTTAGTTAGCTGTGGTGTGATTATTGTAATCAAACTGACTAATAGCCAATGACTGTTGTAGGAGAAGCCTTAGTTTTGAATTCTTTACAGTCGTACAACACATTGTTTTGTATTGTGTTGTATGAGATCAATGCTAGGTGAAATTGTACAAATTCAATGCTAGAGATTATTACCAATAAACAATAATTTTATATTAATTTTAAAAGTAACTTTGATACACTCCAATCGATTCACCATATACAACATTACAAGCATTTAAACATTTCATTGAACTAAGCTTTCCAATTTCATAAGGTATACAAGATTGTGTTCAATCCTCACCCACAAGTCATGCTGCAATACGAGCAATCCAATTTCCATCTTGTGTAGCATATGCTTGAGGATTCTGATGGACAAGTTCATTATCTTGTGCAACATTAGCTCTAGATTCATCTCCTGAATGCAATCCACACCCAACTTGGATGCCCAGGACAGTTGCACCAGCTATCTTTGCCGCTGGGTCAGCATCATACTTCTGCATATAAAAAAGTAACATGGTCTGTGATTATGCACCCCTCCCCTGATATTAACTTTAAGAAAAAGCATACCACTTTAATCCTTGAGATACCGATTCAAACTTATTTAAGATCCAAATAAGCTTATATAAGTTTTAACTGGCAGCACAAGGCCTTGAGACTTATTTCAGATTCAAAAAAACTCAGACCGAGTAAAAAAAGAAACTAAGGAGCTGCTTCTTCAGTCCAGACCAGATTCGAGAGACAAGAACATATAAAAGTACTTGAAATTTAAAAAGCATGTCAGAAGTTATTACTAGGTTGTCCGGACTCACCTTCTTTATCCTATATCTGCAAAGGTTTGCTCCTAATTATCCAAAAAAATGCACAGGTTAAGCATCAAGATTACAATAAGTATGATAAACGAAAACTGAAAACACAAGAGCAAAAGAGGCTGAGACATACAAAAGGCTACATGGAATGGAGAGAAACCGAGATTGGAATGTGTTCTTGAACATATTTTACTTGCTTCTAGGTCAAGCTGCAATCAAAGCCATTTACGCAATGAACCATTTGAATGATAGAAAAGGTAAAGAAAACTACAGTAACAAGGTAATAGTTGGATCCAATATCTAGTCCATCTTATTAGGGGAAAAAAAAGTAAGAAAGAAAGCCACAAAAGGTGTTAAGAAATTGCCTTTGGGGTAAATTGCTGCCAACCTGATCAACTATGGGCAACGAAAAGCACTAGACTCCTGTTGCTAGATAGCACTTTCTATATATGTAAATTCCTGTAAAACTATATCATCAATACTCTTATATCATCAATACTTTTAAAGATAGAACTCAGCAAACAAATTTTAATATATGGCCCATATCATCGATACTCTTATATAGTTTAGTGGAAAAATCATACATTTTTCATTTGTGTTTTGTATTGTGTTGTATGACTATAGAAAACTGTACAACTTCAATACAGACATCAGCTTTGCATAACTATAAAGCGTACCTCCCTAACTGTTAAAATTCCAATCAACACCAGCAACCTTTGGCTTTGGCTGAGAACCTGATGCGCATCAGTGAAGTTCGATCACTAGTTCTTCCAGTAAAGTACTAATGGAAAATATATTAACAAGAAGAATTGAATCGGAGGATTTGAAGTATAAATTGAGCAAATCAATAAACATACCATTTGCCTTGCTTGGGCAGGTGCTTTTACTTATGTGGATAACAACCTTTTATCATTCAAGAAGATTGGCAACTCGACAGCCTGAATACAAGATAACACATAACAAAAGAAATGATCAATGAATTGTAACATTCATCTTTTCATAAATCATTTCAAACGCACCAACACATTTGTTACAGACACATAATCAAAAACTAGCATTTTCAAACAAATTGTTCAAGTTATAAACTCTATAAATTTGCCATTGCAGAATGCAGCGTCATATCATTTCTAGAAGTCCAAGGAAGTGCTCTATGGCTCTTATTTAAGCTTGAGTACATGTTCCATCTATTAAGTTCAGCCACTGATCACAAACTAAACTATGCTAACTTAACTTTCAAATGCCAAGCCAAAAATTTACAATAAGTAATCAATTCATGAACATCTCCAACTGAAAATTACCATTTGAAATACCAGTTGCATAGCTTCTTGACCTAGGAGATATCTGCACATATAGCAACATGTCAGGAATTGACACAAGCTGGACGTGCACTTCCAACAAAAACAATTCAAGTTTGTCAGAATTGTGATATCTAGAATTTATGCAAAGTTATATACCCAAATCTTGTAGCTATTACACAAATCAGTTTGCTTCGGTGGTATAGCATGAATCCTTTGCCAAACTGGTGAAGAATAACTATAATTTCATAGCCTAAAGAAATATCTAATAGGAAAAACCAGATCACCTTAACTAATGAAATCTTCAGTTTGTCAGTCTGTACTCTATCAATTACTAAAGACATGATAAAGTCAAACACATTTCTATAGAGAAATGTGCATTACCAAACAAATCTAGAAGTCGTAAAGCTGCAACTTCTCTTGCAGGCTTACCTGAGCTTCAAGAACTTTAGGACAAATTATCATTGGATTAATTCCTGGAAGCACCTAGTAAGAAATCATGATTACATTAATATGCACATGCCTAGTAAAGTGGTAAACTGCGGGTAAACTATACAGGATGAGTCGATAGGCTGCCTAGCTCTTCTTTCCCTAGTTTATCTTCCACTTACAACCCAGGCAGCTCCAGAGAAATCATTTTAGGAAACACAGTTTATAGACACTACAAACACAGAGCAGGTGGCCAAATTTTACGGACAGAAAATTGGTCCTATAGTAAAGTCCTATGGTAAATTACATGTGATGTCTGCATTGAATGACAGCATTCTTAAAATCAACTGAAACTTTTCTGGTCATCATCATAATGAGTGACCCATGGAACTAATAATATGTTTCCAGAATATATCAAGTACACATCACTTTAGAAATCAATAGTAACCATATTAAATGATATGTGCACAAGTGTGTTTGTGTAAGTTCGTATAAATGAGAAACATTTGATTTGATTCCCATCTAGCTTTTTCACTACATGGCAAATTACTTCTCAAAAGGGCATCCTATAATGCCTAAATCAAAAGTTTGGGGTTTGACTACCTTTAAACTACATGGGAATACCAAATCAAGCATCAAAACAAAAAAACTCAACCAAGATGCCCAATAATACAATAGAATAATTCTCTGCCAAAGTTCCACAAAGCAAGCATTTGTACTGGTTCCACTAACCATAATCATTTACCTGAGCTTCTGTCACATTTATTATGTCATTACTGCACAAAAAATATTTTCTTTTCTGGGACACAAAAAGCAAAATAGCAAACAGGCAATCAATATTACAATACAGCAATTAACTTCAAACTAAACAAGGAATGACTACACTGGAACATTCATATTAATTCATCTTTTTCACACAAAAAAAAAGACAAATTCTGTAAACTCCTTCTTCTTCCACAAGATATAATTAAGGGAATCTAATCCCCGCTCTGGTTAGAGTGAACAATCAAAACAAGTTCAAACATAAAATTTCCCAAGAGTTATTGGTCCCCGAAAATGTAATTTGTATTATATGATGCAGATTTGAATTGGAAATCCAATGAAAAATTGTAAAGACAAGGTATACCTGAAATGCCAGAGTGTTGGGCAAGGGACATGGGGTTGAGCAACCATCCCCTCTTATCTTAGTGAACCCAGAACCAAACCTAATGAGAATGAAGAGAGGATGAGTGCTGGAGCTTGAGAGAGACTCAGGCATGGGGCTTCTTCAGAAAAAGGATCCCTCTGGTGCTTGCTTCTTTAAAGAATATATATACTCCAAACGATGCATTTGCATGTCCCAGTTCAAATATATTTGTATATTTAAACAATCAAAATGTTTATTCTTTCTTTAGCAGAAATATTTCTGTTCTTCAATATAAAATCTTCCTGGAACTACCTGATTGAGGAGCTTCATAAGAATTTGTTGAACTTTTTTATCAGCTCCAGTTTGAGGATCAAACCTTGTAGTAGCAATAGCATCCACCTCATCAATAAAGATGATGGCAGGTGCATTCTCCTTGGCGAGACGGAAAACATCATGGACCATTCGTGGACCCTGACAAAGAAACCAAATCATCAAAACCAATTGCATTGCTTCTAATATCAATCAAACTGAGACGAATGTAAAATTACAATCTCCTTGCAGCACTTTCTAAAGAGCATTTGTTGTTCCAAAATAGTGAAAAGGACATGTGGACTGTAAATAAAACACAAAAAGATAGCCTATGACAATATTTTTAGAAGTTATTACCTCACCCAAATACTTCTGAACAAATTCTGAACCAACAACTCTAATGAAGGCAGCAGTTGTATGATTGGCAACAGCCTTAGCTAGCATGGTTTTACCAGTTCCAGGTGGGCCATACAGCAATACACCACGTGGAGGATCTATTCCAATCTGTTTGTATAAGTCATGGTGTGTAAGTGGAAGTTCCACTGCTTCACGGATTTCTTGCTTTTGAATGTCGCATCCCCCGATATCCTAAATACCAGTTGAAACAAATAAACTACTATCAGTATGATTGTATCACATGATGATAACAGAGTCTTCCGTATGGGCATTTGGCCAAAGGAGGGAAAGGACAAAAAGATGAACTACACAAAATAGCATCTTGCCATACAACCAACATTGATACTGCAATTGTTTTAACGAAACTAATGAAAATTGCCTCTAATATAGTGATCAGCTTGGGTTGGTTTGGTTACTACTATTTATTATCGAATTGCCTCTAATAAACCTGTATAGAAGGTTGACAAAATAGGTAGACTTCAGAAAAAAAAAACTCAATGAACAATAAACTCTCCTCGAAGTGCTTTTAAGAAGAGCTCAGTTATAGCTAACTTCCACAAATCCAAAGCCCCAACAACATTCTATTAAATTCAATTAACCCTTTCCTTTTGAGTGCACAAATTTACATTATATACCCTAAATTGAACCTTTCCATCACTCACTAAACTGAACTCTGCAACCTTTACATATGGGTACAGTTTTGGGCAAAAATCAATCAAATTTTAGAGTTATTCTTTCATGTGTCAATAAGCAAAACTCTTCAGAAAAGCTCAATTATCGATAATTTCCCCAACCGCAAACCCCCAACAACGTTCTATTCATTCCAATTATCCCTTTCAATTCAAAGTGCACAAAATTTTACAGCAGAAACCCTAAATTTCATTCATAAGCCTAATTAAATTCCAATCAAATCTTCCAAAAAAAAAGAAAAAGAATAACAGAGACGTGGCTTATGTTATAAGTGACGTCGGGCTTCTCACTCTGGCTGAGCAACGAAATACTAGAGTCGGCCTCCGGCGGCAGAACGTCGACGAGGGCGTTGGAGTGGAGATGCAAGGCTACGCAGGTGGAGGGCTTCAGATGCTCTCGATTAATAGTGCTGAGAATCCTAACGTACTCCTCTTGGATGTCGATGAACTCCAGTTGGCGCTGCAGGGACTTGAGGCAGCTATAGAGGTCGTCCTCGTCAGAGGATTGGTGCTGGTCGGTGAGCTTTAGGTCGGAAGAAAGAGTAGGCTGCATGTGGTGGAATGCATACCCAATACGCCAAGTCGGAGAATTGAGAGGTGGGTTTTACTGTGGCGCCATCATCAGTGACTCAGATTTTGGTGGAGACTGGTTATTGTGGCGGACGTGAAGATGAATTCAGGCTTGGGTTCTTTGCTTCGACAAATTCAATGGCAATCCAAATCGGCCGCGAAAGAGTGTGAGAGAGAACTAAGAGAGGACTGAGATCGAGATGGGTTTCTAGGTTTAAGAGAGGACTAAGATTTCGTTTAGGGTTGAGAGAGAGCTGAGTGCCGAGTGTCGAGTGTTGAGAGGAAGGTTTCTTGTTCTTTCTTTCTTTTAGACACGATGGCAATTAAACCTAGCTAAAAATTCTCCATGTTATTCACACAACAGAAATCTCACCAACTGTTGTCTGAGTGCAGCACTAAAAATCAAAATGTGAAATCATGGAGGGAAACATGGCGCCTTCAGCATTTTGGCTCAAAATGCTGCCGCCTAGCTCCATCTTCACACAACAGAAAATCTTAAATCTGTTGTACAATTGCAATAGCTTGCACTAGGCCAATCTAGGGGAAGATATTCAAGCAAGCTTTGTCAAACTTTGAGGCTTAGTTTTTCAATCACACAACGGAAATAGTAAAACTCGTTGTCCTAGTAGCCCAAATTTTAGAGTTACAAGAGCCAACCAAGACTCCAAAGTGGAGGGAAATCTGCCGCTAAATTTTTTAAGACTCAGACGACAGACAATACTTCATTTCCGTTGTGCAATGTGGTTCTGATAAAAAAGTTTTCACTTTGTTGTCATTCACACAACAGAATATAACAAGTACCGTTGTGTAATAAAGCTAGCTTAAACACACAACAGCTGATTTCTGTTCCGTTGTGTGATTAGTGTTGTGTGATTAACTTTTTGTAGTAGTGACTTCTCTTAATAATAGTATAGATTTTTTTTTTTAATAAGTATCAAATCGATATATTAATAACTCAAGCCAGAAAAGGCCATTACATATCCTCTCTCCACCATCATGGGGTAGATAAAGAGTTTGTGGTAGTAGCACAATGATGCATAGATTAGGTCCAATCATTTGACAGTTTCATGCTCATAAAGGGAGCCTATAGACTATTAACTACTACATAATAAATAGACATAGTAAACTAGACTCGATGACACTCACTAAAAACCTAGAAGCATGACTCTCTAACAAAGTAGGGCATTATTTAGAAAGAAAAAACAAAAATAGAGTAGGGCAGCTCCAAGAAAGAGGCCCAACTCAAGGCCCACCCAAATAGCTTGACCCGAGCCCAAATTCCACTTCTGCCTAACTGGCTGCACACGGGTCCGATGCAGATCTGCCAGACCACGCCGCTACATCCCAACGCCGCAACCCGCCCCGCAAACCGCGTTGTCACAACCCCGCAGCAACCGTGCCGCCACGTCCATGCTGTGTCCAAGCCACGCTACATCGAAGCAAGCCTCCCATGATGCCCGATCCAGCACCTCGCACCACCATCCATGTCACGCCCCTGATTTTTAAACAAATAAAAATCGATATATAATCCCATAATTATACATGCGTGAACATTCAGTCATCAATAACAAATACCTGAAAACTTTTTTTCCCTTTAGACTACACTCATATTGATGCCCTGAACCTACTATATCAATATTGACCCGCTCCACAGAGTCATATATTACATAAGCTTACGAATTAAATTGTCAACAATAAGATAAAACGTAAATGCTCCTCAGAGTCTACTACAACGGAAGTCCTTATCAACAGTAAAGTAACAAAAAAAGGCTTCCTACCGTAAAGCTACAAAGGCGCTACCTCAGCTTCAGCCTCGATTATCCTAACCTGCAGGATTAACCCCTACACCGTTTGAATAGTGTACCGAGTTGTCACACAACAAACCCGGTAAGCTTTTGCAAGCTCATATGAGTAACTCAAAACAGTTAACACAACTCACACCAGAAATAAGGAAAACAACTCACGCTTTGATTCCTTAAAACAGGAAATGAAGGAGAATAACTCACACTTTAATTTCCTTTCAAATGGAAATAAAAGAAAGCAACTCACACCTTGTTTCCTTTTAAAAACGAAACATAGAAAAAAACTCACTCCTTGATTCCTATCAATTGTACCAAAATTGTACCACAGAAAACAATGAACACTTGAATTCTATCAATATAACGTAGAAAGCAACTCACTCCTTGATTTCTATCAGTAAAACATAGAAAAAAACTCACACCTTGAACTCTATCAAATGTACCATAATCGTACCATAGAAAGCAACTCACACCTTGATTTCTATCAGTAAAACATAGAAAACAACTCACACCTTGAATTCTATCAAATGTACCATAATCATACCATAGAAAGCAACTCACACCTTTATTTCTATCAAATTGTTAGTAAGGAAAACAACTTGCACCTGGTCCCTTAAAAACCATTAATAAGGAAGCAACTCACACCTTGTTCCCTAAAAATACTTAATGTCATGAGTTACCAATAACCGGTTCCCGTTACCCCATGAATTACCTATATGACAGACAAATTAGAGCTCTAACTGAAAACGTAACCACTCATCCGGCTAAAGATGTGATTACTTGATATTCTGCCCAAGGTCATAGACCTTCGATCCTCAGGCCGCACAATCCCTTTGAGCAAAACATTAAAACAGTCGCACAGGACTCAAAAACATTACACAAATCGCAACATTTTTGAAAACAATCGAAATCAACATTTCCATAATCATTGTTTTCCGAAAAGCCATAACACAAAACAATAAAAAGCATCATTCTATGCATATTGTTTTCATACACAAATCTCAACGCTTTTCAAAACAAATCGAAATCAATCATTTCCACAATCATTTGTTTTCCAAATAAAAGCCACAACCCAAAACAATAAAACGCATCATTCATGCCTATTGTTTTCACAAATCCACAAACCACCCAAACTTATATATTTCATGTAAATATATATATATATATATATATACGTAGTCATCTGCTCAGGAATGCCTACTAATACCAACTATAGTTTGCAGTTACTAAATAACTCTCAAAACGATATGGTAAGCCCGTTCGTGAATGAACTTCGTGAGATTACTCACCTCGAAACTCCCGCTACATCTTTAATACAGAACAAGGTAGCCAATCCACAAAATAGCCGTCCAAGGAGTACTACATCACGTACGTAAGGAATTACAGCTTTGATTCAATCAACGAATCACAAGGAATAACGTTCGAAACCCTAAATCGAACCAAAATTCCCAAGGTGACGCCAAATGAGGCGAAACCACATCCGAGACCACCCAATGTCTCCGGAATACTTATACGATCGATATGTCAAAATCACAAGTCGATTGGACTCTAAAATCCTCACGGATCGAATCATCAAACGGTCCGAAATCGTAAAAATCATAATTTAATCATACGATCTCCAAAAATTGCATATTATATATCGAAACGCTCGTATCGACAAGTAGAAGATATATAATACCAGAAACTATCCCTTACATGGCCGAAAGGCCACAAAAATTCCGCCACAGTCGGTGGTGCAACCACCACAACCACTGACTTGATACACATTTACGCAAGCGTACGTATCGTTGTCAAGATAGGGAAATATTGTGCCCAAAGTTATCGTACCACCGGGATTAGTGGCTAACTCACAATCCTTGGGTAGTCGGAACTAAAGTCACTAAGCAAATAAAGGAAATAAAACAAATAAAATAAAATAAAACTAATCTAAGGCACCAAGCCTTAGCAATGCTCAGCTTTGATTTTCACCAAAGCCTAATCAAAACTAAGAACCTAGTGGTGGATATGCACAAATGAGTGGAATAGTTCAATGTTTGTGAGTTGATTTTAACATAACAAAAAGTAATGAAATGTAAAGCAACTAATAAAAATGCAAAGAAATTAATAAAAGCGTAAACAATATAAATGGGAATGTTAGGTGCTAGGGAGGATCCTTCACCAAATCTCATGTGTCGGAAGCTAATCTAATGTAGATGCATATTTCCTATTTTGGCGGTGGTCGTATCCAAGGCGGTTTAAGGCTCAAGGACCGAAAATTCCCTTTCATGGTATTCCTACTCCGGTTCAAGGGTCGTAGGAACTCACTTGACATGAATTAGAGCCGGTTCAAGGGTCACTAATTCACATCAAGAGGCATAGAGATCGAGGAATTAGATTACTAAGCGACCCCCCCACGCAATCACTCAACTGGTATAAATCACCATGCTTATAACCCATCGAATACGAAATTGAAGGTTTCTAGCTTAGGAATTAGAGGGGGTCAAGCCCCTAAATCCGTCCTAGACATGCTCAAAATACACACCCTAGAGTTGACTAGGCTCCGAGACATGCATTTTAACCTAACAAAAATAGATATAAGCATCCATCATATGAAAATTGCATTATTACATTAAATTAAACATCTTTTACACAAAATTTGGGTTAGGGACACAACCCTAACCCCCAACAAGAAATCTACTCACTACCCATCATTAAACAAACATCACTATACATAAGTTAAAGAGGAACAAAGTGAAGAGAAGTAGGAGTAACAAGAACAAGCCACAAATTGCCATAAAGCAATTATGACTAGCCTTGATTTATGACTCCCCACTTTTAGCCAAATTTAATGGTAATGAAATTCTTGATGCTTTGGCTTCTTCTTTGAAATTTGTGGAATTGATGAGAATTAGATGGAATCTTAGTGAGGTGGATCTTGGTAAGGAAGTGTGAATCTTGGTGAGGTGAAGAAAATATGAGAAGGAGGAAAAGATGAGATGAATTGGAGGTGGGGTGGTTTCGGTGTTTGAGAAGAGAAGGAATAAATGGAGAGTGCAGCTACTAGGGAAGACAGAGAGAGAGAGTCTGATGGGATTTTGGTGGAGTGGTGGAGCTGCGGCTACTGTTCGGTGTTGGTGAGAGAGAGGATCTGATGGGATATAGGGTATGCGGCTGTTGTGGTTGGTGAAGAGAGAGGGTAATAGGCCGTGTGTGTGTGTGTATATATATATATATATATATATATATATATATATACAGATCCTATCCAGAGCGGAGCTCCGCTTTGAAATTAACGTGTGAAGTTCTAGTTTTGGATCACTTTTCGGTCGCATATCCACATCTCGACCGTTCCGTTTTTAGGTATTAGTGTATAGATCATCTCTGCAAATTTTCAGCCAAATTGATGATCGTTAAGGTATCTAACTCGCTTAAACCAATGGACGGACTGAATCTGTTAACCTGAACCGTACTAGCTTTAAGGCAGTTATCAATGCCTTAACGATCATCATTTTAGCTGAAAATTTGCAGAGACGATCTATACACTAGTACCTAAAAACTGAACAGTTGAGATGTGGATGTGTGACCGAAAAGTGACCCAAAACTCGAACTTCACACGTTAATTTTCAAAGCGGAGCTCCGCTCTGGATAGGATCTGTATATATATATATATATATATATGGAAGAGAGATGAGAGAATTGTGGAGACTGGTTAGCACATGTGAGGAAAGAATGGATAGGGCCACGTGTCAGCATTTTGTGGTAATTGACCAAAGAAGAAGAAACAGCTGCACGTGCATGTCTACTTAGAGTTAGGCTTAATTAAGCAATTAACAAATTCACAATTTCGTCCTCTTGTCAAAAACTCAAATCTTCACCATTTTCGCGTCATTCTATCTCGTTTCCGCAACTCCGTTTATTTTCTACAATATAAATAAAAATAAATTAATTACATAATAATTACTTTGGAGATTAGTTTAATTCTATTGTGTAGAATGTAATTACGCATATAAAAATGCGTGTAATCAACCACCACCGGCCAAAACTCAAAACCACAACAATCAAGCCATCCAGAAATGTTCATCATGAAGAGTACAACAACTTTCATACCTGGAGCTAAGTTTGGTTCGCCCTAGATAGTCCTAGATCGAGCTTACAAGATCGACTAATCACTGCCGTCTGATCAAGCTCCAGATTCACTGTGCACCGCTGATCTTCAACCCTTGATCTTCCACTCCACACAAAAAATCGTCATTCAAGGTAGGTATGAGGATGATTAGGAGGAGGAGGAGATTCCGAAACCGAGAAGGATCGGCCGAGAGGTCGCCGGAAAAATGAACTTCTGACCGGGTCCCGATTGCGTCGACTGTAGCTGCTCTGATCTCCACTTTCCGGTGAACCACCGTGCAAACCAACACCATAGGGCAAAGCATGACGCTGGTCTGAGTAGTTTTCGGCTTGTCCCGTCATCGGAGATGGTCGGAGGTGAGAGAACCTAGGGGTCGTCAACGGGCCGGGCCTTGCTATATTTTTAAATAATTACGGGCCGGGCCGGGCCGGGCTTTATTAAAAATCAAAGGATCCAAGCCCGTCCATATAAAGCAGGCCTTGCGGGCTTTATTTATAAATAAATATTTAAAGACACAAGTTTTTTTTTTTTTTTTAATCAAGCTTTGGAAATTCAATGGATAATGATCAAATACAACCAAAGATAAAATATCTATATAACTATATTGTACCCAAAAAAATCTATATTTATATATATATCTATATACTAATTTATTGATAAATAAATTTTTAAAGACACTAATTTTTTATAAATCTATATTTATACATCATACACTCCAAAGAGCTACATATAGCAATTCAAAGAAAATGAGAAACCGACCGTTGGATGAGTTTATTACAATAAATTATGAGTGTGGTAAAAAATTTAGCCAATTTCACCATATTTTCAAATCCGATCGGATTGGTCAACCGTAGTCACTTATATGTTTTATTGGTTGACCGATGGCGTGGCAACCGCGAAACGTGCTTATTTTTTCACATCACGTTTGTATATATTCCATCGATGGATGTGAGTGGACATAAGATAAAAAAAAATTAATTTTAATTACAAACACATTGAACTATACCAATTTTATTCCTAAAGTTATATGACTTATACATTGCATTTAAATTGTTTAGGTTCATTCTAAAGCAACCATGAAGTGGAAAATGAATTCGGAGAAACCAACCGCTTGATGGAGAGATTGTAATGTTTTATGGTGGTTGTAGAAAATCCAGCCAATTTGGGTCTCGTTTCGAATTCGATCAACTAGGTCAAACGTAGTTACTCTTATAAACCTATATTTATATATCATACACTCCAAAGAGCAACCTCTATCAATTCAAAGAAAATGGAAAAACCGACCGTTGGATGAGTTTATTACAATAAATTATGAGTGTGGTAAAAAAATTAGCCAATTTCACCATATTTTAGAATCCGATCGGATTGGTCAACCGTAGACACTTATATGTTTTATTGGTTGACCGATGCCGTGACAACCGCGAAACGTGCTTATTTTTTCACATCACGTTTGTATATATTCCATCAATGGATGTGCGTGGACATAAGATAAAAAAATTAATTTTAATTACAAACACATTGGTCTATACCAATTTTATTCCTAAAATTGTATGACTTATACATT